>NC_073625.1:191844193-192147223 GCF_029407905.1 Bubalus kerabau | reverse complement strand
CACTCCAGTACTCTTCCCTGGAAAATCCCATGGATTGAACAGCCCGGTAGGCTGCAGTCCATGGGGTCGCTAGGAGTTGGACAAGACTGAGAGACTTCACTTTCACTTTCATGCATTGGAGAAGGAAATGGCAACCCACTCCAATATTCTTGCCTGGAGAATCCCAGGGATGGGGGAGCCTGGTGGGCTGCCATCTGTGGGGTTACACAGAGTTGGACACAACTGAAGGGACTTAGCAGCAGCAGCAGCAGCAGGCTTCAACAGTATTTGAACTGAGAACTTCCATATATTCATGCTGAATTTAGAAAAGGCAGAGGAACCAGAGATCAAATCCAATATCCACTGGATCATAGAAAAAGCAAAAGAATTCCAGAAAAACATATACTTTTTCTTCATTGACTACACTAAAGCCTTTCACTGCATGGATCACAACAAACTGTGGAAAATTCTTCAAGAGATGGGAATACCAGACCACCTTACCTGCCTCCTGAGAAATCTGTATACATGTCAAGAAGCAACAGTTAGAACTGGACATGGACCAACAGACTGGTTCCAAATTGGGAAAGGAGTACGTCAAGGCTGTATATTGTCAGCTTGCTTATTTAACTTATATGCAGAGTGCATCAAGAGAAATGCCAGGCTGGATGAAGCACAAGCTGGAATCAAGATTGCAGGGAGAAATATCAATAACCTCAGATATGCAGATGACACCACCCTTATGGCAGAAAGTGAAGAGGAACTACAGAGCCTCTTGATGAAAGTGAAAGAGGAGAGTGAAAAGTGGGCTTAAAACTCAGCATTTAACAAACAGCAATCATGGCATCTGGTCCTATCACTTCATGGCAAACAGATGGGGAAGCAATGGAAATAATGACAGACTTTCTTTTCTTGGACTGCAAAATTACTGCAGATGGTGACTGCAGCCATGAAATTAAAAGATGCTTCCCCCTTGGAAGAAAAGCTATGACCAACCTAGACAGCATATTAAAAAGCAGAGACATCACTTTGCTGACAAAGGTCCTTATAGTCAAAACTATGCGTGGTGCCCCACTCCAGTGCTCTTGCCTGGAAAACCCCATGGACGGAGGAGCCTGGCAGGCTGCAGTCCATGGGATCCCTAAGAATTGAGGGACTTCACTTTCACTTTTCACTTTCCTGCATTGCAGAAGTAAATGGCAACCCACTCCAGTGTTCTTGCCTGGAGAATCCCATGGACTGGGAAACCTGGTGGGCTGCCGTCTATGGGGTCGCACAGAGTCAGACACGACTGAAGTGACTTAGCAGCATGGTTTTTCCAGTAGTCAAGTATGGATATGAGAGTTGGACCATAAAGAAAGCTGAATGCCAAAGAATCGATGCTCTTAAACTGTTGTACGACTCTTGAGAGTCCTTTGAACTGCAAGGAGATCCAACCAGTCCCATGGAAATCAGTCCTGAATATTCATTGGAAGGACTGATGCTGAAGCTGAAGCACCAATACTTGGGCCACCTCCTGAGAAGAATTGACTCTTTAGAAAAGACCCTGATGCTGGGAAAGATTGAAGGTGGGAGGAAAATGGGATGACAGAAGATGAGACGGTTGGATGGCATCACCGACTCAACAGACATGAGCTTGAGCAAGCCCTGGGAGTTGGTGATGGACAGGGAAGCCTGATGTGCTGCAGTCCGTGGGGTCACAAAAAATCGCACAGGACTGAACTGAACCAAACTGAGATGACAGATGATAGATACTGAGCATCTTTTAATGTGCTTATCGTTCATTTGTACATTTTTTTTTCTAAGTGTCTATTCAAATCCTTCATTCATTTTTTAATTGAAATATTTGCTTCCTTATTACTGAGTTGTAAAAATTCTTTACATATTTGGCATACACCTTTTTTATCAGATATATGCACTACAAATATCAATACTTGTTTTCAGGCTGTGGCTTTTTTTTTTTTAATTTCTTTTAAAATATTTAACAGAGCTTTGGGAAGAGAAAAATATTTTTATTTTCATGAAGTCCAATTTAACACTTTTTATATTTTATGGTTCATCTTTTGCATCTTGTTTAAGAAATTGTTGCTTAGCACAAGGCTTCAAAATACTTTTTCCTATTTTCCCTTTAGAAATTTTATAGTTTTAACTTTATATTTCAGTCAGTGAAACTTGGTTAATTTTTGTGTATGGTGTGAAGTAAGGTTCAAGGTATATCATTTTTTATATCATGATAAAAAGTTCCACCACCATTTGTTGAAAGATTATTCTTTCCTTATTGGATTATCCTGACATTTTGGTCAAAAACTATTTGGCCATATATGAGGAAGTCTATTTTTAGACTTTATAGTCTTTTCTATGTATGGAACAATATATCAATACCATTCTTTCCTGATTATTGCAATTTTTCAATGAATTTTTAAATCAGGTAGGGTAAAGTCTTCCAATTTAGTTCTTTTTTATGATTGTTTTTACTATTCTACAGAGAAGGTGATGGCACCCCACTCTGGTACTCTTGCCTGGAGAATCCCAGGGACGGGGGAGCCTGGTGGGCTGCCGTCTATGGGGTTGTGAAGAGTCGGACACGATTGAGCGACTTCCCTTTCACTTTTAACTTTCATGCATTGGAGAAGGAAAAGGCAACCCACTCCAATGTTCTTGCCTGGAGAATCCCAGGGATGGGGGAGCCTGGTGGGCTGCCGTCTATGGGGTCACACAGGGTCAGACACAACTGAAGCGACTTAGCAGCAGCAGCTTATTATTCTAGGTCCTCTGCATTTCCATATAAATTTTAGAGAAATCTTGTTGATTTCTTCAAAAACATGCTTGGGACTTCCTTGGTGGTCCAGTGGTTAAGAATCCATCTGCCAATGCAAGGAGCATGGGTTTGACCCCTGGGCCAGGAAGCTTCCACATGCCTTAGGGCATCTAAGCCCACGCTCCGTAGCTATTGAGATCATGTGCCTTAGAGCCTGTGCTCTGCAACAAGAGACACCACCACAATGAGAAGCCCTCACACTGCAACTGGAGAGTAGCCTCTGCTTTCTGCAACTAGGGGAAGATCTCAGGCAGTAACAAAGACCCAGCACAACCAAAAATAAATAAATAAACTAAAAGGGGAAAATTAAAAGTCTGGCTTAAAACTCAGCATTCAAAACACTAAGATCATGTGTTCCATACCATCACTTTATGGCAAATATATGGGGAAAAAAGTGGAAACAGTGATGAATTTTATTTTCTTGGAAAAAAGACCAGGTTTAGGACAAGGCTAGACCTTTGAATACAACATTGAACAAGATGGTGAGTCTACCTTGGCTGATGTTAACATAGCAAGTTCACTCTTGCCTTATTAATAATTAAGAGGAGGGCATTCAGCCTTTCACATTATATTGAAATTAGCTATGAGATTTTTGTGGTTATCTGTTATTAGGTTGAGGAAATTTCCTAGTATTCTTGATTTCTGAGAGTTTTTATTATAAATAACTGATAAATATTGGCAAATGTTTCCCTTTGTCTATTGAAATAATCATATTATTCTTGAAAGAATTATTCTGTTAATAATATAGTGAACTGCATTGGTTGATTTTTGATTGTTAGATGAATCTAGCATTTATGGGAAATATGCCATTTGATCATGATGCATTAAAAAATATATTGCTGGATTTGATTTTGTTAAGGACTTTTCCATCTGTCCTCATGAGGGATCCTGGTCTGTAGAAGATTTTTTATTTTTTCCACTTGATTCAATTTGGTAATCTGTGTCTTTCAATAAATTTTTCCATTTTCCTAGGTTGTCAGTTTGGGAAGGAATAAAGATCTTTGTAATAGTCCCTTATCCTTCTACTACCTGCATGATCTGCACTGCTGGATTGCTGTTTTGTTCCTGATATTGGCAATTTGGGAGAAGGCAATGGCACCCCACTCCAGTACTCTTGCCTGGAAAATCCCATGGATGGAGGAGCCTGGTAGGCTGCAGTCCATGGGGTCGCGAAGAGTCGGACACGACTGAGTGACTTCACTTTCACTTTTCATTTTCATGCATCAGAGAAGGAAATGGCAACCCACTCCAGTGTTCTTGCCTGGAGAATCCCAGGGACGGGGGAGCCTGGTGGGCTGCCGTCTATGGGGTCGCACAGAGTCGGACACGACTGAAGTGACTTAGCAGCAGCAGCAGCAGCAGCATTGGCAATTTGTGTTTTTTCTTTTGACCAGTTTATCTGAACATTTATCAATTTTCTTGATATTTTCACTAAACCAGCTTTGGTTTCATTGATCTTCCTTTGATTTTTGGTATACGTTCTTTTAAAATTCATTTTTGGCTGTGCTGGGTCTTCATTGCTGTGCATGGGCTTTCTCTAGTTGTGATGAGAGGGGGCTGCTCTCTGGCTGTGGTGTCTGGGCTTCTCATTACAGTGGTTTCTCTAGAGTATGCAGACTTTAGCAGTTGTGGCACAAGTGCTCAACAGTTGTGGCTCCAGGGCTCTAGAGCACAGGCTCAATAACTGTGGTGCACATCAGTTGCCACTTGGCATGTGGGATCTTCCTGACCAGGGACTGAAGCCATGTCTCCTGCCTTGGCAGGCAGACTCTTTACCACTGAGCCACCAGGGAAGCCCTGGTATGTTTTCAACTCCACTGATAGCTAACTTTTTCTTTTTAATTTTTTTCTTTCTAATCATTTTTTATTTAATTTTTTCTTTTTGAGCTTCTCCAGAAGGAAACCTAGATCTTTGATTTTAGATTTTTTTCTTTTCTAATACAAGCACACAAAAAGCTGTGTACTTTTTTCTAAACATTACTTATCTCTACCACCTATTTTGATATTTTGGATTGAAATTTTCACTCATTACTAAATATTTTCTAATATTCTTTTGCTATCTTCTTTGGCTGAGGTACTATTTAGAAGAGTACTGTTTAATTTCAGAACTTTTGGGGATTTTCCAGATAGCATTTATTACTGACATCTAGATTTATTCCATTTTGGTCAGAGAATATATTGTATGATTTTTACTCCTTTTAAGTTTGTTGAGACTCATTTTATGGCCCAGTTGATTATTTTTTCCCCTATGTGTTCTATCAATTATCGAGAGGAGTGTTGAAATCTTCACTGTAATTGTGGGCTTGTCCATTTCTCTTTTTAATTCTTTAAGTTTTAAATTCATGTATTTTGAAGATTTTTTTATTAGATGAGTATCTATTTCAGATTATGTTTTCTTGATTGATTGACAGCCTTATGATTAAGTAACACTTCTTTATTGCTCATAATTTTACTTGTCCTGAGGCTACTTTGTTTGATTTCTTATGATTAGTATTTGCATGGAATATCTTTTTTTATCCTTCTAATTGACCTACTTTTTTGTCTTTGAATTTAAAATATGTTTCTTTAAATATTGTTGTAGCTTTCATTTCTGTGGACTCCAATATCTCTGCCTTTTGGTAGGAATGTTTAGACCATTTATATTTAATGTAATTATCAATATGTTTGAGGGTAAATCTACCAGTTTGCTAATTATTTTTTATTTTTCCCTTTTTTCTTTCTTCTTTTTTCCCTTTGCCTTACTCTTGATCAAGTATTAATACTCTATTTTACATACTCTATTTGTTTACTGGCTATACATTTTATTCCCTATGGTTGTGTTATGGCTTGAAATATGCATCTTTTTTTTTTTCAATTATCTTGTGTCCCAGGTATTATAATAAACTTACAACTGTGAACTTCTATGTCTCTCTCCTATCCTTCAGGCTATTGCTGTTACACATTTTACATATATATATGTTATAAATCTCAAAGTACATTGTAAATATTTTTGCTTTAAAAAGTGAATTATAAAGTAATTTTAAAATAAGAGAAATTCTTTAATATTTGCCTATAGTACTCATTATTTTTTGTAGATTTCAGTTTCCATCTGGTATAATTTCCCTTCCTGCTAGAGAACTTCCTTTATCTTATGGCTACAATTTTTGCATAAGTGAACCCAGCTGAGTCCATTTTGGACACTCACTTCCCAGAAAGATTCATCTAACTCTGAATGTCTGAACTGCCAGCTACAGAGAACAGCACTGCCCCATTATTCCTCAAAGAGATTAATTGAATACTTGGTGGGAAGTCAATCACACTGAGTTACACCCATCCTGGAAGAACCTGATGAAGAGATATTTCAGGTACAGTTCACCCTGCTCACAGGGCCTCAGCCCACACTCAGGCCATGGGACCCACTGGTCAGGTTGCGCACTGCACTGTCTAGGGTCAGGTGGCCTCCCTGCAGGCTGGAACAGCTCTCGAAGGGCAAGCTGAAGCATCAGTGAGGAGGTGATGAGTGCCTGCATTCAGGATGCAGTGTCGGCTAAATCAGCAATGCTCCATGTGCCCAACAGGAAGGATATATGGCCTCAGGAGCTGAAGGCTGTAAACAGAAGTAGTCCCCGACACCCCTCTCATTGGCCCAATGGAGGGTCTGTGGCTTCCTGTCCCTGCAACTCAACTCTGGACCCTACAAGGCAGAAGGTCTAGTCCCCAGGTGTCCCATCCAGCCAATGGGACACATTGGGCACCTTATGTCCAGGGCCCAGCAGACAAGATGAGGAGCCACCAGTTTGCCAGGGTAACTGGCTTTCTTCACCAGAAGGCAGGACCACTTTCCCACATGCAGGCTGAGAAGGACACCTGTGCTTTGCTGGGGTGCCTCTGGGCAGCTCCTTTCCCCATCCTAGTTGTGAATGGATGCGTGGACAAGGGCTCAGACTCATCCAGATGGAAGGTTGGAGTCACAACCTTGGGAGTACCGTGAGGACCTGCGAGGCGAAGGCTGCTCAGCATGAGGGTACTCAGAATGGTGGAGGAGGAGGGAGAAGACGAGGATCTGTCGTGGCCCTGAGACCTGCTGCAGTGGTGGGGCTATGGTTCACCTTGCTGACCCCCTCCTCTAAGTGTCCCCTGGAAGCAAGGCCCGTGGGAAGCACAGGGGAGCTGATGCCTGGGCCAGGGCAGGCAGCCATGGAGGGCGCACTGGGGGCACAGGGCTGACAGACAGCCCCCTGGTACATTCTCAGACCCCATAGTGCCCTGGAATGCTCCAGTCCAACCACTTGGCTTGTGGGAACAAGTGGTTCCTGTGACTCATAGACTCCATGAAGGGGAAAGCTGGGCTGTAGAACCCTTGGCTAGGCCTGAGCCTTTCACGCCTCCTTGGCAGCCCCAGTCCACCTGCCCACGCACCCCACCTCCACCCCCACTGCCCCGGCCAGCCCCGGCCCTCCATCTTTCACAGATGTTCTCCTGGATTCTCCTACATATCTCCTTGGCACCTCCTTCTTGAAGGACACTAACAAGTACCTCTTCTTTTTCTCGAATGGTAGCATTTTTATTAAGTCCAGCAATTTTCTTTGCTCACTGCTTTTGCAGGAAATGTCTAAGTGGTTGATTGCTTACAGTCATGTTAGAATTCAGATGGGCCCTGTCCGAGACTGAAATATGTTTCTGTCAGCATCCCTCCATAGCCAGATGAGAGGAGAAGGGTTTACCCTGTGTTTCCATGTGCAGTTTAAGAGCCAGCGTCCAGTGAGAAGGGCCGTGGCTGCAGGAGCTGCAGATGGTTCTAGAAGGGCATGGAGTCTTGGGGCCACTGAGGGCAATAGCACAGGGATGGTTCTGAAGTCTCCCAGATGCTGACCTGACCCAAACGCACCATCTCTCAGCAGAGACCTGTCACAAGTCTGCCCTCCTTGGCCCTGGGTCCTGAGCAGGGGTGGTCGGGGAGTAGGGGTAGGAGTGGGGAGGTTGTCCCTCACAGGAGGGGAGCCTCAGATGGCCTCAGTGAGTCCCCACCGGCTTGTCGTTTGCACAGAGGCTGTGAGGCTTCTGGGTGGTAGCCAGTCTCTCCCTTGGCTTTTAGCCTCAGCACATTTTTAAGTGGGGGTGGGGAATTTCTAGCACAGATATATTTAAAGGGCTTCTAGTTGGGAGAGTTAGATGTTGCTTTTTGAATGACTGTTTTGCTTGAAAATTTTCCCCAAACTTTGCTGTTAGCAGTAAAGTGCCGTATAATTACATTGCATTGATCTTTGTATACATTCTCATTGAATGTATGGTAGGTGCTCAGTAATATCACGTTTAGCAAATAAGAATAAGATAAATTGAGAGTCTCCTGCTTTATCCAACCCTGCATAGGCCTGGACTGAGTGACTGCCAAAGTTGACCTGGTGAGAGTGGGCCGGGAAGGGTGCCCACATGAAGAACATCTAGACACTTGGAGTTTTTAGAACTAGTTTAAGATTTTTGTTTCCCTTGAATGTTAAGTATTAAAGTATGTTGCTGAGAAGTCCAAGCAACAAATATTCTGACCCTGTAAACTACTATGGAGGGGGAGCAAATTTCCACACCCTTGGGGCCAGTGTGGCCTGCATCAGCCAATCTGTCAGCCGCCCTGCGGGGGGCCAGGAGCCCCTTGAACTCTTGAGAGAGGAGGCTTGGTCTCCTCCACCCTTACATTCTCACCACACAAAGGCTTGCTCTTATTATTATTTTTGGCCACACTAGGCGTGGCTTGCAGGATCTGAGCTTCCCGACCAGGGATTGAACCAGGCCGTGGCAATGAAAGTGCCGTCCTCACCACTAGACCACCAGGGGATTCCCACGGGGCTTTGTTCTGAGTCGGCGTTGAACAGCCATTTGGTGAACTAATGAAGAGGGGGAAATTGGTTGGTATGCTAGCATGTGCTAGGGAAGTTTCTGTATTAACAGAGTACATATTTGAAATTCAAAATTGCGTAGAAATTCCTTATTTAGAACAAAAATAGAACAAGTCAGCAAAAACCGAGTTGGTGAAACAGCTGGTTCCCAGAGCCTGGGGGCATTCAAGCTTTATATGCGGCAGCCTTCCTTGGTGGGGACCAGCCAGACAGTGAGAGGCACACAGGAACGAGGGCTTCTCTCTCTGGCTCCGCCACTTATTCACTGTGTGGCCCTCTCTTTGCTCCTTAGCTGCTTCATTTTACAATGAAATAGTAAAATAGTTGGAATAAAGGGACAACAGTTTTCTAGCAAGCAAATTCTATGATCTCTAGAGAAAAGGGATCCTCAGTTTCAGGACATAGAAAGCCTATTTGTGTGCATGCTCAGTCACTTCGGTTGTGTCCAACTCTGCGAGCCCATGGACTGTAGCTCACCAGGCTCCTCTGTCCATGGAATTCTCCTGGCAAGAATACTAGAGTGGATTGTCATTTCCTTCTCCAGGGATCTTCCCTGCCCAGGGATAGAACCCGAGTCTCCTGCATTGCAGGCAGATTCTTAACCATTTGAGCCACCAGGGAAGCCCATAGAAAGCCTATTCCACCATCAAAAGCTCTGGTTATCAGAAGGAGGAAAAGACAAGTGCTGTGAGCTTTTTTTGTTTTTATATCATGAGCAGGGTTGGAAGATCCAGGAGCAGAGTTCCCTGCCCACCCCAGTTTCTGCCCCTCACCCCACCCCAGCCTGCCCCGGTCTGGGGAGAAGGCTGCTCCAAGGCGGTAGAAAGAGTAGCCATAGCCCTTTCTCCCTGGTGTCCTGGAAGAAAACATTTGTCCAGCTGGCTCTTTGGTGCGGAGTGAAATGGAGGAGAAGGAGTTAAGTGAGAGTTCGTCTGGATTTCTGGAGTCCAACTCTTGCTGAGTTTCCACCCCTAGGTGTCTGCTGGAAAAATGTAGCTGGGAGCCAGGTGACACAGCTGTGAGTTATTTGTTTTTGATGTTACCAGAGAAACAAGAGGGAAAAATACGAAAATAAAGTTTCCACTAAAACCCAAATTGACTTCAAAAAAGTCTGTGTGCATGGAGCAAGGAGAACCAGGCAGCCCAGGCTCCTATAACAGTGCGCTCTGTCCTGCCGCGGCCGCCCCCGCCCCGCCCCACCCAGCACACTCATACACGGGAAGCGGGAGGGCAGGGTGGCTTTTCCACGCGGACATGGCTGCTCCTCTGCCTCAGTGCCAGGAGCGGTGCCACCACATGTGTCAGGAGAGACACACTGCTCTGACTGTGAGCGCTCGAC
Source organism: Bubalus kerabau (assembly GCF_029407905.1). NCBI lineage: Eukaryota > Metazoa > Chordata > Mammalia > Artiodactyla > Bovidae > Bubalus > Bubalus kerabau. The sequence continues at coordinate 192,137,220 of NC_073625.1, read as the reverse complement.
TGCTGAGTGGATTAAAGAGAACCACCCAGCCAGAGAGAGACACTGGCTGCATTATTAAGTGGTTATAAATAGGAGGGGAAAGACTGTTATTAGCAATTAGACAGTAGGAGTCAGGAGATCAGAAAGGAGGAAGCTATGAACTTAAAGAAAAGGCAGAGCGCCAAAGGAGACAGGCCAGCGGAGCTGTAAGTCACCCCACAGGACCTGACACAGCCCCTCTGCAACTCTGGTCTTTCCAGAGCAGCCGCGGTGCCGGGCTGCCACCGCCCTTCCTGTGGTGTGCAGTGGGTGGGACAGTTCAGTTCAGTCACTCAGTCGTCCGACTCTTTGCGACCTCATGAACCACAGCACACCAGACCTCCCTGTCCATCACCAACTCCCAGAGCCCACCCAAACCCATGTCCATTGAGTCAGTGATGCCATCCAACCATCTCATCCTCTGTTGTCCCCTTCTCCTCCTGGCCTCAATCTTTCCCAGCATCAGGGTCTTTTCAAATGAGTCAGCTCTTCGCATCAGGTGGCCAAAGTATTTGCGTTTCAGCTTCAACACCAGTCCTACCAATGAACACCCAGGACTGATCTCCTTTAGGATGGACTGGTTGGCTGGGACAAATCCTCTTCTAAACCAGTCCCAGAAGAAAGGGCCCTGCACATGTGGCATGCCAGGCAGGTGCCAATGGGTGAGTCTTCCCCTACTGCCAGCTGGTCCCTTGGGAGAGTCACTGGGCTCTTGTCTACCTGTCAGGTGGCTCCTCGCCCCGCTCTCACCTCCCTCCCGGGCCTCAGAGTGCATTTCCACTGCTTTTGCACGACCCTCAGCACCATGACGGATGAGTTCCAAGGAAACACTCATCAGACACAGTGCCTGGCCTCAAGGAACTCACTTCAGAGACTTCAAGCTTAGCCTTGCTTTCTTCCTGCCACATAAATTTCATTATTTTAACCATTTTGAAGTGTACAATTTAGCGGCACTTGGTACATAGTGTTTGAAAGGCAACAGTTCCACCTGGCTCCAGAATATGCTCATTACCCTGAAAGGAAGCCTCGTACCCTGTCAAGCAGTGCTCCTTTTCTCCCTCCCCTGAGGCCCTTGCTTCCCATCTCTACACTTTGCTCTGCTGGAAAAGTCATACACATTGAATCCTACAATATGGGAGTTTCAGCATCTGGATTCTTTCACTGAGCTTGTTTTCAAGGTTCATCCACATCTATCAGTTATCAATACATTATTCCTTTTTACGACCCAGTAACATTCCACTGTGTGGATATACTATTTCATTTATCCATTCAACCCAGTGATGGACACTTGCTCTCAATAATGCAACAAAGGCCACCCTTTCTTTTGTAAGTCCTGGGGATTAGTGTCTTGTCTCCCCATTTGCTCTGCGAGGGAAGCAGAGATGGGCAGGAGGAACTATCTCACCGAGAATTGATTCTGGATAAGCTCCCAGGCAGGGGCTGGAACTCTCAGCACCCAAGGCAGTTTCCATCACCAGAGTGGGATCCAAGGCTCCGGACCTACGAAGTTTCCTTCGGCTTCCAGGCTCAAGCCCATGTGTCTTCAGGCAGGATTGGGATCGCCTTCCTGGGACTCTGCGATCCCCTTGCAGGTGGAGCACACCTGACCAGGGCCCAATGACTTTGTGACTTCCTGTGGGGGCTTCCTTCTTTGGCGTCCCTGGTGAGGCTATCGGGGCTCCCTTCCAGGTGGAAGGCCTGCCTGTCCTGCCTCTTCATGAGTGTGTTTAGGGTCTGTCTCCCCCTGAGTGGTTGGCGGGATGGGCTGCGCCCCTCAGCTGTGCACCCTAATCTCAGGCCAGATACCTGGCCCACTTCTTGGTGGTCCTGGACCCACTGCGAATGATGGCTGTTTTGGGCTTTGAGGCCCATAATTAAAAAACAGTGAAAAAGGATGTTAAAGTCACAGTGCCCTGAGTGAAACACCAAGAAAAGGACCAGCAGAAGGTTGATGGTGGCATCTTCAGACTCTAGGGTGTAGCCTTGAAGAGATCAACCCCTTATCCAAAGATTTAGGATGATTCCTGGGTGCTTGGTTGTTCCAACAAACCAATGAGGGATTCGTATCCTTAAAATGTTGGCTGTGCTTGGTTCCTCCTTTCTCCAAATTTTCGTTTTCCTCTTTTGTCAAAATGAGTGGGTGAAGAGGGGACTGAGGGAAAGCAAGAGATAGGATGTCACCCCAGCTCTCGTTGTTAGAACTTGCTACAATTTGACTACTTAAATTGTGTGTGTGTTTGTATGTATTTGTGTGTATGTGTGTGATGTGTGTGAGGGCAGTCATGTCTAAAGTGAAAGTGAAGTCGTTCAGTCATGTCTGACTCTTTGCGACCCCACGGACTGTAACCTACCAGGCTCCCCGGTCCATGGGATTTTCCAGGCAAGAATAATGGAGTGGGTTGCCATTTCCTTCTCCAGCGGATCTTCCCCACCCAGGAATCGAACCTGCATTGTAGACAGACGCTTTACTATCTGAGCTACCAGGGAAGTCTAAAGAACCAGGCTTATTGACCAGAGCCCACTTGCATTTTTCAGTCGCCTGTGGAGCAACCTAATTTGACCCCTAGTGCTCCACACTTGAAACCCAGATCTCAGACAATGTACTTTTCTGGAAAGTCAGAACCAGAGTCCATATACAGACAGGAGATCTTTACAACTGAGAGGGAAATTCTTGTCTGGTTTGGAGAAAAATATCTTACAGGAAGCAAAATAGGGATCATATAGAGGGCATAAAGAGGGATGGGAAAGGGAAGGCAGGGTGAAGATGAGAGGTCCTCATGGAAGCAAGATCTCCATTGACATCTCCTTGGATGGTTTAAGGGAGATGGGGAGTCAGGCACAGCTCTGAGACTGAGCCTGGGGCCTCTGGGAACCAGGACAGAATTAGAGTCAGGATGGAGGGGGACGTTGACATAAAAGGGAGACTATGAGGGGATGCTGTTTGCCCAACAGCAGCCTGGACCTGAGAGCTGGTGACTTGCTCTGTCAAAGCAGACACTCTCTAGCCTCCAGAGAGGGGTTTGGCGGCATGGAGGGGGCAGGCGAGCTTCATGTTCTTCCCAATCTTTGAAATGCCTTTCCCACGATCTCCATTTATCTGAATCTCAACCACCTTTTGGGACCTAAAAACAATTCCTACGTGAAACTTCTTCCTGCTCTCTCCAAAGGTTTGTGTCTTCCCCCTTTGAGATAATGCACAGGATTCCGCAAACGTAGGTCCAGGAAAACCCAATAAGCTTTTATTCTAAATTGAATAGAGTTGCAGTGGTATCTGTAAGTGTTCCCACTGGGACAGGTCATCCCATCCTTCGTGGGTCAGAAGCGAAGACTTTCCACTGGAAATTCCCAGCGGACCCAGGCAGCCGGGGGCGGGTATGTGTGCTCTGTAACCATCCAGAATGACTCACTGTGGTCACCCTGTGACCCATTTTCTACTGTGAGTTTTGGCTGAGTGGATTCTCATGGTAATTCTTTTTCACCATGGGCACCTACTTACTGAAGAAACAAGGCTATGTGCAGCAGTGGTTGGAAACTCTGAGCTTTACAATGACAGTTTGGAGGGTGGAAAAAGGGAATTGGAAAGGAAAAGGCGGGTCCCGCCTGGCATTACCTGGTTGCCTTTCTCCTCCAAAATAAAATAGTTTTCTCCATGTCTTCCTAGAACTGCAAGTCCTGTGACAAGCGGGAAAAGGAGCCTGGGTGGGTGGGGAGTGACTTGCCCTGTGAGCAATGAGTCCAGGGCTCGAAGGGAAGGGCTCTTACTTTCAAGCCATGCAGCTGCCTTGTCAGGGAAAGTTAGGTGTTTCCTCTCCCTTGGGATCTAAATTGAATTTAGATTCTAAATTCTAAAAATGAATTTCTAGGCAAGACTTTTTACAAAAGCCTCATCCACATGACTCCTTTGACCTTCAGAGAACCCCCGTATGAGGTGCTCTGGCTTTCTGTCTGCCCATTTGTGCCCTGGTGTGTTTCCCAGAGGAGTGCTCTGAGGGCTGGAGTCAGGGTGTGAACTTGAATTTTAATTGATTGCCATCATGTACTCCCTTTAGAAATATGAAAGATTAGGTTAATATTTCAAAATTTAAAATATAGCATATGCAACTCTGCAAAGCAAATGCTATGAATAACACCAATATTCCGATATGTTTGAAATGGCCACATATGAGAAAAAGAACAGAAATGAGAGCTACATAAGTACACTGAAGGATGGGGGAGGTCAGGCAAGTGTTGATGGTTTAACATTTTTACTTGTAGCCTCTGGTTACTTAAAGCTTGGAAATAAAGCCAGAAGATGAGTGCTGTGTCTTCTTGGTGACATCCTGGTGTATTGTCTAGCCAGCTCACCTCACGGTTATTTAAGTCTGTGTCCTTGGGAATGTGTACTTGACATCATGATTCACTAAAGGCTCGGGTTCTGTGACGTTTCACGTTGGCTCATGGGTTTTTTTCCTAGAAAGGTGCAAATAATCTGTATTTGGTAGAAAGTGTTGAACAACAATTGATATCTAAGTTGCAAAGAACAAAGAGCTTTATTTGGGGCTCCAAGATTGCCAGGAGAAATATCAATAACCTCAGATATGCAGATGACACCACCCTTATGGCAGAAAGTGAAGAGGAACTAAAAAGCCTCTTGATGAAAGTGAAAGTGGAGAGTGAAAAAGTTGGCTTAAAGCTCAACATTCAGAAAATGAAGATCATGGCATCCGGTCCCATCACTTCATGGGAAATAGATGGGGAAACAGTGGAAACAGTGTCAGACTTTATTTTTCTGGGCTCCAAAATCACGGCAGATGGTGACTGCAGTCATAAAATTAAAAGACGCTTACTCCTTGGAAGGAAAGCTATGACCAACCTAGATAGCATATTGAAAAGTAGAGACATTACTTTGCCAACAAAGGTCCGTCTAGTCAAGGCTATGGTTTTTCCTGTGGTCATGTATGGATGTGAGAGTTGGACTGAACTGAACTGAAGAATTGCAATTCTGGAGATACGTGGGCATGCTCAATCGCTTGACTCTTTCCGATCCTATGGACTGTAACCCGCCAGGTTCTTCTGTCCATGGGATTCTCCAGGCAAGAATAGTGGAGTGGGTTGCCATTCCTTTCTCCAGGGGATCTTCTCAATCCAGATATCCAACCCGAGTCTCTTGTGTCTCCTGCATTGGCAAGCAGTTTCTTTACCACTAGTGCCACCTGGGAAGCCCAGATTTAGGTAAAGCCAAAGAGTGTTCTGGGGAAAAGCCAGAGTCGGGGTTTATAAGGCACAAAGCCACGAGGTCATTAAAATTGCCCAGCGAGAACTGTGACTGACGTAAGTCAGGAATCATTTGTCCTGAAGGAATCATGAGGTATTTCTGAGTAAAGGAGCAGTGAGCACATGAGTTTCTGTCAGGATGCCTTTGTTGGGACGGTAGGTGGTCAGAAGGTCAGATTTCATTTAGGCTGAGACATGCATGAGCTGTACTTCCGCAGTGGCTCCCAGCTCATTTACAGCAACACTGACTCCATTTTGATTTTGCTTCCACACAAGGACAACCATTTTGTGCCTGCTTCACTGTATCAGTCAGTGGGTTCAGTTCAGTTCAGTCGCTCAGTCGTGTCTGACTCTTTGCTACCCCACAAATCGCAGCACGCCAGGCCTCCTGTCCATCACCAACTCCCGGAGTTCACCCAGACTCATGTCCATCGAGTCAGTGATGCCATCCAGCCATCACATCCTCTGTCATCCCCTTCTCCTCCTGCCCCCAGTCCCTCCCAGCATCAGAGTCTTTTCCAATGAGTCAACTCTTCCCATGAGGTGGCCAAAGTATTGGAGTTTCAGCTTTAGCATCATTCCTTCCAAAGAAATCCCAGGGCTGATCTCCTTCAGAATGGACTGGTTGGATCTCCTTGCAGTCCAAGGGACTCTCAAGAGTCTTCTCCAATACCACAGTTCAAAAGCATCAATTCTTTGGCGCTCCGCTTTCTTCACAGTCCAACTCTCACATCCATACATGACCACAGGAAAAACCATAGCCTTGACTAGACGGACCTTTGTTGGCAAAGTAATGTCTCTGCTTTTGAATATGCTATCTAGGTTGATCGTAACTTTTTTTTCCAAGGAGTAAGCGTCTTTTAATTTCATGGCTGCAGTCACCATCTGCAGTGATTTTGGAGCCCCCAGAAATAAAGTCTGACACTGTTTCCACTGTTTCCCCATCTATTTCCCATGAAGTGATGGGACCGGATGCCATGATCTTCATTTTCTGAATGTTGAGTTTTAAGCCAACTTTTTCACTCTCCTCTTTCACCTTCATCAAGAGGCTTTTTAGTTTCTCTTCACTTTCTGCCATAAGGGTGGTGTCATCTGCATACCTGAGGTTATTGATATTTCTCCCGACAATCTTGATTCCAGCTTGTGCTTCTTCCAGCCCAGTGTTTCTCATGATGTACTCTGCATAGAAGTTAAATAAGCAGGGTGACAATATACAGCCTTGACATACTCCTTTTCCTATTTGGAAGCAGTCTGTTGTTCCATGTCCAGTTCTAACTGTTGCTTCCTGACCTGCATACAAATTTCTCAAGAGGCAGGTCAGGTGGTCTTGTATTCCCATCTCTTTCAGAATTTTCCACAGTTTATTGTGATCCACACATTCAAAGGCTTTGGCATAGTCAATAAAGCAGAAATAGACTTTTTTCTGGAACTCTCTTGCTTTTTCGATGATCCAGCAGATGTTGGCAATTTGATCTCTGGTTCCTCTGCCTTTTCTAAAACCAGCTTGAACACCTGGAAGTTCACGGTTCATGTATTGCTGAAGCCTGGCTTGGATAATTTTGAGCATTACTTTACTAGAGTGTGAGATGAGTGCAATTGTGCGGTAGTTTGAGCACTCTTTGGCATTGCCTTTCTTTGGGATTGGAATGAAAACTGACTTTTCCAGTCCTGTGGCCACTGCTGAGTTTTCCAAATTTGCTGGCATATTGAGTGTAGCACTTTCACAGCATCATCTTTGAGGATTTGAAATAGCTCAGCTGGAATTCCATCACCTCCACCAGCTTTGTTTGTAGTGATGCTTTCTAAGGCTCACTTGACTTCACATTCCAGGATTTGTTTTCAATGCATTAGACACAGGAGATGTGGGTTGATCCCTGGGAAGATCTCCTGGAGGAGAATGTGGCAACCATTTCAGTATTCCTGGAGAATCCCATGGACAGAGGAGCCTGGCGGGCTGTAGTCCATGGGATCTCAAAGAGTCGGACACGACTGAAGTGACTGAGCATGCATGCACACTGTATCAATAAACCATGTTGTGGCCGGAGCTGTCCTGTGTTTTTTATTATAATTGCAAGAAGTCCTTCAGCAATAAGTATCAGGAAACTTGGGAAAAGTAAAGGCTTATTACTTACAGTACCTGAAAATGACACAGTCCAGCTGGGGCTATGTAGCAAGGCTGTGAGTAGAGAAAAACCAAGAGCCTGCAATGATCAGTTAGTTATTGAAAACAAGCAAGGCCTCTAAGACAAAGGAGCCTTAGTCGGTGGTGGTGGCAGGGTGGTGGGGGGAGGTGACTTGGCTTTTTATATCTCATCCGTGGCTCTCAATGCTTTTATTCAAGATAGTGGGCTTCGAAGTGGATGCTTTGCCTCTGCAATCAAAGCTTAAGCTGGGCACTTGAATTCAAAAAAAGATTTAAAAAACTTAACTGTTGGGATTTCCACTGTAATAACTCTAAAGGTTATGATTTGATTTCTAGGATGTAACTCGGCTCATTTCAGAGAGCCTGTCCTGATAGATGGACCATCCCTGCTCTTCCAAGGCCCAGCTGAACCAGCCCTACCCTCTCCCTGGTTCTCTCGACTGAGCTGAAGGGAACCTTCACCGTGTCTTCATTCTCTGTGGGAAGGGCATGGCACTGTATTTCGACAGTGAAGATGAGCAGATCCCCATGGGGCCTTTGTAGCTGCAGATGTGGGTGGCAGGACCACGTCACCTGCCTTTGGGATCATGGGACGCCTGCAGAAATGAGCCTACCTGCTTTCATCCGGATGTGCTCTGGGCACACAGACAACTATCCAGGCTGTGCTGACGGGTCAGACCTCTCACTGGTGAGCGAGGAAAGCTCAGCCAAAAATGGGAAAGCTGTGTTCTTTCTAGGAAGGGGCAGTGGTTCTGTGCACAAGAGTCAGTGTCTTGCAGGGAGGCCTGGGGTAAAGCTTGTGGACAGACAGTTCAGCTGTCCTTCCCTCCCCTGAGGACCTGGCCTGATGGGGAGGATGGCTCAGTGCTCATGGCAGGCTGGTCTCAGTGACAGGACTAAGACACGAAGACTGAGTACTTGCCTCTTTAATCTTTAACGTAACGGAAAGGGAGAGACTATTACTTTGAAGCCTGGCTGTGCTTTAGCTTAGCAAAGACTTGTCTGTGGTTGGGGTCCCCTCCTGGCTACCCCGCCCCCGTGTGCCCTCGCAGTCTTAGAGAAGAGTGATGGGGGCCAGGGCTGGGTGGCACAGAGGGCCTGGGGGCCTTGGAGAGAAGAGGTGGGAACAGGTTTCTGGGCATGAAGAATGTGCCAGGGCTTGGAGGCTGGTTTCCAGGGTAGGCAGTCCTTTCCCCCGGTCTCCAGATGTCTGGAACCATCATGAGACCCCAGCCCCATTCAAGGGTGTGCTCGGGGCTGAGGCAGTGGGCTGCCTGGGGGCCCCCAGCCCTTGACCCTCTGCCCCTCCCCCAACTGAGCATGGTGGCTCCTGCCCTGGTGAGACCGATGGTCTCCTGGGACCACGGGACACGAAGTGAGCCCAGAACCCCCCAGGCGATGCAGCCATGGCTCCAGGCCCCATGCAGCTCTGCTGACCCTGCAGGCATGCTCTATGTGACAGAGTCCGCCATGTGTCTTCCGCAGGTGGGTGCGGGCCCTTTCCCTGGCCACCCCCAGGCCAGGCCTGCTCTGTCCCCACTCCCTGTGGAGCCCCTTCCGCCACCAGCCCCTCGCTCTCGCCTTGGAGCTCGGCGATGCTGTCTGTTCACTTAAGCTTTCCCATCTGTGTCCAAACTAGGAGACCAAATCTCACCATAAATGGAAACATTTCGAGGGGGCCCCAGACAACTGCCAAACGACTTGGGGGATGACTAAGCGGTGAGGGAGGGAAAGACGTTCCGTGGCCCAGATGTGAGGTTCTCTCTTCGGGGGACAGGGCGGAGGGACAGCGTGAGTCACAGGACACCAGCTGCAGAAACCCCGCAGGGAGCGCCTTCTAGTAAAGGCTGAACTGGAGACTCTCCGTTGGTAAAAGGAAGTCTCAGGTTTGACCTCCTTAGAGTCAGTGGAAAGTTAATGAATAAGTACTTTCTTTCAAAAGTTAACACCGAGTGAGGTTGGCAAGAGTCAAAGTGAGGCTGTTTCTACGTGGACACGATGTGGTATTTTTGTTCACAAAACAATCAAGCGCCAACAGATTTGGTTAATTTAATGAAGAACAGACGAGAGAAATAATTGCATATAGTGTTTTTTCTTTTTTTAAAGTTTTTCATCTATTGCCACGTGGACTCAGCTTTTTAGTTTCAGAGTGGCATTTTCTTTCTTTGTTTCCCATTTCTGCCAATTTTCTGTCTAGAATTCTACTCCACCACAGCACAGCCCTGAGGTGGTCACTGATATCTTACACAATAATCTGTGTGCAAATGAGGCCGAGATGAAGTGTGTGGAAAGGCTCATGGGCTGGGGAACGGCCAGGGCAGGCAGGGTGGCACGGCTACCTTCCGACAGGCCGCGGGCTTTCTGAGCTCCTCCAGCTGGGTCAGGCAAGCGTGTTCACAAGGCAGGAGTGTGGGTGGCTCTCTGTGGCCCCCGGAAACCACACAGAGGGGCCTGGAGCTCTGCATCCTGACATGAGTTGTGGCCTCCCTGCCGCCCCGAGGACCAGGAGGGCCTCAGAGTATCTGGCCTCCCAGAGGGTTGAAGGGGAGGTCAGGGAGAGACAGAGCACTTCCCTTGCGGACAGGGACCCCAACCCAGAGAGGCAGCTTGTGCTGGGCTCCACAGGTGACCCATGGCAAGTCTGGGACTTGAACCCAGGCACACCGCATGTTCACCCCACTCTGCACACACAGCTGAACACCCCTCCTTCCTGGCAGGGGGGCCAAGTGGCTGGGCGATTGGAGGAGGGCGTGGTGGGTGCCGCTTCCCAGCCTGGCCCTTGAACCACCTTGAGCGACCCTCCACACTACTCTTCCCTTTTATCTTTCTGGATGCAGAGGGCTTCAGGGATTGACTCCAAGGCTCTAGTGGGAACAGAGCCAGTGATGGAAGGGTCTTGTGGATCAACTTGCTCTGAATTGTGTCAGAAACAGCAGGAAACCTTTCTGAGAGCTGCTGAAGCGCTGGTTGCCTGTTTTGGTGCTCAGCTTCCCATAGCTGGCCTGAGAGTTCTGGCCACTGCCTCCCTGTACCCCAGGCTCTGGACATGGCGTGCTGAGGCTCAGCACCTCTGGAGACGCATAAGTGATACTTAAGTTGAAGCTTCTCTTGGGCCCAAGATGCAGTAAATAGAGAAACTCTCAGGCGAGGTTCCAGTTCCCCAAGTGGAATCTCACACTCAGGAGGTGGGGTGGGGTGTGGGGGTGGGGTGTGGGTGAGGTGGGTGGGGAGAAGACTCCAGAAGAGACAAACCCTGGGAACAGACTGGCTCCAGGGCAACAGGATGATTGAGGGAAAATGCTTCCTCCTGTCAGGGACAAGGGTCCCAGGGGGCTGGGCCTTGGCTGCCACCTCTGGAATCCTTTCCCCCATCCTGCTTCTCTGTGGAGCAGTGCTGACGCTGCAGACCCTGAATCCACACTCTTCAGCAGGATGCCACACTGATCTGTGAATTCAGCTGGGTTTCTGTGTTCAAATAATGAAAAATTCTAAATTTTATTTATTTATTTAATTTTGGCTGTGTTGGGTCTTTGTTGCTGTGCGCGGGCTTTCTCCAGCCGAGGCCAGCGGGGCCACTCTCTAGTTGTGGTACTCAGGCTTCTCACTGCAGTGTCTTCTCTTGTTGCAGAGCACAAGCTCTAGAGCTCAGTAGTTGTGGCTTGTAGGCTCAGTTGCCCCGCAACTTGTGGAATCTTCCTGCAACAAGGAAAGAATTATTGTATTTCGAACAATGAAAAACTTTAAAACCTTATCATTTACTATAGCATCAAAGAATACATGATACTTAGGGATAAATCTAAGAAAATAGATGCAAGATCATTACATTGAAAACTAAAAAAAAACATAGCTGACAAAAAAAGAAGACTTAAAAAGTAGAGAATTAGACCATGTTCATATGCCTTGGACTGCAAGGAGATCCAACCAGTCCATTCTGAAGGAGATCAGTCCTGGGATTTCTTTGGAAGGAATGATGCTAAAGCTGAAACTCCAGTACTTTGGCCACCTCATGTGAAGAGCTGACTCATTGGAAAAGACTCTGATGCTGGGAGGGATTGGGGGCAGGAGGAGAAGGGGACGACAGAGGATGAGGTGGTTGGATGGCATCACTGACTCGATGGACGTGAGTCTGAGTGAATTCCGGGAGTTGGTGATGCACAGGGAGGCCTGGCGTGCTGCGATTCATGGGGTCGCAAAGAGTCAGACATGACTGAGCGACTGAACTGAACTGAACTGATGGATTGGGAGACTCAGTGTTTTTAAACTTCAGAGTTTTTCCCAAATCAGTCTTTAGATTTAATGTGATCCCAGTCAATCCCACCAGGATAAGTAGACACTGAAAATTCAGTTTAGCTCAGTGTCTCAGTCATGTCTGACTCTTTGTGACCCCATGGACTGCAGCACATCAGGCTTCCCTGTCCATCACCAACTTCCGGAGCTTACTCAAACTCATGGCCATTGAGTTGGTGATGCCATCCAACCGTCTCATCCTCTGTTGACTCCTTCTCCTCCGGCCTTCAATCTTTCCCAGCATCAGGATCTTTTCTAAAGAGTCAGTTCTTCCATCAGGTGGCACAAGTATTGGAGTCTCAGCTTCAGCATCAGTCCTTCCAATGAATATTCAGGACTGATCTCCTTTAGGATGGACTGGTTGGATCTCCTTGCAGTCCAAGGGACTCTCAAGAGTCTTCTCCAACACCACAGTTCAAAAGCATCAATTCTTCTGTGCTCAGTTTTCTTTATGGTCCAACTCTCACATCCATACATGACTACTGGAAAACCGTAGCTTTGACTGTATGGATGTTTGTTGGCAAAGTAATGTCTCTGCTTTTTAATATGTTGTCTAGGGCGGTCATAGCTTTTCTTCTAAGGGGGAAGCATCTTTAAATTTCATGGCTGTAATCACCAACTGCAGTGATTTTGGAGCCCAAGAAAAGAAAGTCTGTCACTGTTTCCATTGTTTCTCCATCTATTTGCCATAAAGTGATGGGACTGGATGCCATGATATTCATTTTTTGAATGTTGAGTTTTAAGCCAGCTTTTTCACTCTCCTCGTTCACTTTCATTAAGAGGCTCTTTAGCTCCTCTTCGCTTTCTGCCATAAGAGGGGGAGTCATCTGCATATCTGAGGTTATTGATATTTCTCCCAGCAATCTTGATTCCAGCTTGTGCTTCATCCAGTCTGGCATTTCACATGATGTACTCTGCATATAAGTTAAATAAGCAAGCTGACAACATACAGCCTTGATGTACTCCTTTCCCAATTAGGAACCAGTCCCTTTGGAACCAGTCCAGTTCCATTTCCGGTTCTAACTGTTGCTTCTTAACCTGCATACAGATTTCTCAGGAGGCAGGTAAGGTGGCTGGTATTACCATCTCTTTAAGAATTTTCCACAGTTTGTTGTGATCCACGCAGTCAAAGGCTTTAGCATAGTCAATGAAGCAGAAGTAGATGTTTTTCTGGAATTTTTTTGCTTTTTGTATGATCCAACAGATGTTGGCAATTTGATCTCTGGTTCCTCTGCCTTTTCTAAATCCAGCTTGAACATCAGGAAGTTCTCGGTTCATGTACTGTTGAAGGCTCAGTTCAGTTCAGTCACTCAGTCGTGTCCGACTCTTTGCGACCCCATGAATTGCAGCACGCCAGGCCTCCCTATCCATCACCAACTCCTAGAGTTCACTCAAACTCACGTCCATCAAGTCGGTGATGCCATCCAGCCATCTCATCCTCTGTCGTCCCCTTCTCCTCCTGCCCCCAATCCCTCCCAGCATCAGAGTCTTTTCCAATGAGTTAACTCTTCGCATGAGGTGGCCAAAGTACTGGAGTTTCAGCTGAAGGCTAGCTTGGAGAATTTTCAGCATTACTTTGTTGAAATAAGTGTGAGATAAGTGCAATTGTGTGATAGTTTGAACATTCTTTGGCATTACCTTTCTTTGGGACTGGAATGAAAGCTGACCTTTTCCAGTCCTGTGGCCACTGCTGAGTTTTCCAAATTTGCTGGCACATTGAGTGCAGCACTTTCACAGCATCATCTTTGAGGATTTGAAATAGCTCAGCTGGAATTCCATCACCTCCACTAGCTTTGTTCGTAGTTATGTTTCCTAAGGCCCACTTGACTTCACACTCCAGGATGTCTGGCTCTAGGTGGATGATCACATCATCATAGTTAACTGGGTCATGAGGATCTTTTTTGTATAGTTCTGTGTATTCTTGCCACCTCTTCGTGAAGCTTTGGGAGAGAAGGGCCAGCATTTTCTTCTGGAAGAAGATGCAGAGCCAGATCTGGAAGTTGCTCATCCTGGGCACCTCGTGTCCAGTGACTCCCGCCTGCAGGGGTCCTGGACACAGGTGCCCCCTGCTCTGCTCCTCACCCCATCAACCACTGCCCCACCTGGTATCACAGGCCTCTTCCTCTCTGACAGATGTGGGGATTGCACAGAGCTTCATTTCTGTTGATATTTATTATATTAGAAATTAAAACAGAAATTTAGAAATATCCATTTATTGATCCATTTCAGATTAGCAAGGATAAACCCCTGTCATGTTAACATAAATAGCAAGCTTTTAATTCAGTTTAGTTCAGTTCAGTTCAGTTGCTCAGTCGTGTCCAACTCTTTGCAACCCCATGAATCACAGCATGCCAGGCCTCCCTGTCCATCACCAACTCCTGGAGTTCATTCAGACTCACGTCCATTGAGCTGGTGATGCCATCCAGCCATCTCATCCTCTGTCGTCCCCTTCTCCTCGTGCCCCCAATCCCTCCCAGCATCAGAGTCTTTTCCAATGAGTCAACTCTTTGCATGAGGTGGCCAAGGTATTGGAGTTTCAGCTTTAGCATCAGTCCTTCCAAAGAACACCCAGGGCTGATCTTCAGAACGGACTGGTTGGATCTCCTTGCAGTCCAAGGGACTCTCAAGAGTCTTCTCCAACACCACAGTTCAAAAGCATCAATTCTTCAGTGCTCAGCCTTCTTCATAGTCTAACTCTCACATCCATAGATGACTACTGGAAAAACCATAGCCTTGACTAGACGGACTTTTGTTGGCATAGTAATGTCTCTGCTTTTGAATATGCTGTCTAGGTTGGTCATAACTTTCCTTCCAAGGAGTAAGTGTCTTTTAATTTCATGGCTGCAATCACCATCCGTGGTGATTTTGGAGCCCCCCAAAATAAAGTCTGATACTCTTTCCCCATCTATTGCCCATGAAGTGATGGGACCAGATGCCATGATCTTCGTTTTCTGAATGTTGAGCTTTAAACCAAAATTTTCACTCTCCTCTTTCACTTTCATCAAGAGGCTTTTTAGTTCTTCTTCACTTTCTGCTATAAGGGTGGTGTCATCTGAATATCTGAGGTTATTGATATTTCTCTCAGCTTTTAATTAAAAACTATATTTTCAAAAAGAAAAAGAAACCTTCATGGGAGGGGTGGCACTGGTTCATTTGCACAAGACTACAACATTTGGGGGGAAAAAGCCAGATTCTCTGATCTGCTTCTGCCTCCAAACTGTCCTGATAGATTGTTTTTCGGTAAAATCTATGACAGAAATCTGGCCTCATAAGACATGGAGTTGGAGAGAAGAGTATTTCGAGAATCTTCTTAGAAAATTGTGGGTATTCTTTGATATGACTATAACCTAATGAAAGGTCATTTCTTAAGGGTTTGTTGCATGTGGGATCTGAAAGCAAATCAGTGGATTTTTGTGCTTCATATTTTTGTGAGAGAACGAGAATGAAGAGGGGAAACATTGTCCTCAAAGCAAATTTGGCCTCACAGCCTCTCTGAAAGGACCCAGGATCCCCTAGGGTCCCCAGACCAGCTGAGAACCACCGTGCTGGGTCATCAGAGGAGTGGGGATATTCTCTGAGCAAACAGGCCCTGTTGGAGCATTGGGTGTGGCTGGAGAATCTGTGTTGCTACAAGATTCCCAGTGAGTCTTGTGATCTGCTGGCTTCACTATTCCTTGATGTTTGGGGCAGACATTTAAGGAGCCTCATGGAGAGATGGTATGTAAGGAGCAGGTGGGACATCACACCCCCCACTTCAGTGCCCTGCACCCTCGTTCACCTGACACGGAGCATCCCGGCAGAGCCCAGAACTGGACTCAGCATGTTTCCTAAAGTCAGTTCCTGGCACTGACCCGATCACAGTGTTTATTCTCTCACATAATTTGGCTGCTGCACAGCACCATCAGGGAAGACACAGATCTGGCCTCCCTGCGCTGTCACCCTCCATCACAAGCTTCATAATGACTGCTGGAGCTGCTGCTTTCACACCTGCATCCCAGGATGGCAGCAAGGAACATCAGGGAAGGACCTGAGGGAACTCTTCCTGAAAAATTCAGCCTCTTTCCGGTGACTTCTATGGATGTCCTCATACTTCCGCTGGCAGCCCATGGGGCACTAGCTGCAAGAGAGGCTGGCACGTGTTGTCTTTCAGGGGCATGATGCTGCCTGAACACCCAGGAGGAAGGGGAGGACAGGTGTGGGGTTAGCAGCAGCCTCACCCTCCTCTACATGCCCTGTAAGATGACAAGGCCCTGACTGGGAGCTGGGCCCCTTTCCTCTGGCCTCAGGGTGACTCAGGCTGGTTCCTGGGCCCTGACTCCTGGACACAGGTAACCAGCCTCCACTCCGCCTGAGCAGGGGTGGGGGTCGGGGGGAGTGGGGGCGGCTGGCAGGGAGTGGGGCAGGTTGGGGGTGCTGTCTAGAGTTCTCACAGCTCCCTGTGAGGCCCTCTCCAATGCCAGCGGGACCCACCAGATGGGCTGTCCCGAGTGGTCAGCGGATCCTGAGCCCCTGGCTGTTCCTTTTGTCTCCACATCTGGAAGGGAGTCAGCCTCCTCCTGGCCAAGTCCTGGCAGATCCATTCCTCCTTGTAGCACCGAAAAGCAGGAGGCAGAACCTTGAGCTCCACTTTTCAGGGGAAGAAGAATAAGAGGGGGAGAGCGGGGAAGGGGAGGGTGAAGGGGGGGAAGGGGGAAGTGGGGAGGGGCGGTGAGCGGGGTGTGAGGATCACCCCATCAGTCCCAGCGCTGGGAGGGCGGCTGGCTCTCCGCGGGAAGCCTGCGCGCCAGCCCGTCTGGCAGGCCTGAGGGGTTCCAGATGTGGTTTCCGCGTGACTCAGGGAGCGGCTGCGCAGCAGGAGGCTGTCCCCGAAGACCCTCAGTGAGGCAAGAATGGAGCCCCCGCCGCCTGTCCTGCACGTCCAGTCCCGAGTGCCACTCTCCTCGCTGGGGTTCGCCACCAGCGCAGCCTGTGAGGGCTCAGGGCCGCGTGTCCCTCCCACGTGGTCCCTGCCTCCCTGTGCGGGTGCAGGAGGCCTCTCTCGGGGTGGGGGCGATAGGGGAGGGGACTCTTAGGGCCCAGGGCGATGCAGCTGTCTCTCCTGGGGCCGGGGCTGCAAGCAAGGCGGTGGGCTACTGATGCACCGTCTCCGTCTCCGTGAGTCTCCTGCGCCAGGAAGCGGTTGACTGCCTGCACCACACCCCACCCCACCCCATCCCCTCCCTCCCGCATCTCCTCCCTCCTCCCCTGCCATCTGGGACCCCTCCCCCCCTGCACTCTGGCTCGCAGCCCTCCGGAGCACCACCGGGCCCCAGGGTCTTCCAGGCCACCTCCATAGGGCACACAGGTGCTCTCCAACCTGGGGCAGGAATTTAGGGGCCCGGGGCCTCCCCCACTTCAGCCAGAGGGCTGTGTCCTATGTGTTATATGGCTGGTGACTACACACAATATGTCAGCTGAAGCAGGGCTTCTCTGTAAAATGGAGTGCAGATGATGGTGGCCCCCACAGCCCCTCCTCTCACCCTCTGACCCTGTCCCACCTCCTCAGGCACACCTGAGGTCCAGCTGTCTGGCCTTCGAAACCCAGGAGTCTCCCTGCTGCTGCTGAGACCAGGATGGCTTGCTTGGCCACCACCTCTGCCTGTTACCTGCTTGGTCCCTCTTAGCTCCTCACCCGCAGCCACAGCAGAGGTGATGTCCCCTTCTCACTGGCCACTCCCGCCCTGGGCTTTCCAGTTTGCAAGCCTGGGGCTGCCTGATGTGAAGGCTGACCAGAGGGACCCTCTGCAGCCCTCTGAGCTGGGCCTTGAGCTGTGTCCTCCCTAGTCCCTGTGCCTGCCTGGGGGGCTGGGCTGTGGGGTTGTGTGGTGACAGGGGTTGGACCTCCACAGGACTGGTGCAGCCCTGGGAACGGATGCTGCTGGCTGTCCAGGGCAGGGTGCTGTTTCTGACCCAGGGACCCTGCCCTGTTTCATGGAGTGAGGGGGCAGAGAGCTCTGTCCTGCCAGCTGTGTTCTGAGAACCTCAGGTGTGGTGACCCTGGAACTCACTCCTCTGTCCACCCTGAGAGCACTGCCCCTTCATCCTGAGCTGGGGGCTGGACCTCACACCCTCTTTTCCAGGTCACCCACTGAGCAGATGTTGTCAGGTTAACCTTGAGGGAGGCGAGGCCCCTGCTGAGTCACCAGGTCCTGAGAGCCTGGGTCACGTGTGAGCACATTCTGCCCAGAAGAGGGGAGGGGGTCTGTCCCCAACCTCCTGATTCTGGGACGATTTGGGTCTTTCACCATCACTTGTTTTTTCAAAACTAATGCAACCATCCATATGACCTATTAAAAGCTGCAGTGGGCCAGGCAAAACTAACCTTTCCTCCACGAGGATAGGGAGTCTGCAAGTGTGAATCTTGAATTAAACATTTTTCTGGTTGAAAAACCTACATACCTAAAAATAAGACTAGAACACTGAATAACAGATCTATAGGAAGAGTGAAAAATAAATTCCTTCCCCACTGGGAGGAAGCAATAGCTGATTGTGCAAAGAACAGATTTGATGAAATGTTCTTGTGAACCTTGAATTAAACGTTTTTCTGGTTGAAAAAAAAATGACATACTGAAAAATAAGAGTAGAACACTATGAATTACAAATCTATAGGAGGAGTGAAAAAATAAATAAATTCCCACCCCACTGGGAGGAAGCAATAGATGATTGTGCGAAGAACAGATTTGATGAAATGTTTTTGGAACAGACAGTTAAACTTTGTAATAAACTGTGAAATCCCAGGGTTCAGCTTTCTCCCCAGATAAACAGCACAGAACACATTGGGCCCAAGTCAAGGGGGTGGAGCTGGCTCCTCTGCTCATCTCCTTGCTCTGCTGTGCGCCTCTAACTTTCCCGCAGCATTTGTCTGTACTTCCTCTGCATTTTGACTCACAGATGTCTGGTTGTGCAAGACTCTTTCCCATTTTTGGGAAAGGGAGTCGCTCAAGGAGGCTCAGAAAGGCGCTTCCTTGGGCTGCTGGCCAGCATGGCTGGGGCGGAGGCACCGAGTGCCCCGGCTCCTGGTCTTGGGGCCGAGGCAGTGATGAAGGACTCGCTGCTGGTTTGAGAATGTCTCTGAGGACATCTCCTTGGAGCAGGAATCCCTTCTGGAAGCCCTGGAGGATTCCTTGCCATATGTAGGTCATGCATGCCTATTTGGGCAGAGCCTGGTGACCAGGACCTGATTGCCTTCCCTGATCTGGACTGAGCTTGGAGCTGAGCCATGTGCAGAAGGTGGTCAAGGGGGCCAGTTACAAGGGAGAATAGGGAGTGGATGGTGGGTGGACGGCAAGTCTCCGCTGTAGCAATAGCTCTCCATCTGTTCTTGCTATGGAGAGATCCTTGGGCAAGTTGTACAGTCATAAGTGAATCCTAAGGGGTCCATAGTAATAGTCATTGGAGAGCAGTTTTTCTCAGTGGGGTTTACCGCCCAATGCGGTGGGGGTGGGGGGGGTGGGGTTGAGAAACATAGAGGAGCTTTTAAGAATCAAATGCATTGAGATAGAGTATGTATAGTATGTATAGGCAAATATACAATACGATGCACCCATTTTAAGTGTACAGTCTGATGCATTTTGACAATTTTATATAACTTTTATATAACTGTAACACAGTCAAGACAAGAGGACATGCCCATAGAGTCCCTCATATCCTTTCACAATAAAGCATGCCCACCCCATATAACCACTGACTTTTTGTAATTAGATTAGTTTTCCATGTTAAGTCCATATTCATGGATAAGACAATATGTGCTCATTCAGCTTCTGTGTATTTTTAAGATGTATTCAAACTTAACTGCTGAGCATTTCATAGCATTTCATAGGATATATCACAGTTTATTCATTTACCTGTTCATAGACATTTCTAGTTTGTCAACCAGTTGTTTCCACTTGGGGCTGTTATAAATAAATCTGCTCAGGCATTTGTCAAGATGCGTCTTTGCATTTCTCATGGGTAAATATGCAGAATGGAATGGCCAGGTCAAGTGGTAAGTGCTTGACTGTCTAAAACTGCCAGTTTCCCAAAGCAACTGCACTGTTTACATTCCCACCAGTGACAAGAGTTCCAGTTCCTTCACATCCTCACACCCACTCTGTCAGTCTTGTTCATTTTAACTGTTATTGTGGATGTGACGTGCCATCTAAATGCAGTTTAAATTTGATCTCCCTATGACTGATGAAGTTGAGTATAGTTTCACAGACTCACAGGCCAGTTGTAGATCTTCTCTTGTGAAGTGCTTGTTCTAATAATTTACCTCCCTTTAAAAAAAACCCTTTTTATTTAGAAATAATTTTAGATTCACAGAAAAGTTGCAGATACAGTTGATAGATGCCTAATTGTTGTTGTTCAGTCACTAAGTCATGACCAACTCTTTGTGACCCCATACACTGCAGCACACCAGACTTCCCTGTCCTTCATTTTCTCCCAGAGTTTGCTCAAACTCATGTCTATTGAGTCGATAATGCCATCCAACCACCTTATCTTCTGTCACACCTTTCTCCTCCTGCCCTCCATCTTTCCCAGCATTAGAGTCTTTTCCAGTGACTTGGCTCTTCACATCAGGTGGCCAAAGTATTGGAGCATAAGTATTGGAGCTTTGGCATCAGTCCTTCCAATGAATATTCAGAGTTGATTTCCTTTAGGATTTACTGGTTTGTTCTTGCTGTCCGAGGGATTCTCAAGAGTCTTCTCCAGCACCACAATTCAAAAGCATCAGTTCTTATCCTACACAACATTATCAAATCAAAGCATATCAAAACCAGAAAACTAACGTTGGTACCAAACTGCTAATTAGACAACTTGTTTGAGTTTCACCAATTTCCTCTTTCTCAGTATTGAGTTCATGGATTTTAGATTTGTGTAACCATGTCATCAGGGTGTAGAGTTTTTTTATCATCCCCAAGAAACTCCACCATACTATCCCATTACAGTTACACTCTCTCAAATCTCAGCTCCTGGCAAACACAGTTTGGTCTTTATATAACTTTGGTATCTAAAAATATTATATAAAAGGCCTTCCCTGGCAGCTCAGTTGGTAAAAATGTTTGCCTAAAATGCAGGAGACCCTGGTTCGATTTCTGGATTGGGAAATTCCACTGGAGAAGGAATGGGCAACCCACTCCAGTATTCTTGGGCTTCCCTGGTATCAAATTTGGTAAAGAATTTGCCTGCAATGTGGGAGACCTGGGTTCAATCCCTGAATTGGGAAGATCCCCTGGAAAACGGAATAGCTACCCACTCCAGTATTCTGGCCTGGAGAATTCCATGGATAGAGAAGCCTGGCAGGTTGCAGTCCACGGGGTTGTAAAGAGTCGGACATGACTGAGTGACTTTCACACACACACATGTAAATGGAACTACACAGTCATCTTTTGAGGTTGACTTCTCTCCATAATACATTTGTGATCCATCCAAGTGGTTGCATGTATTAATGGTTTCTTCCTTATTATTCTTGAACATTATTCTCTTTTGTGGATGTACCACAGGTTATCCATTCACCTGTTGAAGGACATTTGCATTCCTGGAATAAACTCCACTTAGTCATAATTTATTATTCTTTGATATATTGTTGTATTTTATTTGCTAACAGTGTGTTGATAATTTTTGCACCTTTTTTTCATGGAAAATACTGCTGTGTAGTTTTCTTTTTGTGTGTGTGCTTTTATTATTTAGTTTGACATTAGGGTAATGCTCAAGACATTAGGGTAACCTCATGAAATGTTTTGAAGTCTTCTATTTTCAGGAAGAGATTAGGTAAAATTGATGTTATTTCTCCTTTAACTGTTTGGTAGAATATACCAGTGAAACCATCTGGCCCCAGATATTTCTTTTTGAAATGGTTTTAACTACAAATTAAATTTCTTTAAGAGTTATACAGCTATTTAGATCATCTGTTTCATCTTGGGTAAGTAGTTTGTAGTTTTTGAGAAACTGATTCCTTTCATCTAAGTTATTGATTTTATGTGTACAGAGTTGTTTGTAGTAATTGCCTGGTTTCCTTTTAACATCTACAAGATCTGTAATTTGATATCTATTCTTTCATTTCTGATATTGGTAATTTATATCTCCTCTTTTTTGGGTCAGTTTTAACAACATTTTATTGATCTCAACTGTCTCAAAGAGCCAGTTTTTGCAGAAATAGATACACAGATATAGAGAACAAATGTATGGATACCAAGGTGGGGATGGAGGGGTAGGATGAATTGGGAAATTGGGATTGACATATATACAGTACTATGTATAAAATAGATAACTATTGAGCACCTATTGTATAGCACAAGGAAGTCTACTCAGTGCTCTGTGGTGATCTAAATGGGAAGGAAATCCAAAAAAGAGGCAATATGTGTATAAGGATAGCTGATTCACTTTTCTGTACAGCAGAAACTAACACAACATTATAAAACAACTATACTCTAATAAAATTAATTTAAAAAAGAACCAGTTTTTGTTTCCATTGATTTTTTCCCATTGTGCCTTGCTTTAAATTTCATTGATTCTTTCTCTTATCTTTATTTTTTCTTTCTACTTGATTTGAACTTATTTTGCTCTTTTAAAATAGTTTCTTGGGGTGAAATTTTGGATTATTGTTTTGAGATCTTTCTTCTTTGCTAATATGTATGTTCAGTGTTATAAATTTCCCTCTAAGTGCTGCTTTAGCTGCACACCACAGACTATCATATATTTTCTTTTAATTAAATATCATATTTAATTTCCCTTGAGACTTTCTCTTTGTCCATAGATTATTTAGAAGTGTGTTATTTAATTTTTAATAATTTGGAGATATTTCTTATCTTTCTGTTATTGATGTCTAATTTTATTCCTTTATAGTTAGAGACCACGCTTACTATGATTCACTTATCTTAACTTTGTAAAAGATTTTAATGACTCAGTATCATTTATCTTGGTAAATATTTCATGTGCACTTGAAACATATTTGTGTTTTGCTCTAGTTGCATGAGATATTTAATAAAAACAGTTAGATCCCACTGGTTGACAGTGATATTCAGTTCTTTATCCTTGCTGATTTTCTGTCCTATTTATTTTCAGAGAGAAGTGTTGAAATCTACAACTATAAATCTGCATTTATCTATTTCTCCTTCTACTTCTGTCTTCATGAACTTTGCTTCATGTATTTTGAAACTGTTGTTAAGGATATATACTTTCAGCATTATTGCATCTTCTTGGTGCATTGACACTTCTATTATCAACTTCCCTTTTTATCTATGATATTTTTTCTGAAGTTAATTTATGAATCTTTTCTCTGAAGTCCACTTTATTTGTTATCAATATAGGCGCCCCATATGAAAATTTCTGTTTGTGTGGTTTGTCTTTTTCCTTCCCTTAAACACTAACCTACAAATATTATATTTGAGTTTCTTATAATAGTATATAGATGGGTGATTTAAAAAAATTCACCCCTAAAATCCCTAGCTCTTAATTTAGATCACTTACATTTAATGTAATCCTTGATCTGTTTGGGTTCAATCCCACCACTTTATTATTTACTTTTTTTACCCCTTTATAAATTTTTTCTGTTTCCCTGTTATTGACTTCATTTTGGTCCTTTGAACATTCTTTAGTATTCTATTTTATCTAGTGTGTTGTTGATTATATATCTTTGTATATTTTGGGCATTTCCTGGCAATTACAACATGCACACTTAAACTTTTATGGCCTACTTAGAATAAATAGTTACCATTTCAAATATTTTGTAGAAATCCTACCACCATGCAGGTTCCTGTACTCTCCATCCTTTATGCTGCAGCCGCCTTCTGTAACACATCAACACAGGCTGAAAAGTCCATGAGAGGAGATTAACTTTTAACCATCAAACATATTTTAAAGAACTCAAGTAGAGAAGAAGAGTCTATTACATTTCCTAGATATTTACCAATTTTTTTCTTTTGTTCTTCCTTCCTAGGTTTTCCCTTATGTCTGAAGAACTTATCTTTTTAGTCATTCTTTCAGTGTATATTCGCTGGTAGGGAATTATTTTAGTTTTCCTTTATCTAAGAATGTCCTTATTTCAACTTCATTCCTGAAGGCTATTTTTACTCCTCTCCTCTTGGGACATGAAGGGTACATGAAGGGGCAAGACTCAGCCCTGATGGAGCCCCCTCAGCCACAGGTGGCCTGTCTGGCCACAGTCTGCAGGGTGCTGTCCATGGACCACACTGCTGGGCTGCCTGACGGGCAGGGAGCGCTAAGCCAGGTCCCCACCACCCTGCGAGGTCTGTGAACCGACCCTGGTCACACCTTTCCCTGCTGTGTGCACTATTGTCCTGAGCTGTGAAAAAGTGAAAGTGTTAGTTGCTCAGTCGTGTGGGACTCTTTGTGACCCCACGGACTGTAGCCGCCAGGCTCCTCTGTCCATGGAATTCTCCAAGCAAGAATACTGGAGTGGGTTGCCGTTCCCTTCTCCAGGGGATCTTCCCGACCCTGGGACTGGACTGGGTCTCCCGCAGTGCAGGTGGATTCTTTACCATCTGAGCCACCACGGAAGCCCTCCTCGGTTGTATTCTCCCTCTATTTTCTTTTAGCACAATGTCTTTGATCCATACATCACATACGGGGCAAGGTATCTTTGCAGACATTTTCAGTCAGGCCTCCTCGGCCTTGAGTCCCGGCTGCTCCCGACTGGCTGGAGTTTGGGTCCACTTTCAGCTCACCTGACAGTCAGTGGGGAGAATGCTCACCTGGAAGTTGTTGAAGGAGGGAATGTGCAACAAAGTAAGAAGTCTTTGCGGAGAAAATAATTATTGTACACTGACAATGGGAGTTAACTTCTTGACTCAAGGTCATCTTCCAGCTGGTGATTTTCTGGATGTTGTAGGTATTCTGTTTGTGGGAAGTTGGGTCACCTCTCTGGACCCTTTGGAGAACCCCTAAAACCTGTTTTTGGGGGCAGAGCAGGTACAGCCCCTGAACTCTCCTGGCCCAGAAGAAGGAGGTGTCTGGGATTTGTTTAGCCCGCAGGAAGACCCTGTCCATCTCCCGTGGACCAAAGGCCCCTCTGCCCGGAGGCAGGGCTGCTGTCTGGGTTCAGGGTCCCGGTGCTGGCGGTGGGCTCTCCTCAGCTCTTCCCCGTGGATGGGCCCAGCCTGTCTCTGGGAATGACCCCTCATGGGCCTTCCCATGCTTCTGTCAGGGCCTCCCCTCAGGGTTTGTGGCCCTCTCTGGACCATGGGCTCCAGGTCCTGAGGTGCTCTGGGGCCTCTCTCTGTACCCCACACAACCCCCTCCTTTCTGGCTTCTTGCCCCATTCTCTGCTCTTCATCCGAGTGACGCTCTTGTTTCCTTGTCCCTCTCCATCGGCCGCCACAGTCCTCTCTATGGCCAGCCTCCTTTCCTCCCAAGCAAACCACCGAAATCCTCAGAAAACCTCAGTCCCAGAGCTGAAACTTGGCTTCATTCCTTTGAGAAGCCACAGGCCAAGCGTGGGAGGACTGCCTGGGACTGTTAGGGGTGAGATGGGATCCATCTGGGGCCATGTCGAGGCCAAGAGCCTGTCTCCACTAAACCGCAGCTTTCCGCAGAAGTCGAAAGCTCGTAGGATGGTACCCGGGGTGGAGTGTGGTCTGGAAAACCAGAGGAGTGGGTGGCAGAACCTGGTTATCTGAGCTCCTTCGTTTAAGGGCCCTGGCCTTCCCTGCACGAGTACAGAGGCCAGAACTGAGAGGCTGCTGCAGAGCCGAGGAAAGCACCCCTCTGCCCCGCGTTGGCTGATGGAGGGGGCTCTGCAGCTCGAAGAGGGAAGGCTGGTGGGGGCTCTGGTGCTGGGATCCCCAGTTCAGCCTGTTGGTGCCAGCAGTTCCAAGCAGAGGGCTTCCTAGGAGCCACCCCCCAGCACCTCCACCAGCTGCCCACGGTCCTCAGAACAAAACTCCAGCAGGCTCACCTCCCATTCCCCGGGTTCCCTTTGGGCATTGTCCTCCAGCCCTCCTACCCCGGCTCAAATCCTAGGTCTAGGATGAGCACACCTGGCGAGTCCCGCTAGCACACAGTGCTGCAGTTCCTCCTCGTGTGGTCTGGACCTTGCCTTTCCCTCTACCACTTCCGTTCCACGGGTCCTCCTGCCTCTGTGTGCAGGAGGCCAGCTTCCTTCCACCAAGAGACTTTCTCAAACCCACCTCCGCCACCTTGGAGCCCAGCCTCACCCAGCCCAGGGCAGAGCCATTGCCAGGCCACCTGCACCTGGCTATGGCGGCAAAGTCCCCACAGGCCTCCGGTGCTGCCCCCGGATCATGGCTGGCGTCCCCACACTGCTGGGGTCCCCACCGTTTACAACCATGGGCCACGTGGTTGGTGCCTCGGGAGGGCCTTCACCGGGCGAGGCCGCGCCCGTCTGAGTGCTGGGGTCCTCACTGCTCCTCACACGGACCGTTTCCTTGTGCTGAGAGGCTTCCTGTGATGTTGAACATTTATGTTGCCTCCGGAGTTTGAGTAAATGTTTGCATTCCAGAATAATTCATTGGTAAATCTTCCTAAAGAGAGTTACTGGCTTCCAGAGGAGTGGAATTTTGTAGATGTTTCTGCCTATTTTTAGACTGAGATCTAATTTCCAACATGAAAAAGAGCACATATGGAGCATACACATCTCCATAAATATCCCGTTATCGCCCACACACCACCCCCAGCTGAACCCCAGCTAACGCACCTCTTCTCTACTTCTTAACCCCACCTCCAAGTAACCACTGTCTGATTTCCATCATATACATTCATTTTGCCCAGAACTTGGTATAGCATGAGCTCTGGTGTCTGGTGTCCATCGCTCAGCACAGCATTTTGACTCCCATCCATTTTGTGTGAGAACCAGCCGCTCACGCCTCTGAGCTGCTCAGCGTGCCCCGTTGTGAGTCTGTACCTGTTTACCTGCCCATCTTAATTTAGGGAGACCTATTTAGGACCTCTGACCTCCCACAAAAATAGATTTGTGTTCTTTTAAATTTTTGGTATTTTATGATCGCAATGATAAGAATCTAATATGGGGGTGCTGGATTAACCAACAACCGTGTATTTGTCTGTTTCTCCTTTCAGTGTTTTGCTTTATGTATTTGCAGCTCTGCTGTTTGATATGTAAACACTTAGGATTGTGATCGGAGAAGGCAATGGCACCCCACTCCAGTACTCTTGCCTGGAAAATCCCATGGACAGAGGAGCCTGGAAGGCTGCAGTCCATGGGGTCGCTGAGGGTCAGACATGACTGAGTGACTTCACTTTCACTTTTCACTTTCATGCATTGGAGAAGGAAATGGCAGCCCACTCCAGTGTTCTTGCCTGGAGAGCCCCAGGGACGGGGGAGCCCGGTGGGCTGCCGTCTATGGGGTCGCACAGTCGGACACGACTGAAGCGACTTAGCAGCAGCAGCAGCAGCAGCAGGTGTATCTGAGGAGTAGAATTGCTAAGTCATATGGGCACTGTGCTTACCATTTTGAAGAACTGCAAAACTGTTTTCCAAGGTCTGATACACCATTTAACACTTTTACCAGCAGTGTATGCAGCTTCCAACTGCCCAACATCCTCCCAACACTTAACAATATCCATGTCTTTTATTCCAGCCTCAGTGCATGTGAAATGGCATCTCTGGGAGGTTTTGATTTAGATTTCCCTAAGAACTAATAATATTGATTTTTTTCCTGTACTATTAGCCATTTGTCACTTTTATAAATTTGTATAAATTTATAAATTTGTATAAATTATATCTCAAAGTGACACTTACCTGTTTGTAACTTGCATTTGTATCAATATAATAAAAACTTTTTCATTTCAATAAGTATATATTTCTGTTTTAAAAAATAAAACAGTACAGAGAGCACTGTCCAAAGACAAGGACCGCAGCTGGGAGGGGGAGTCCCTCCTGGCTTATTACCATGACTGGCTTCAGTCTGCAGAGGGCAGGACAGACATGTGAAGGAAGTGGGGGCCACTGAGAGAGGTGGACACCAGTGGGGCCAAGCTGACAGCCCCTGGGGGTATCAACCAGGAGGGGAAGGGTATCCCTGGCCCCAGAGCAAGTGTGGGTGGGCTTCAGGATGTACAGAGGGCCTGGGGCTGAGCCCCGAGCTGCGGGTGGAATGGGAAGCTGCCCATCTACCTTTCAGAGTGCTCTAGTGGGAGGGCAAAATGCTGTGTGTCTTCAATTTTCACTAATTGTGATGACTAAAATGTCATCAAAACAGAAAAAGAAACACTAGCTGTGGGACATGACCCAACCGTGTTGTCGCTATGCTTACATACCCGAGAAGGGCTTTGGAAGAATCATGGTTCACCAGCAGGAGACTGAGAACCTAGATGTTTACAGGCTTCTGGGGCAGCTGCTGGCCGGTGGCCCCCACCTTGGACCCCACCTAGAGAGCTGCCTCCTCCAAGGGGTCTGGGTTTTCCCCGAGGTGGACTTGCTAGCCCCACCCGGCACTTCATGCTCAGCTCAGTGAGGAGTTGGGGGCATGTCCTGTGTAGGGGTCAAGCGGTCTTGGCCTGTTGCTCACCTGTTTGTGGTCATGCACACGCTGTGGGTGTGTGCATGTGTGTGCGTATGTGTCCTTAAGACAGAGAGATGGGACAGAGAGAACCACTGAGGCAGAGTTGCTGGGGGAAGCGCTGATGCACCTGCAGTGGGACCTGCTTGCCCTCAAGCAGGGACAGGTGGGTCCCCACATGGGTCATCTGGTCAACAATGAGCCATGGAACCCTTGTCTGGTCACACAACACAATAAATGTATTCTTGTTACTGGCCCATTGGTGACCTTGGAGGTACCTGAAGATCGCAGTGATGGTGGCAGAAGAATTTGGGGTTTGGACTCGGAAGATGTTGGATCCAACTGCCCAGCCCTCTCCTCTGAAGTCCATGGTCACCCAACTGGTCATCCAGGGTCCCCACACCTGTGTGGTGGACATCTTGGTGAAGGGTGAGGGTGGGACCACCCGGCCAGGGGAGTTCACCTGTGTGTGCCTGCCACCCCGTGCCTTGGTTTCTGTCCTCGGAGGAGGCAGTGACAGTGCCCCCCACCCCAGGGCTGTTGTCAGGCTGTGGATGGCTCAGACTGGCACTTGGAGGCTCTCACCCCCTTTGTCTGCAGTGTCACTCTTCTTCCCATGGCCACCAAGTCAGCTGAGCCCTTCAGGCATCATCAAGTCCTGGAAATGCCCGGCTAGTGGGGCTCGGGCGTCCACTCCTGTCTGTCCAGATTTGTCACTTTTTCCTGTCCCTGCCTACCTCCAAGCCCCTCCTCTGCTGCATTGGCCTCTGGAGGTGACTTGCACTCTTCCCAGGGCACCTGATAGCTAGTGGTTCGGGGAAAGTCACAGCTTGCCCTGGAAGGGCGTCCTCTCCCCACCTGGGGATAGTGTGGGGGCCTGTTACCTGCAGGGACACAGATGGCATGCTGCAGGTGCCTGCAGTCAGAGGCCCATGGGGAGGATGCTTTATTCCAGGAGTGGATGCCGAGTCGTCTAGGAAAGGAATCCGCGCCCTCTGCTAAGGGCCCGTGTTTCCCAGCAAACCCTGGATCTGAGCCTACCAGCTGGGCCCGTGCTGCGGGTGACCCGCCAAGAGCCCATGTTGGTCTGATCTGCATCTGCACCTCCAAGGCCGATGGGGCGGCTTCCAGGAACTCAGGAGGCCCTCATCGCCAGACACTCCATCTGGATGAGACTGTGAGGCTGGAGCAGGACACTCTGCTGGAATCTCGTGGGGGAGGCCTGGGGGTGGGGCATGCCCAGCTCCTGCTGGGAGCCCCCACCTTCCCTGCCCCGTGGGTCTCTGGCAGGTGATGAGGGACCCTGGATGGTGGCTGGTGGTGAGAAGGAGCTCCCCTGTCCTGATGTCCCAAGTTCCCTCAGTGCACCCCAGCCGGGACTTGGCAGCACTCCGCTTGGGGCCCCATTTCCTTTCTTCTAATTCAGAAGAAATGCTCCTGCAGATGTGTTCTTCTCAGCCTGTTTGTTTAGAGTCAGCTGACATGTTCCAGAGAAGCGATGATTCACAGAGGCCCAGGCTCCTCCCGAAGTGACCAGGAGTAGGGGATGGGGGAGGCAGGCGGACTCAGCCCTCAGCCCTGTAGAGCCCACCTCCCAGTGGGGGTCTGGTGCAGGCAGGTGGGCGAGCACCTCCCATCTCCCCTCCATGCCACAGGATGCCTTACATGGGCCCAAAAGCCCAGACCAGGGGCACGTCTGCCCCCTGATGGGCAGCAAGAGGCCAGTGCAGCAGCTCTGATGGTGGGTGGGCAAGCCCCGCTCCATCCTGCCCTGATTGACCTTGGGGCTGTTCCTAGGTGTCCTGTGACACACAGCAGCAGGGCGAGGTCACAAAGCGACCCAAAGCCCTGCTCGAGTCATTGTATCTTTCCCTCTGCAGCAGGAAACGGGACATGCCCAGGAGGACTTCCGAGGGAGCCTGGCTTGGGCCGGGGCCCCAGACTTGCAGTGAGCAAATGAGACACAAACATGAAACCTCTGTTTCCAGCTTCTGATGTTCTGTGGCTATTTGTTTCCCAGCCCCTCTGACTGATGCAGACCTCAGACACCCCAGACTGCAAAGGGTGACAGGGGCCTCTGTGCCACTGAAGCAGCTGCCAGAGAAGGAACAAGGAAGTGACTTTGGCTTGTGATTTTGTGCACCTTCCACTCTGCTTTCTGTTTCATGGGGTCAAAAACGCATGGAGTGGTGCCCAGCTGGCCGTCGCTTCTGCCTGAACCCCGCAGGCGTCTTCTCACCGCAGCTCCTGTGGCCACCTGCATTGTGAGCCCTACCAGCCTCGGCACAGCAGTAGACAGCGGCGTTTGGTCCTGCCGGGGCTGCAGCTCAACTTCCAGGTACCTCAGTTTCCTTCTCCCTGAAACAGGGCTTAGAACAGTGGCGGCCTCCTCGGGTGCGTGTGGGGTCATCTCAGCTGAGAAAACCCTGACAATGCAGTGCCCAGGAGCAGGCAGGCTCTCTGGAGGGTCCGTGTGCCTGCTGTTTTCACTGTGGCAGGCACCCAACAGGAATGCTGGGTGCCACTCACCTGAGCCACAGATGTCCATTTGGAAGCCAGATTCCAAATGTGTGTTTGTTGCTCAGTCGTGTCCCACCCTTTGCGACCCCGTGGACCGCAACCCGCCAGGCTCCTCTATCTATGGGGTTCTCCAGGCAAGGATACTGGAGTGGGTTGCCATTTCCTTCTGCAGATTCCAAAGGGTGCCTGTGAATTAGTTCACTGGGCCAGGGCATGACCTTCAGCCACAGCCGCTGGTTTTTTTTACCCAGAAATGAGTGTGGAGAGTGTTGTGTGGCACACATGGAAAAGTGCACTCACTGCACACACACAGCAGCTAGTTCCTGGGAGGGGCGTGAGTGCACTGCGTCCTGATGGGGAACAGAGCACTGGGCCTCCAGATACCACGCCCCGGTGGCCACGTCCTGATTTCTGTAGACCCGTGGGGCTGTCTGGTCTTGAACTTTCTTTAAATAGAGTCTGGCTTCTGCTGTCAATGTGGCATCTTCGAGACCCAGTCTCCCCTCTGTCACCCTACAGGTTTCCTGTGAATACGCCTCTATCTGGGCTTTCCAAGTGGCTCAGCGATAAAGAATTCTCTTGCGAGCCAAAGATGCAGGAGACGCCGCGGGTTTGATCCCTGGGTCGGGAAGATCCCCTGAAAGGAGGAGATGGCAACCCACACCAGTATCCTTGCCTGGAGAATCCCATGAACAGAGGAGCCTGACAGGCTATAGTCCATGGGGTCACAAAGAGTCGGACACAACTGAAGCGACTGAGCACACATGTGTGCACCCATGCCTCTATCTGCTACCCTGTCTCAAACGGACACCTGTGGCTCAGCTGAGTGGCATACTTGATGTTCCTGTTGAGTGTCTGCGAGAGTGGCTGGCGGGTCCTGGCAGACACAGGGCTGCTTTTCCCAAGAGCAGGCACTGGTCCCCACTGACTGTACTGCATCCCTGCCACCCACACCCACAGGCAGGCAGCAGCTTTCCCCTGTGACCCTCCGTGCAGCAGTGTCTTGCATTTAACAGTGACTTTGGTGGAGCAGGGTGTGGGGTGAGAGGTGGGGACAGGCCCAGGCTGGGCTCTGTGTCCACTAGGCCTAGGGCCAGTGTGGCTTCTCTGGGCTGTTACCCTCCTCTGCCAGTACGGCCCTTCTCCTTCCTGAAAGGAAGGGCATTCCTGTGGCAGCAACCCTGAACTGGCCTTGAGGTTGATGCTTCTCCCGGGCAGATGGCCCCCCACAGAGCAAGAGCCCCTGCCCCCGCAGTGGGAGACCTTAGGGAGAGCGGGCAGGCAGCTGCCCTTTCTCGATGTGGGGTGGTATCTGGCCCCCTTCCTCAGCAGGGGGCTGTGCACTGGCTGGCTGGGCTGCGGCTGACCTTCAACCCCACCCACCGGTTTCCCACCAGGAGGGAGCAGAGCCGGCCACACCAGCACTCAGAAGGGGGCCTGGGATCCTGCCCTGGGATTTGCCCTCAGGTGCGCACGGCCCACTCTCTCACCTGCTCAGGTGACACAGCCACAGGTCTCCCAGGCTCCAGCCTCCCCGTCCCACACTCTCCCCAACCCAAGCTGGACCCCTGCCGGGGCTGGAGCGGCCACATCTCCATGGGCAGAGGCTGGGTCCTTGCCTTCTTGTGAAAGAGGGGTCGCTCTTCTCCCAGGGCAGAGGCTCTGAGGGGAGAGGCCAGCACACCTGGGGCAGTTCTGTTGGGCTGAGCAAAGTACCCCCACCCCACCCCACCCCATGCTGTGGAGAGGGTCTGCTCTCCTGGCCAGGACCACATTCCCCATCTCCCAGACTACTTCACTCTCGGAGGAAGGCAAGGTGGGAGGTGGCATATGGTGGAGACAGGGGTGTGGCAGGGCACTAAAGGCACACGCCTGGAGCTAGGCGCCTCAGCTGTCGGGTCTGCCACTGGGTCAGGTACTTTGAAATCGTTCTGGGCAAGAGCTGGAGTGAGTACAGGGCCTAAAGCTACCAGCTAAAGGGAGTGGACTGTGTTCCTCCTGGACTGAAGCCATGAGGAACAAGGATGGATCTTCTCCTGCCCTCCTCTCCATCCTCCTTTCTCCGGAGACTCGGATCTTGGATGGGACCTCTGGCCACCGAAGGCTTCAGATTGTAGCCACTTTCCTCTTGGGCGTCCAGCCTGCCTTCCTTTTCTGCAAAGCTGCCCCACCTGTGTGCTCTCTGAGGTGATGGAATTTCTCATCCTCCACTACATACGTTCCTTTCCTCTGGCCACCTTCCTCCAAGGACTGTGTGCCCAGTCGAATCTCATCTCTCTATTGGTCCCACTCAGGAGCCTGGTGCCCAGGCAATTGGTAGGACTCACTAGATGGAGACGTGAAGGGAAACAGGACTGGCCACCATGAAGGTGCTCGGCCCTTAGAATCCAAGGATGTGACATGAGCAACTGCTGCTTTTCTTGGTATGAACTAGGTGCCACTCCACGAGCAAATCCAAATGGTAGTGGGAAAATGCCTAATAAGTATAAAGAGGGCACAGAAAGGGATGCACAAATATTTTGAACTCAGGTGTGAAAGATAAGAAACCTAGAAATTACACCCCATCTCCTAGTTTTTGTTGTAATGATCTGAGATTTTATATGTAAATTTTAAAAACTAGTGATCATAATAAGATCAAGATCATAATCAAGATTGCCAGGAGAAATATCAATAACCTCAGATATGCAGATGACATCACCCTTATGGCAGAAAGTGAAGAGGAACTAAAAAGCCTCTTGATAAAAGTGAAAGAGGAGAGAGAAAAGGTTGGCTTAAAGCTCAACATTCAGAAAACTAAGATCGTGGCATCTGGTCCCATCACTTCATGGCAAATAGATGGGGAAACAGTGGAAACAGTGTCCGACTTTATTTTTGGGGGCTCCAAAATCACTGCAGATGGTGACTGCAGCCATGAAATTAAAAGACGCTTACTCCTTGGAAGGAAAGTTATGACCAACCTAGATAGCATATTCAAAAGCAGAGACATTACTTTGCCAACAAAGGTCCATCTAGTCAAGGCTATGGTTTTCCCAGTGGTCATGTATGGATGTGACAGTTGGACTATAAAGAAAGCTGAGCGCTGAAGAACTGATGCTTTTGAAGTGTGGTTTTGGAGAAGACTCTTGAGAGTCCCTTGGACTGCAAGGAGATCCAACCAGTCAGTTCTGAAGGAGATCAGTCCTGGGATTTCTTTTGAAGGAATGATGCTAAAGCTGAAACTGCGGTACTTTGGCCACCTCATGCAAAGAGTTGACTCATTGGAAAAGACTCTGATGCTGGGAGGGATTGGGGGCAGGAGGAGAAGGGGACAACAGAGGATGAGATGGCTGGATGGCATCACCGACTTGATGGACATGAGTTTGAGTGAACTCCGAAGTTGGTGATGGACAGGGAGGCCTGGCGTGCTGCGATTCATGGGGTCGCAAAGAGTTGGACACGACTGAGTAGAACTGATCATAATAAATTTGAAGTTTAAACACATAATTTCTTTAAAAAATTTACTTGAATTAAATTTTATAACCAAGTAAACAGCTCATTATTAAACCCAACTCACCTCTTGCTAAAGTTTTACTTCTCACCACTGCTTCCTTTTATGTCTTCTTTGTTCTTGAGTTTCTACTTCTTATTTCTCTGTCAGATAAACCCAGTCTCTAACTGTCCAACTGCGTATGTGTGTTTATTTTTATGTGTGGTGTGAGGTAAGGATATTTTACATAAGATATTTCATATCTATTCTCCATATATCTTAGTTTTTCTCTTGTGCTTTTTCATTTCATGTTTTCTTCTGTGTCCCAGGAAATTTTCTTGAGCCTTTCTTTGAAACAATCTGGTTTTCTGCAAAATCCAAACTGATCTTCATTCTTTGCATTTAAAAAGTGGTGGAATGTGTCAAACAAAATATAGAAACAATGTTATCAACACCCACGGAGCCACTTAGGCTTAACCTAAGATGCATTTTGTCACATTTGCCTTCTTTAAAAAATAAAACATTGTGAATACAACCACACCTTCATGTACTCTTCCCTGATTCCAAAAGGCAATGACCTTTAAAGAAGAAATAATGGTCCTGTTTAACACTATAAAACTCATTGATAGCACAACAGGAATTGATTAAAGAGGAAATCCACACCATCCTGATAATAGGTACAAAAAGAGCACTTAATAACATTTAAGAGTCACTCAGAATATCAGCGAGTAGGAAGAGAAGGAATTGTTCTTAACCTGAGGGAAGATATTTACCAAAAATTCATAGCTAATATCGAACTCACTAGTGAAGCCAGAGCATTTCCACTACAGTCAGGAGCAAGGCAAAGGTGCCCACCATGGAGGGTGTGTTTTCCAGAGGCCACAAGAAGGTCTCATCCCAGCTGCTTGCTAATGATAAGCAAACAGGTTAAGGACTGGTTACTCGGGAGCTGGGGAGGGCAGGGCTGCTCTGTCCTTCTTCATCCCTAGAAACAGCTCTTAAAATGGTGTTTTGTCTAATATTATATAGACTTTTTGTTTAGTTAGTGTTTATCTAGTGTATATTTTTCTTTCTCTTTATTTTTATAGCCTGTCAGTGTGGTTCATTTCAGGTATGTCTCATGTAAGCAGCATTAATTGAATATTATTTTATTTTCATATTGTCCATCAATCTTTATCCTTTAAAATATGAGTTTAATCTATTTACAGTTACAGTAATTACTGACACATGTAAGCTTTTTTCCTACCATCTTATTTTGGATTTTCTATTTATTAGGGCTTCTTTCCCTTTTTCTTGACTTCTGATAGTTCTCTGATAATTCGGAAGCTAAAATTTATGTTTCTATTCTTTCCAAGATTATCTTAAATATTTATTATACATTATACACTAGAAGGAGAAGGCAATGGCACCCCACTCCAGTACTCTTGCCTGGAAAATCCCATGGACGGAGGAGCCTGGTAGGCTGCAGTCCATGGGGTCGCTAAGAGTCAGACACGGCTGAGCGACTTCACTTTCACTTTTCACTTTCATGCATTGGAGAAGGAAATGGCAGCCCACTCCAGTGTTCTTGCCTGGAGAATCCCAGGGACGGGGGAGCCTGGTGGGCTGCCATCTCTGGGGTCGCACAGAGTTGGACACGACTGAAGTGACTTAGCAGCAGCAGCAGCATACACTAGAAAATTTCTAAGAAACTAAAATTACTCAGAATTTCTATCCTTCTCCAGAATATGAAACCTTAGCATGCTTTAACTATTCATTGAACTCTGCCCTATCTTATTATTATTGTCTATTTTAGTTTTATCTTTTTTAAAAACTAAACTTTTAAAAAAGTAATTTACTATAGATGCCACTGTAAACCCTTTTCTTTTTTTATATGATATTATACATGTTTTAATGCCATTCTCCCAAATCATCCCCTCCTCCCTCTCCCACAGAGTCCAAAAGACTGTTCTATACATCAAATCCACTTTATTTTTGGTTGAAGTATGTCATTTAATATTTCTTTTGGTGAGGACCTTTAGATAGAAAGGTTTCTCATTTTCTGACGTGGTTTCCTACTGCTGATTAGCAACACATGATGAAACGTGCTGTTGTATATGCTCCCAGATTCTTCAGGTCAGTAATTCAGGCAGAATTCAGCAGGAACAGCTTGTTCAGCTCCGGGTGTCTGAGGCCTCTGTGACTTGAAATGCTGAGGGCAGGAATCAGCTGAAAGCTCCTTCACTCACACGCCTGGTCTCTGGGCTGGGGGCCCCAGGACAGGCCCAACCGGAAGTGTTGAGGAGAGCACACAAGTACGGCCTCCTTACAAGACAGCCACCGAAAGGTGGAAGCCCATCTGGGGCTCAGAGCTCCGGGAGCCAGCATCCTGCTCCAGGGGGCAGTGGCACCGCCTTTCATAAAGGTCCAGGCTCAGAGACCCCGTCGTGTCCCTCCCACTGTGCTGTTAGTGGATGGGGTCACAGGCTCACGCAGATTCAGGAGAAAGGTCATAAACGGTCATCTCTGAAGGGAGAAGCGTACAAACTGCCACCATCTGTCTCCAGACAGAAGTTACTGTGTTCCTCCCCTGAGAAGACGGACGCATTTCCTCCCCAAACAGCTTCATTCCTTCGTGCCCTCCGGCACACGTTCAAAGTCGAGGCTCTATTCCCTAATCAAGTTCAGGTGTGACCGAGACCCTCGGGTTCCTGGCGGAAAGCCCCAGGCTTATGGGAAAGGGACAAACTCTTCCCTGCACACTCAACACGCCAATGGGACCATTTCTGTGGATGCTCCTGTGCAAACAGGGATAACACAGGGGCACACAGCAGTTCATGGTTCACAGGGGTCTCAAGTTCAGCTGGGCATCCATCTCATGCCAACTTGCTGACCCACGTCTCTTGAGAAATTCTCCTCCCTCTTCTCTGAACCAGGATGGCCCCCAGTCACCCCTGTCTTCCACAGGAAATGATCAACATTTGCAGCTGGGTGTTCTTGGCCTGCTTCCTTTCTGTAGAAGTTCAGGAGCTTGAAGCCTTCTTTCAATTTTATCCAACTCTGTTCCCTGTAGACTAAGCTGATACATTCTCTCACAAACAGTGTGGGGTTCAACTTGTAGAGACCGCATCTGACAAACATAGGTCCTTCTGTGCCTTGGCAGGGATTCTACCCTCTTCTCTTATCCCATCAGTGGTGTGGTGCCAAGGAGCATGGGACGGGACACTCTTCAGAAGAGAACAGACTTTGGAACTGGGCAGATTTGGGCTGGCATCCAGACCGCCACTGACACTTGTGCTCTTGGGCAAACTGCTGCCATCTGAACTGTGTTCCTTAAAGGGCCTATGGAGGTGTTTAGGGCCCACAGCAGCTGGACAGGTAGCTGAGGCCGGGACGTGGGTGCTATAAACGGCACTCCAGGTGCTACACCACCCAGAGCAGGAGATGGGATGAGGGGCGGGAGGAGAGAACCTTTGTTGTCCCTCGTCCTCGGGGCATCTAAAGACCTAAGGGCACCCTGGCTTCTCTGGGTATCCCCAAGCATATGGGGGTGCTGTTCTTGGCTACCACCTCCTGCTTGAGTGGGAAGAAGATTTATGGAAGAAGGAGAGCCAGCTCTAGTCCCTGGCTCACTCTGCGAGTTTAATGAGGAACAAGTAATGTTCCTCAGAAGCCTCTGAGCAAGCTCTGGAGAAGGCAAAGCACGAGTGAGGTTTCGGCACTTGCTGTGCTCTGGTCAAAGGCTGGTTTATTTTCTCCAACACTGGGACTGTCTCCAGCTGGATTAAGGTCCCTGCATGAATAAAATGTGTTTACTTCATAATTGCTTAAAAGCAGGGTAATACACATGTGGATTTTAAAAACACTTTGAATTTATTTCCTTTACTACAAAGCATATGCACTGAAGGGCTCTGGAAAGACAAATTAATTGATGTAAAATACAACAACTCACTCTGTGATGCATGTGTTTCGAGTGCCCATCATGCTCCATCATGCTGGTGTTGCAACCCACCTGAGGCTGCTGCCAAGAAAGCCATGGGTCAGAGCAGAGGAAGAGACCCAATCTCTTCTCATGAAAACCCCAGCAGGCCAGATAGCCTCCATCCAGCAGATTGCCCGGAAATGAAGATGTTTGTAAGAGATGCCAGATCTTGCCTCACGCTTTGAAAATGTTCCCTGAGCTCTGTGATAACCTTACTAGGGTCACATCTGGCTTGGAGGCCACGTGCCTAACACTCCATATTAAGGGCTGAATATGCAAGGTCACAACAGGAAGGAAAAATACAATAGCGTGGGTCACAAATACCCAATTTAGAGGGCGCTTCAGGACACAGGATTTGTTCATTGCAGCCTTGTTTACTGCATGGTATCATGACTGGTCTGTGCATAGCCAGCCCCTCACATCCACGTGGGCATCGGGTGTTGTCAGCCTCACTTGGTCATGATGGATTTCCCTTTCTTTGAGTATTGCTGTCTGGTTTACTAACATTTTGTTGATCTTTTTTCTTGTGCAGAAATGTGGGTCTTTCCCAGTTGCATCTTTCCTTCCAGTTGACCCCTGGGAGTAGGAGGTGGGGGATGGAGCTTACCTTCCACAATCAAAGACCCATCAAATAATGTTCTCAGCATCCCTGGGAGTCATCACCTCTGCCAAATTAAAGCTGCCGAGTCAGATATATTTGTTACTGATTTCTAACCAACTCCATATCCTATATTATCTCAATGCTATTACTTTTATTGACATTATTTTATGGCTCAATTTATATAGTCTATTTTGGAGTATATTCAATGTGAACTTGAAAATAATATGTAGTTTTCAAACATTAGGTATAGTTTTAAAATTTGTCAATTGTTATTTTTGCTCAGCTGCCCACTCGTGTCCCACTCTTTGTGACCCCACGGACCGCAGTACGCCAGGCCTCCCTGTCCCTCACCACCTCCTGAGGTTTGCCCAAGTTCATGTTCATTGCATCGGAGAAGCCGTCCAGCCAGCTCATCCTCTGATGCTCTCTTCTCCTTCTGCCCTCAGTCTTTCCCAGCATCAGGGACTTTCCCAATGAGTATTCCATTCTCATCAGATGACCAAAATACTGGAGCTTCAGCTTCAGCATCAGTCCTTCCAGTGAATATTCAGGAAGATTGACTGTTTTGATCTCCTTGCTGTCCAAGGGACTTTCAGGAGTGTTATCCAGCACCACAGTTCAAAAGCATCAATTCTTTGGCACTCTTCCTTCTTTACGGTCCAGCTCTCACAACTGTACGTGACCACTGGGAAGACCATACCCTTGACCACATGGACCTTTGTCTGCAGAGCCGTGTCTCTGCTTCTCAACACACTGTCCAGGTTTGTCATCGCTTCCCGGCCAAGAAGCAATCATCTTCTGATTTCTGATTTCATGGCTGTGGTCACTATCCGCAGTGATTTTGAAGAGGAAATCTGTCACTACTTCCACCTCTCCCCCTTAAACTTGCCATGCAGTAATGGGGCTGGATATTATGATCTTAGTTGTTTTTTATTTTTTAATATTTAGTTTTAAGCCAGCTCTTTCACTCTCCTCCTTCACCCTCATCAGCAAGCCCTTTAGTTCCTCTTCACTTTCTGCCATTAGAGTGGTATCATGAGATTATCTGAGGCTGTTGATGTTTCTCCCACCTATCTTGATTTAGCTCGTAACTCATCCAGCCTGGCATTTCTCATGATGTGCTCAGTGTACAGGTTAAACAAGCAGGGTGACAGCAGACAGCCCTGTTGTACTCCTTTCTTGATCAACAACAACCAATCAGTTGTTCCATACAGGGTTCTAACTGCTGCTTCTTGACCTGCATACAGGTTTTTCGGGAGACAGGTAAGATGGTCTGGTATTCCCATCTCTCTAAGAGCTTTCCACACTTTGTCATGATCCACACAGTCAATGAAGTTAAGTTAACTGACAGTTGTTCAAGTGTGTATGTCTTTACTGATATTTTTTTGTCTAAGAGAAGAGAATTGAATCCCCAACAATAATAATGGGTTTATCGCCTCTTAGGTATAAATACCTACAAAAAAGCAAAATGGCTGTCTGGGGAGGCCTTACAAATAGCTGTGAAAAGAAGAGAAGCAAAAAGCAAAGGAGAAAAGGAAAGATATAAGCATCTGAATGCAGAGTTTCAAAGAATAGCAGGGAGAGATAAGAAAGCCTTCCTCAGCAATCAATGCAAAGAAATAGAGGAAAACAACAGAATGGAAAAGACTAGAGATCTCTTCAAGAAAATTAGAGATACCAAGGGAACATTTCATGCAAAGATGGCTCGATAAGGGACAGAAATGGTATGGACCTAACAGATGCAGAAGATATTAAGAAGAGGTGGCAAGAATACACAGAAGAACTGTACAAAAAAGATCTTCACGACCCAGATAATCACGATGGTGTGATCACTCACTTAGAGCAAGATATCCTGGAATGTGAAGTCAAGTGGGCCTTAGGAAGCATCACTACGAACAAAGCTAGTGGAGGTGATGGAATTCCAGCTGAGCTATTTCAAATCCTGAAAGATGATGCTGCAAAAGTGCTGCACTCAATATGCCAGCAAATTTGGAAAACTCAGCAGTGGCCACAGGACTGGAAAAGGTCAGTTTTCATTCCAATCCCAAAGAAAGGCAATGCCAAAGAATGCTCAAGCTACCATACAATTGCACTCATCTCACACGCTAGTAAAGTAATACTCAAAATTCTCCAGGCCAGGCTTCAGCAATACGTGAACCGTGAACTTCCAGATGTTCAAGCTGGTTTTAGAAAAGGCAGAGGGACCAGAGATCAAATTGCCAACATCCGCTGGGTCATTGAAAAAGCAAGAGAGTTCCAGAAAAACATCTATTTCTGCTTTATTGACTATGCCAAAGCCTTTGACTGTGTGGATCACAATAAACTGTGGAAAATTCTGAAAGAGATGGGAATACCAGACCACCTGACCTGCCTGTTGAGAAATCTGTATGCAGGTCAGGAAGCAACAGTTAGAACTGGACATGGAACAACAGACTGGTTCCAAATCGGAAAAGGAGCATG
Organism: Bubalus kerabau; assembly: GCF_029407905.1. Taxonomy (NCBI): domain Eukaryota; kingdom Metazoa; phylum Chordata; class Mammalia; order Artiodactyla; family Bovidae; genus Bubalus; species Bubalus kerabau. Next base: position 192,095,997 of record NC_073625.1, on the reverse strand, counting down.
TCAAGGCTGTATATTGTCACCCTGCTTATTTAACTTCTATGCAGAGTACATCATGAGAAATGCTGGGCTGGAAGAAGCACAAGCTGGAATCAAGATTGCTGGGAGAAATATCAATAACCTCAGATATGCAGATGACACCACCCTTATGGCAGAAAGTGAAGAGGAACTAAAAAGCCTCTCGATGAAGGTGAAAGAGGAGAGTGAAAAAGTTGGCTTAAAACTCAACATTCAGAAAACGAAGATCATGGCATCTGGTCCCATCACTTCATGGGAAATAGATGGGGAAACAGTGGAAACAGTGTCAGACTTTATTTTTTGGGGGGCTCCAAAATCACTGCAGATGGTGACTGCAGCCATGAAATTAAAAGACGCTTACTCCTTGGAAGGAAAGTTATGACCAAGCTAGATAGCATATTGAAAAGCAGAGACATTACTTTGCCAACAAAGGTTTGTCTAGTCAAAGCTATGGTTTTTCCAGTGGTCATGTATGGATGCGAGAATTGGACTGTGAAGAAGGCTGAGCACCGAAGAATTGATGCTTTTGAACTGTGGTGTTGGAGAAGACTCTTGAGAGTCTCTTGGACTGCAAGGAGATCCAACCAGTCCATTCTGAAGGAGATCAGCCCTGGGATTTCTTTGGAAGAAATGATGTTAAAGCTGAAACTCCAGTACTTTGGCCACCTCATGCAAAGAGTTGACTCATTGGAAAAGACTCTGATGCTGGGCGGGATTGGGGGCAGGAGGAGAAGGGGACAACAGAGGATGAGATGGCTGGATGGCATCACCGGCTTGATGGATGTGAGTCTGAGTGAACTCCAGGAATTTGTGATGGACAGGTAGGCCTGGCGTGCTGCGATTCTGACTCGCAAAGAGTCAGACATGACTGAGCGACTGAACTGAACTGAACTGAACATAGTTACTGTCAATCAGCTTGGGCTTCTATAACAAAGTACCATGGATTAGTACTTATAAACAGTAGAAATATATATATTTCTCACAGTTCTGGAATCTGGAAGTCTAAGATCAGAGTACCAGCAGGGCCATGTACTGCGGGGTTGGGGCGGCCCTTTCTGGTGCAGATGGCTGACTTCTCACCGTGTCCTGATGTCACAGAAGGGGCAGGTGGCTCTCTGCCAAGAGGACCCTAAACCCATTTATGAGGGCTCCACCCAAAGGCCTCACCTCTTCATATAGTCATATTGGGAGTTAGAATTTCAAGGCATGAATTTGCAGGGGGGACACATTCAGCCTGTCACTTACCTTTTGTGGTGGTCTTCATTTCTTCTGCAGACTTCATTCAATGGTAGACGTTCTTGCTTGTCACAACTGGGGTCCAGTGTTCCGCATCCCAACAGAGAATTATTTGGCCCCAAATGTCAGCAGTGTTACAGCTGAGTACTTGCTGTAAATTCATGTTTATATTCAGAATCATTTCCCTTCAGGCCCCAAACCTACCTTTAGCATCTCTTGGAGTGGAGGTTCAGTTGCTACAGAGGTTTGTTTGTTGATTTGTTTTAGTTTTTGTTTATCTGAAAAATCTCTATCTCGCCTTCCTTTTTTGAAGGATAATTTTGCTAGTTAAAGAATTCTAGCTGAAGTTTTTTTTCTCAGCACTGTAAGCATGTTGCCCTATTGCCTTCTGCCTCCAAATATTTCCAACGAAACCAGCCATTTAAAAAAGTCATTGTTCTATGTAATGCATATTCTTTCTCTGCCAGATTTTTAGATGTTTTTCTTTATATTTGGCCTTCAGCAGTTTGTAGATTTTTTCATAAGATTGAAATATTTTCACCAAGAATTCTTCAAATATTCTTCTTCTATGATCTTTCTTTCCTTTTGTACTTGGATTCCAAAATGTTTATATCTCAGATGACTTGATATGGATCTTGCACTTCACAGATGTTTTATAAAACTTTTTTCTCTGTCTTGTCCAATTTGGATAATTTCCATTGACCTTTTTTCCCATATTCACTGATTCTGTCTTCTGCATTATCCAGTCCATCCATTGATTGTTTTCTCTTCTAGTCTATTTTTCAGCCCTCTTTTTTCCTTTTAATTTAGTTTTCCATTCACTTCCTAAAATATATCATCTGTTAGCTCAGATTTTAAATAATTGTTTTGGTTTATTCTTATTCTAGTAACTGAACCATCAATGATCTCTCCTAAAGAATGCAATTTCTCTTAAGTCAGGGCACATTTCCCTGCTTTTTGCATATTTTACAGTTATTTTTATTCTGTACATTGTGTACAAAAGAATAATAAAGAGTTAAGTACTTTTGTTTTGTTCTATTTGTTCCTTAGAGATTGCAATCCATTTCCTCGGAGTGCTGTAAAAGTGAGGCGCTAGTCTTTCAGCTTTCTCCTAGTGCCTAGCTGAGCTAGACAAGTTGTGTCTTTCTTCAGGTTGAGTTAACCTGTGAATTAGCCCAATCTCTAAATCTGAGCTATAGTCTTCTGAATCTTGTCAGTGTTTGTGCTGGGAAGGGTTGCTTGTAGTTTCAACACCATTAAACAAAAGAAAGCATGGGACTTTTGATTTTTCTGTGCTTAGCAACCCTTCCTCCAGTGCCATTTTCATGGCAAAACTTGGAGTGGGGAAGAATTGTTCAGGTTGAGTCCTCCATCCTCGCCTTGTGGCTCTTCTAGACTCCAGTTTGTGCCATCAGTCCATATTGCCATCTGAAGTCCAGCTCACAGCCCTCTGTTACCACGAAGGGTCTTCATCCATGGCAGGCCGACTTCGTCCAGACCTCTGCATGGAAGTAGGGAGCTGTCATGTGTCTGCTTACTCACGATAGTTTCTTTCCGGAATCCAGTTCCCAAGGCTTCCCTCTATCCTCCTCTCTTCTTACTCTTATATTAAAGTACAATTTTTATTTTGTCTTGGTTTTTCTTCTTGTCCCCATGGGAATGAAAGTCCTTCCCATCTGGATTTGAATCAGAAATCTCCTGTCCTTGGTATTTTGCTACATGCTTTATCCATTAACAGTATGTAATGGACATCTTACCTTGTGAACACAAACAGGACTACCTCATAATTTTAGTGTTTTAAACACTTTTATTTTTTTCCCAGAAGTAATGACTTGCATGCAGCTTGGCACACACACACACACATACACACACATACGCATTCAATAAAAACAATCTCTAAGGTAATTGCTGTTAACTTCTCTTGTCTTTCTTTTTATTGAGGAATAATTTTCTTAACTCAAAGTACCCAAACCTTAAGGTTATAACCCAGTGAATTTTATATACATTTACACTTTGTGACCACCACTCAGATGAAGATACAGGACATTTCCATTATGATTCTTCTTAGCCAATACTCCCTCCCAGGGATAACCATTATTTTGATTTATTTTTCTGGGCTCCAAAATCACTGCAGATGGTGACTGCAGCCATGAAATTAAAAGACACTTACTCCTTGGAAGGAAAGTTATGACCAACCTAGATACCATATTGAAAAGCAGAGACATTACTTTGCCAACAAAGGTTCGTCTAGTCAAGGCTATGGTTTTTCCTGTGGTCATGTATGGATGTGAGAGTTGGACTGTGAAGAAGGCTGAGCACCAAAGAATTGATGCTTTTGAACTGTGGTGTTGGAGAAGACTCTTGAGAGTCCCTTGGACTGCAAAGAGATCCAACCAGTCCATTCTGAAGGAGATCAGCCCTGGGATTTCTTTGGAAGGAATGACGCTAAAGCTGAAACTCCAGTACTTTGGCCACCTGATGTGAAGATTTGACTCATTGGAAAAGACTCTGATGCTGGGAGGGATTGGGGGCAGGAGGAGAAGGGGATGACAGAGGATGAGATGGCTGGATGGCATCACCGACTCGATGGACATGAGTCTCAGTGAACTCCGGGAGTTGGTGATGGACAGGGAGGCCTGGCGTGCTGCGATTCATGGGGTCACAAAGAGTCAGACACGACTGAGAGACTGATCTGATCTGATCTGATGATAGATTGGTTTTGTCAGTTCTTGTTTAACATAAGTGAAAGCATATAGTATGCCTGCAATGCAAGAGACCATCTGCAATGCAGGAGACCTGGGTTCGATACCTGGGTTGGGAAGATCCGCTGTAGAAGGAAATGGCAAACCACTCCAGTATTCCTGGCTGGGAAATCCTATGGACAGAGGAGCCTGATGGACTACGGTCCATGGGGTCACAAGAGATGGTCCCCAACTTAGTGACTCAACCATACAGTATGCACTGTGTTGTGTCTGGCCTCTCTTGCTCAAATAATATCTGTGAAGTTCATTATATTGTCCTGTGTCTTTTTTTTAACTGCTGTGTAATATTTCATCAATGAATTATACCACAATTTATTTATTCATTATCCAGTTGATGGACTAGTGCTTCCAGGTTTTGACTTGTTATGAACAAAGCCAACATGAATGTTCTTGTAAAGTTATTTTGGTGGGCATATATACTATTTTTTCTAATTTTACCTTGGGTGGACTTGTATTATAAGAAGGTATACATATAGCTTTAGCAGAAACTGCCAGTTTTCCCAAGTAGTGGAACAATTTTACATTCCATCAGCATATGAGAATTCCAGTTGTTTTAAATCCTGACCAAAAATTGGTATTTTCAATCTGTTTAGATTTCTGCCATTTAGTCAGATGTACGGTAGAGCCTCATTAATTTTAAGTTGTACTTCTATGATGGCCTCCAATTCTTTTTAATGACTGCCTGATATCCTTCTAGTCAAGGCTATGGTGTTTCCAGTGGTTATGTATGGATGTGAGAGTTGGACTGTGAAGAATGCTGAGTGCCAAAGTGTTGGGGGCCAGCGTGAGGCACTCCGCCCATGGCAAAGCTCATGAGGAAGAAGGCTCGACATATGCAAAGGCGGGATTGAGCCTCAGGAGTCCCCCTGGAAATCCTCGAGCATCTACCCCCATAACCAGAGCCTGCCTACTTTACTACTTTGTGCTCTCACCTACACCTCTGACTTTACAGGGGGCTGTCCCCCACCACCTCTTTCGGAGAAGGAGTTAACCTAGAGCTCCAGTTAATAAAAACTCCTGGGCGTGACAAGAGTGTTTTAACCTACAAACTTCTCTGAAGGTTCTCTAGCCTGCCTGACAGGCTTGTCCGGCCACATGTGATTGCTCACAGCCTCCCAACCGTGAGAGGCACGAGATGCTTTAAACCTTCTAAAAACAGGTTCCTTAAAAAAGTTAGAAAACCATAAGTATAATGGGCTGATTAGAAATTGTATTGGTGAAGGTTTTTCATTTGTTAAGCCAATGCTTGTTGCTAAGTCTCCATATCCCCTGCCCTTACACACATTAATGAATATATAGAAGAAATAAGTATTAACCTTTGATATTAATCATGTTAGACCTTAGGCTAAGTAAATTCTTTCCTTAACTAAAACCCACTACACCCTCACCCTATAGGAATGTAACTGTATTTGGGTGGCGTCTGTTTTAAGAATAATCACCCCTGGAGAAATAAGTGTCCTGGTTGACTGACCGCTGTCACAAGGAGAGGGTCATAAATTGTCAGCAGGCCCCCTGGCCAGAAGATGATGTAACACCCCTAAGACCTCTGTATACATTTGTATGAAGCACCTGACTTTGATAAAAGTCAGGACTGCTGACCCCGCGTGACTTTTGCATAACATCTCTGTGTATAAAAGTAGACCATGGAAAATAAAGAATGGGGATCAGTTCCTCGAAAGACTGGTCTCCCCATGTCGCTCTCTCTCTCACTCTGGCTGAGTCTCCATCTGGAGCACAGAACCCGCCATGCTTACTAATTATGCCTGGGCTTCTAAGATCCGACCAGGAGGCCTCAGTGTCTCCTCTCCTTCGGGAGAACGGAAGGACGCCTGCGGCCTACGTAAGTGGTGCAAGCTTCTTGTCTTGAAGTTTTATTGGTCTCCCGCGTAAACCAAGCTACTCAGCCTCTTTTCTCCACTGAATTTTCCTACTGAGCTATCCTTATTCTATTACTCTTTATATCTTTAATTAATATATAATTGAAGCTATTGTATCCTGACCCTCGCCAACGCCGTCCCTGCTTCGAATACCCTGGATCAGCCGGGGCTGGACCCCGGCACCAAAGAATTGGTGCTTTTGAACTGTGGTGTTGGAGAATACTCTTGAGAGTCCCTTGGACTTCAAAGAGATCCAACCTGTCCGTTCTGAAGGAGATCAGCCCTGGGATTTCTTTGGAAGGAATGACGCTAAAGCTGAAACTCCAGTACTTTGGCCACCTCATGTGAAGAGTTGACTCATTGGAAAAGACTCTGATGCTGGGAGGGATTGGGAGCAGGAGGAGAAGGGGACGACAGAGGATGAGATGGCTGGATGGCATCACTGACTCGATGGACGTGGGTTTGAGTGAACTCCGGGAGTTGTTGATGGACAGGGAGGCCTGGCGTGCTGCGATTCATGGGGTCACAAAGAGTCAGACACGACTGAGTGAGTGAACTGAAGTGAACTGATATCCTTCAGTATGAATGTTCCAGAGCTTATTTTGCCATTTCCTTATGATTGACATTATCTTTAAAGTTTTAATTTTTGAAAACACTGGGGGATTACATACCTTTGACCCACACCTTAGCACCCACATGCAATTATTTCTGGTCTTAGGGCACTCACACTGCAGTATAAAGCTCAAGGGAGCAAGCCTTTCATGCAAAGCTCTTACAGCTTGTCCACAACCACCAGTCCAGCATTATGATGCCTTGTCTCGTGAAACACAGTCACCCTGAACCAAAACATCAGGGAAACATGATGCCTTTCCCATGCTGAGCCCAGACTTCTCAAGCGGTGTTTTTATTCATTCATTTTTTTTTAATTTTAGTTTATTGAAGTATAGTTGATTTACAATGTTGTGTTAATTTCTACTATACAACAAAATGATTCATTTATATATACGTATGCATTCTGTTGCATATTTTTCCCCATTATCGTTTATCACAGGATTGAATACCATGCTCTGTGCCATACAGTAGGACCTGTGGTTTATCCATTCTGTATATAATAGTTTGCATCTGCTAATCCCAAACTCCCAGTCCAGCCCTCTCACTCTCCCCTCTCCCTTGGCAACCACAAGTCTGTTCTCCACATCTGAGAGTCTGTTTCTATTTTGTAGATAAGCCCATTTGTATCATATTTCAGATTCCACATATATCATCTTCTCTTTCTTGAAATGCTTCTCCTGGGGTCCCCATTTCCTCTGATATCATCATGAGTGGGATACATTTTCTTGTGCGCTCTTTTAAGCAAAGTATTTTAAAGAAAGCAGTTTTGTTGCCTGTTAATGCAGCAAAGCAGACCAGCAACAGCAGAAGCCAATCAGAAAACGCTGTACAGCTAAGATGTTCTCTTGTGGACTTGCAGTTCTTGTTCTCTTGTAGGTCTTGCAGTCCCAGTTGTCTGTCCACACCACCTGATTCATGTTACCAAGATGGAAATTAGAAACCTCTGTCATGGAGATTCCTTTTCTCTGCTCCAGTCAGGAACACCTCCTACATTTAGACTTGGGGGAACTCTTTCCTTTCTTAAGTTTCTGGTATAAAGAGTGCTTTGAGTCCATCCAAACACTGGAAGATTAGGAAAGACTTGATTTGACCACCAATGAATGACACACCCAGCCTAAAAACCATTCTGAAACGCACCCTAGATAATGGTGAAGTGCTCTGAATTCAGTCATTCTGGATTCAAATCTTGGATCCTCAACTGTTTAGCTATGTCAGTTTGGATAAGAACCTTTAACCTGTCCAGCACTCGTGTTTCTCATCTAAATCCTGCATGCTGCAATTAATTTTTTTTTAATGAAAATAAAATGTGTTTCTTGTAGACTACATATAGTTGGGTCATACTTTTTTAATCCATTCTCACAGACTCTTTTGATTGGTGTATTTAGACCATTCACATTGAAGGTGATTATTGATATAGTTGGATTAATATCTACTCTATTTGTAAAGGAACCTTCCATTTATTGCACTTATTCTTTGTTACCTTTTAAAAATATACTTCACTCTTTTTTCTTGTCTTCTCTGACTTTAATGAGCATTTTATATGATTTCATTTTCTCTCTTCTCTTAGCATATCAATTCTTCTTTTGAAAAAAAAATTATGGTTGGCCTGGAGTTTGCAATATACATTTGCAACTAATCTATGTCCACTTTCAAATAACTCTGTTTCACTTTAAAGATAGTGCAGGCACCTCTTAACAGAGTATTCCCAATTCCTCCTTCCTGTTCCTTATAACGTTGCAGTTGTTCATTTCACTCATTCATAGGCTATGATCACCAGCACATTGTTGCTATTTTTATTTTGAACAGTTATATATTGAATCAGTTAATAATAAAAAACATGAGGGACTTCGCCAGTGGACTGGGGGTTAGGGCTCCGTGCTCTCACTGCCAAGGGTGTGGATTCAATCCCTGGTCCAGGAGCAAGGATCCCACAAGCCATGAAGCGTCGCCAAAAACAAAAAAAGAAAAAAGAATGAAATGCTTTATTTCACCTTCATTTACTCTTTCTCTAACGCTTTTCCTTTTTAAATGTTGATCTGAATCTCTGACCTATTAGTATATATTATTTTCCTTTTCTCTGAAGAACAACAGTTTTTGCAAGGCAGGTCTCCTGGCAATGCGTTCCTTCAGTTTTTGTCTGAGGAAGTCTTTATTTCTTCTTCACTTATGAAGGATAATTTCTTTGGATATACAACCATAGGTGGGTGGTTTATTTATGCAACTCTTCAGATGCATTACTTCCTTCTCTTGCTCGTGGTTTCTGACAAGACAGATGTGATTCTTTACTTTGTTCCTCCACAGGTGAGGTGGTTTTCCCCGCTCAGGGCTTTCCTTAAGGATTTGTCTTTGGTTTTTCTGCAGTTTGAATATGATGTGCCTAGGTGTAGTCCTTTGGTGATATATCCTGATTGGTGGTTCTCTGAAATTCCTGGATGTGTCCTCTGGGATCTGCCATTAATTTTGGAAAATTCTCAGCCATTGTTACTTCAGATGTTTCTTCTGTTAATTTCTTTGTTTCATCTTCTCATATTTCAATTATGCATATATTACACCTTTTGTGATTGTCTCACAATTCCTGGATACTCTATTCCTTTTTCTCCCCATCACCATTAGTTTTTCTCTTTGTTTTTTAGTTTGAGATGTTTCTAGTGATATAAATGAATGCATACTGATTTCTTTCCTCAGCCATGTCCAGTCTAGTGATGAATGTATCAAAGGCATTCTTTACTTCTGTTACTGTATTTTTTATTTCTGGCATTTATTTTTGCTTCTTTATTAGAGTTCCTACATATCTCTGCTTATATTGCATGCATGCTCAGTTGCTTCAGTCATGTCTGACTCTGCAACCCCATAGACTATAGAGCCTGCCAGGCTCCTCTGTCCATGGGATTTTCCCAGACCAAACCAGTATCTTCTGCATTGTAGGTGGATTCTTTACCACTGAGCTTCCGAGGAAGCCCCTGCTTATATTACCTATCGGTTTTTTTGTAGGTTGTCCACTTTTCCCCCTTTACAGCCCCTAGCATGTTAATCATAGTTAAACTCTCAGTCTAATAATTGCAAAATCTTTGCCATATCTGAGCCAACTTCTCATGCCTGCTTTTTCTCAGGCCTCCTCAAGCTCTGCTTTTTCTTGCCCTTAGTCTGACTTGTAACTTTGTGTTGAAAGCTGGACTTGTGGTAGATGTCAGAGGCTTCAGATGCTTCAGGTGTCTTCTGTTTTCTCCCTGTTGTCTCTGGTTTTCCCAGAAACTCTATCTGAAACAAAGTCTGTGTCTGGCAGCACCCGTGGTATAATGCACGGCTTTTCTACCAGAGCCCTGTGCATGTGGTGGAGAGGTGCTGGGTGAGGGAGGCATTCCTATGAGTCAGACTGTTTTCGTGGTCATGAGGTCCTGGACTGTGCCCTTCAGAAGTTTCTTAGCTCCCACCCATCCTTTTTTTTTTTTTTTCCATCCCAGTTGTAAGACAGGAAGGCTAGAAGAGGTTCCAGTTATCAAGTTGCTCTTTGCCCTTCCCCCATGTCTGATAAGGCTCTGTCTGATAAAATAGTTTATTCTGAGGGAAGAAACACCCTTTGGTATGGATGCTTTTGAAAATGGTTACTTTTCTCTGGGTACATTTCTAAACTGTTAGTTTTCTTCTCTTCCCTGTCTAAATAGTGAAAGTCTAATTCTTTTTTTTCTCAAGTCTTTATCATGAAGACCCCATGGGGCTCCTGGAAGTAAACTCATATAAGTGTGTCATCCCCCTTCCCTCCCCCTAGCTCCAGCATTTGTCAACTACTATTTATGTGGTTGCAGTGGACGGAGGAGCCTGGTAGGCTGCAGTCTATGGGGTTGCTAAGTGTCGGACACGACTGAGGGACTTCATTTTCACTTTTCACTTTCATGCATTGGAGGAGGACATGGCAACCCACTCCAGTGTTCTTGCCTGGAGAATCCCAGGGACGGCGGGGCCTGGTGGGCTGCCATCTATGGGGTCGCACAGAGTCGGACACGACTGAAGCAACTTAGCAGCAGCAGCAGAGTACATCATGAGAAACGCTGGACTGGAAGAAACACAAGCCGGAATCAAGATTGCCGGGAGAAATATCAATAACCTCAGATATGCAGATGACACCACCCTTATGGCAGAAAGTGAAGAGGAACTAAAAAGCCTCTCGATGAAGGTGAAAGTGGAGAGCAAAAAAGTTGGCTTACAGCTCAACGTTCAGAAAACGAAGATCATGGCATCCGGTCCCATCACTTCATGGGAAATAGATGGGGAAACAGTGGAAACAGTGTCAGACTTTATTTTTCTGGGCTCCAAAATCACTGCAGATGGTGACTGCAGCCATGAAATTAAAAGACGCTTACTCCTTGGAAGGAAAATTATGACTAACCTAGATAGCATATTCAAAAGCAGAGACATTACTTTGCCAACAAAGGTTCGTCTAGTCAAGGCTATGGTTTTTTCTGGGGTCATGTATGGATGTGAGAGTTGGACTGTGAAGAAGGCTGAGCGCCAAAGAATTGATGCTTTTGAACTGTGGTGTTGGAGAAGACTGTTGAGAGTCCCTTGGACTGCAAGGAGATCCAAACAGTCCATTCTGAAGGAGATCAGCCCTGGGATTTCTTCGGAAGGAATGATGCTAAAGCTGAAACTCCTGTACTTTGGCCACCTCATACGAAGAGTTGACTCATTGGAAAAGACTCTGATGCTGGGAGGGATTGGGGGCAGGAGGAGAAGGGGATGACAGAGGATGAGATGGCTGGATGGCATCACTGACTCAATGGACATGAGTCTCAGAGAACTCCGGGAGTTGTTGATGGACAGGGAGGCCTGGCATGCTGTGATTCATGGGGTCGCAAAGAGTCGGACACGACTGATCGACTGATCTGATCTGATCTGACCAGTTACTGGTTTTTGGAGGATTCTGCCCCAGGAAAGCTGTGAAACTGAAAAAGCAGTTGTTCTGTCCATTTTTGCTTCTTGTTTTTTGTTGGACTATTTTTAGGTATATCTCAGTTCAATTCAGTCACTCAGTCATATCCAACTTTTTGTGACTCCACGGACTGCAGCATGCCAGGCTTCCTTGTCCATCACCAACACCTGGAGGCTGCTCAAACTCATGTCCATCCGGTCAGTGATGCCATCCAACCATCTCATCCACTGTTGTCCCCTTCTCTTCCTGTCTTCAATCTTTCCCAGCATCAGGATCTTTTCTGATGAGTCAGTTCTTCGCATCAGGTGGCCAAAGTATTGGAGCTTCAACTTCAGCATCAGTCCTTCCAATAAATATTCAGGACTGATTTCCTTTATGGATGGTCTAGTTAGATCTCCTTGCAGTCCAAGGGACTCTCAAGAGTCTTCTCCAACACCACAGTATATCAATTATCAACATCAACACCACAGAGTATCAATTCTTTGGCACTCAACCTTCTTTATGCTCCAACTCTCACATCCATACATGGCCACAGGAAAAACCATAGCTTTGACTAGACATACCTTTGTTGGTAAAGTAATGTCTCTGCTTTTTAATATGCTATCTAGGTTGGTCATAGCTTTTCTTCCAAGGAGCAAGTGTCTTTTAATTTCATGGCTGCAGTCACAATCTGCAGGGATTTTGGAGCCCAAGAAAATAAAGTCTCTCACTGTTTCCATGGTTAAATTTGCCATGAAGTGATGGGACTAGATGCCATGATCTTAGTTTTTTGAATGTTGAGTTTTAAGCCAACTTTTTCACTCTCCTCTTTCACTTTCATCAAGAGGCTCTTTAGTTCTTCTTGGCTTTCTGCCATAAGGGTGGTGTCATATGCATATCTGAGGTTATTTATATTTCTCCTAGTAATCTTGATTCCAGCTTGTACTTCATCTAGCCCGGCATTTTGCATAATGTACTCTGCATATAAGTTAAATAAGCAGAGTGACAATATACAGCCTTGACATACTCCTTAGGTATACCTACATTTAGGCTTATTATATCTTCTTGGTGAGTGGACTTTTTGAAATCATTTAATGCCCCTCTTTATCTCTGGTAATTTCCTTCCTCCAAAGTCTACTTCTTCTGGTGTTAATATAGTCACTCTACATAAAGAAATATTGTTTGTATGGCTTGTTTCACTCATCCTTCTACTAAAACATGAAGTGGATTTCCTGAAGAGAGCATGTATTTGGGTCTGATAGTCCCTCTCTTTTAGTCTGTGCATTTAGACCATTTACATTTAATGTGACCATTAATATGTTTGGGTAGAAGTCTGTCATTTTATTATTTGTTTTCTGTTTGTCCCCTGTGTGTGTTTATTGAGGTATAGTTGACATATAACTATCCTCTATATTTTTATTTCTATTTTTTTTCCTTTCCTGGATTACTTGAATGTTGCTCAGTATTCCTTTTTTTTTCCTATTTCACTTTTTCTTCCAGTTTTATTGAGATATAATTGACATACAACACTGCATAAGTTTAAGGTCTACAGAATGATTTGACTTACATACATCTTGAAATGGTTACCACTGTAGGTTTAGTGAACACTTATCATTTCATATAGATGCAAAATGAAAAAAAAGAAAAATAGTATTTTTCCTTATTAGAACTGTTGAGATTTACTGTCTTCAGTTCAGTTCAGTTCAGTCGCTCAGTTGTGTCCGACTCTTTGCGACCCCATGAATCGCAGCATGCCAGGCCTCCCTGTCCATCAACAACTCCCGGAGTTCACTCAAACTTACATCCATCAAGTCGGTGATGCCATCCAGCCATCTCATCCTCTGTCATCCCCTTTTCCTCCTGCGCTCAATCCCTCCCAGCATCAGAGTCTTTTCCAATGAGTCAACTCTTCCCATGAGGTGGCCAAAGTACTGGAGTTTCAGCCTTAGTGTCATTCCTTCCAAAGAACACCCAGGGCTGATCTCCTTCAGAATGGACTGGTTGGATCTCCCTGCAGTCCAAGGGACTCTCAACAGTCTTCTCCAACACCACAGTTCAAAAGCATCAATTCTTCGGCACTCAGCCTTCTTCACAGTCCAACTCTCACATCCATACATGACCACTGGAAAAACCATAGCCTTGACTAGACAGACCTTTGTTGGCAAGGTAATGTCTCTGCTTTTCAATATGCTATCTAGGTTGGTCATAACTTTCCTTCCAAGGAGTAAGCGTCTTTTAATTTCATGGCTGCAGTCACCATCTGCAGTGATTTTGGAGCCCAAAAAAATAAAGTCTGACACTGTTTCCACTGTTTCCCCATCTATTTCCCATTAAGTGTTGGGACCAGATGCCATGATCTTCGTTTTCTGAATGTTGAGCTTTAAGTCAAACTTTTCACTCTCCTCTTTAACAATTTTCATATATAACATAGAACAGTGTTTATTAATTGTATTTATTGTGTTGTAGATGCAATGGCACCCCACTCCACTACTGTTGCCTGGAAAATCCCATGGACGGAGGAGCCTGGCGGGCTGCAGTCCATGGGGTCGCAAAGAGTTGGGACACAACTGAGCGACTTTATTTTCACTTTTCACTTTCATGCATTGGAGAAGGAAATGGCAACCCACTTCAGTGTTCTTGCCTGGAGAATCCCAGGGACAGGGGAGCCTGGTGGGCTGCCGTCTATGGGGTCGCACAGAGTCGGACACAACTGAAGCGACTTAGCAGCAAATGTGGAAAGAATAAGAGTTATTTCTTAAGGTGACTGTATCAGAGCACTTAGAACAGTGTCCAGCAACAGCCCACAGAAAAGCTGACACAATTATGCTTGTGGTTTTCATTCCCAAGTGAATCTCCAGTGAGGAGCAAGGTGCAGACATGTGAGAGATGCTGACCACACGACTGACCACAGGGCACTCTCAGTGGAGTCTGCACCACCACAGGTTTGAAATTAGGCGACCTGGACTTCAGATCTGGGCTCTGCCCTCAATTTTCTCATCTGTCCAGTGAGCACGTTCAAGTTTTTCACTCAGGGTAGGTGCTTTGGGGGAGAGGGGTGGTCACACCACCTAATGGACACTGAACTGCTAGAACTGCGTCTGGCACATTGTGAAGCCTCAAATAAAGGTAATCACTGCTGGACAAACCACCAGGAAATGAGAGTGCTTCAAGCCCACAAGCTCGGGATCTGACACAGACTGTTTCCTGTTCCTTTAGGAGTCCCATTTTGTTCAGGTGGCCACCCCTGGGTCCAGGCTTAGGACCACGCAGCCTCAGAAATGTCTCTCAGACCCGGCAGAACCTCAACGTCGCCTACTTGGCTTCAGCATATCAGCTGATGCCCCTGAGGCTGAGGCGCGTCCTCTATGGAGCTGGAACTGATTGGCTTGGAGACATGCATGTGATGCGGCTCTGGCCAGTGAGATATGAGGATGAGGCTCCTAAGGGATTCTGGGACGGGCTCTCCTCCTGACAGGATTGGAGGAGTTGGCTTCAGTGTTGTGCAGGCGTGTGTGTGCACAGTGGTCCAGCGTGGGGTTCCATGGGGTCCTGTGAGGTGTGCTGGGAAGATGGGACCTGGAGACACCGGCAGGGTCCTGGGGAAGTCATGGGCTCCCAAACCACTCTCTGGCCTCAGACTCCTATCAGTGTCTACGAGGCATCCCAGGCCTCTCTCCTGAAGCTCGTGTTTGACGCGCTCGTCTCCGCAATGTCCAAGGGCTTTTCATGTGGGAAGCTTGTCTGTGAGGAAGAGTGAATATAGTAGCAGCGTTTCCAGCTCCAGTTCCCCAGAAAGTTGGCAGGGAGCTCATCCCCCATGGCAGGAATGCTGGGAAAGGGAGCGGCTCTCTTCTTCCTCCAAGTGGTATTAGGACTAAGTGTTTCATTTGATTTCTGTAGCTTCCAGAGCATGTGAGGAATGCTAAGGCTGCTTTTCCTCCAAGTCAGAGGCTGTTCGTTAAAATCAACTAGGCTCCTTCCAGAGCTGGCTGGGCCTAGGCTCTAGTCCATGAACAGGGCGGGGCCTGGCATGACAGATTTTAAGAGCCCTCTCCCAACCCTGGCATCTGGAAGCCAGTGGAGAACCTCAGCTCTGAAGGCCTGGAAGACAGGGAAGCCCATGGAGTCCACGTGCTGCTCCAGTTCTCTGCGAACCTATGCACTGGATCTACATGGTTTCTGAGTCAGTGTGGTATGGCCTGATGCATGGAGTCAGTCATATGTCTTGCTGACATCACAGCCTCTGTCTCTTCGAGCAGCTTGAGGCTTGCCATCCTCGGCCCAGCCATTCCACATGTGCTCCTCCATGGAGAGAATTCTGAACAACACTATCACACCCACTCCTACGCCTCGCCTGTCACATGTGGGGACCATATGGTAGAAGTGGAGATCAAACACAGTCTGGAGAGGAAACCTACTTAGAGCCAGCGGGCAAGAGATGAACACAGATGAGGACAGAACCTGCAGAAAAGCAACCCTAAAGCAAAAGTAGTGGGAATCTGACCTAGGAATGACCTTGCAAAAGACAAGACGGTGTATGGTGGTGGCTTGTATGTGTTTAGCACTTCTGGAGTGTGAAGTGCAGTTATAATCCCCCTGTCCCTTCATCTCACAGCCATGGGATAGATATTTTTATTGAATTTGCAGATTTAAATGCTTTCTGCCACAATTATCATGACCAGGTGCTGCCTAGGTGCTTTACAAGGATCACTGTAATCTTCAGGACAGCACTCAACTGTGGCTTTTATTACTGGTCCCACATCAGAGATGAGCAAATGGAGGCACTAACGGCCAAGATCTGAGTCCAAGTGGTCAGCTCCTAATCCCGTGCTCTTAAGTGTCAAGGCACAACAACCTCTTAGTGCCTCAGGCACAACAACCAAAGGGATAAAGCCTGGATGCCAGCAAGTTTGAGTTTGAATTCTGCAAAGTTCCATATACGATTGACTTGGCCTCAGCTGAGTGAAAATCCAAAGCTTCCTGCTGGGGATTTCTGTGAATCCATGGGGACTCTCATTTCCTGATCTCTGTGCCCCAGGACACGGGTCAATACATTGTCCCCATACCTGCTGTACAACCACCACGTCCACCAGATGCAGGACTCCTTACATCTTGGTATATCAAGTTTTCACTGAGCTGTGTAGACCATACCAAGTGCTTCATGGATGATGGAGGGGGGGATTTGTATAAAACACTGTGGTGTGCCTGACCTTCTGAAGTCCACTTTGCTCTCCCCTGTGTTCCCCCCTTACATAGCTCCAGCATTTTTCTTCCCTCCCACATTTCCCCTGGTGACTTTATAAACTCCTCTCTGCTGTGGTGAAGATCCATATCACCTGCTTTCTTTTCTGAAGCACTGCTGTCCTCCTTGGTCACAGTGAGAAGAGAGGGGGCCAACCCGTTTGCCCTTCTACCCAGTGCTTGTCAAGGACTTCTTTCCAAGAAAGTGTTCTTTCTTCCAAGACATCTCCTACTGAATATAATATTCCCCATTTTTGATTAGAAAACGTTGGTTCTGTCCCTACTATATTGAAGAATTAAAAGCATGACATGAGTGAGAAGACTGTATGCATAATCCCTTCAAATCACTGCTTGTGACTCTGGAAGAAGTCCCCAGTTTCCTCATCCATAAGCTAGAGATCAAAGCAACTAACCCACACCTTTGAAGAGTTTTCAGCCACATCTGGCTTGCTGACAGCAGTTTTCTTTATTGCTATCCTCAAACACAAAGAATATTAAGAACAGGGGGTTTTAACATGTGAAGCAAACAGCAGGAGCCTTCACTATTGGAAGGAGGAGAGAGCAGCTGCCTTTGGCAAGGCAGCACCTGCCTCCACCCTGACTGGAAGCTGTGGAGAGAGAAGACAGGAGTCAGAGTATTGGGGACCATGCCCACTGATCCTGCCAATGGTAGGGCTAAAGGAGATGGGAGTCAGTAGCCCTGGGAAAGGAGATGAGGATTCAAAGAGGCAGAGCTTTTCTCACCCTTTTCCTCCTGCCCCAGTCTCAGTGATGGTGATGACTCCTGGGGTAAAAGAGGATTTGTCAGCAGAGGGCAAGACTGAAAGACAGAACACCTAGACTGGCTTATCACAAACAACAGATGGAAATGTGGCCAAAGATAAAGAAAGGAGAAGACAAATGAGGGATCTGAGAGAGCAGAATGGCGGAGCTGGCACATTCCATTACCCAGCAGTAATGAAGTATGCCTCCCCCTCCTCACTGGAATGATGTCATAGGAACCTGTTGAGAGTTAGGACTTACACGTGGCTCAGTGGTAATGAGGCCACCTTCAGTGTGGTATCAGCTGGAACTCCCTCCATCACTGAGACATATCAAGGAACCCACCTCCCTTTGGGCGTCAGTGGAGGCCTTCATGGGGAACCTGGACCTCTGTCTCCACATAGCAAGGTAATGCCCCTTCCCCTTGTAAGAATACTGTCAAAGGAGGCCACTAGAACAAGATTTAAATGACATCTGTTGTCTTATAACACAAAAAAGTCCAGATTTCAATCAAATATCTCTAATTATACCAAGTACTAGGAATATGTCAAATTGAAAAAGACAGACAATGCATATGAATTCTGAGATGACAGAGTTGTTAGAATTATCTGATAAAATTTAAATCAGTCACGATGAAAATTCTAGAAACAAATGAAAAATAGAAAGCCTCAACAAAGAAATTGAATACATTGCCTCACCCAATAAATATAAGATGTAAAGAAAAAGCAAATGGAAATTTTAGAAGTGAAAACTACAGTAATCAAAGTAAAAGCTCAGTGATGCGTTCAACAGTAGAATGGAAGAAACAGGGGAAAGATAAAACAATAGAAATGACCTAACATGAGCAACAGAGAGATGATATGCCAAGACAAAAAAAGAAAGCTGCACACAAAAAGAAGCTCAGGGACCTGTGGGACTGTGACAAAATATTTGATACTCATGTCATCAGGATCCCAGAGAGCAAGGAGCAAGAGAACAGGGCTGAAAAAGTGCTCAAAGACTTTTTTCAGAAAGGTGCAAAAGCAGTTCAATGGAGGAAAGTTTGCCATTTCAACAAATAGTCCTAGAGCAATTGGACATTCATAAGTCAAGAGATATCTGGAGTAACAGGTAAGTTTGGCCTTGGAGTACAAAATGAAGCAGGGCAAAGGCTAACAGAGTTTTGCCAAGAGAATACACCAGTCATAGCAAACACCCTCTTCCAACAACACAAGAGATGACTCTACACATGGACGTTACCAGATGGTCAATACCAAAATCACATTAACTATATTCTTTGCAGCTGAAGATGGGGAAACTCTATACAGTCAGTAAAAATAAGACTCGGAGCTGAGCGTGGCTCAGATCATCAGCTCCTTATTGCAAAATTCAGGTTCAAACTAAAGAAAGTAGGGAAAACCACTGTGCCTTTCAGGTGTGACCTAAGTCAAATCCCTTATGATTATACAGTGGAAGTGATGAATAGATTCAAGGGATTCTGGTAAACAGTGTCTGAAGAAGTATGGACAGAGGTTCATAACACTTTATAGAAGGTGGTGACCGGAACCATCCCCAAGAAAAAGAAATGCAGGAAGGCAAAGTAGTTGTCTGAGGAGGACTTAAAAATAGCTGAGAAAAGAAGAGAAGTGAAAGGTAAAGGAGAAAAGGAAAGATATACCCAACTGAATACAGTGTTCCAGAGAATAGGAAGGAGAGATGAGAAAGTCTTCTTATAGTCTTCTCTTCTCTATAGAGAAAAATAATAGAATGGGAAAGACTAGAGATCTTTTTAAGAAAATTGGAGATACCAAGGGAACATTTTATGCAAAAATAGGCACAATAAAAGACAGAAATGGCAAGGACCTAACAGAAGCAGAAGAGATTAAGAAGAAGTGGCAAAAATACACAGAAGAACTATACAAAAAAGGTTTTAATGACTGGGATATCCACAATAGTGTGGTCACTCACCAAGAGCCAGACATCCTAAAGTATAAAGTACAGTGGACCTTAGGAAGTATTACTACAAACAATGGTAGTGGAGGTGATGGAATTCCAGCTGAGCTATTTTAAATCCTAAAAGATGATGCCGTGAAAGTGCTGCACTCAGTAGGCCAGCAAATTTGGGAAACTCAGCAGTTTTCCATGACTGAAAAGGTCAGTTTTCATTCTAATCCCAAAGAAAGGCAATGCCAAAGAATGTTCAAACTACCACACAGTTGCACTCATTTCACATGCTAACAAGATTATGCTCAAAATCCTTCAAGATAGGCTTCAGTGGTACATGAACCGAGAACTTCCAGATGTACAAGCCAGATTTAGAAAAGGCAGAGGAACCAGAGATCATATTACCAACATCCGTTGGCTCATAGAAAAAGTGAGTGAATTCCAAAGAAAGCATATACTTCTGCTTCACTGACTTCACTAAAGTCTTTGACGTGTGGATCACAGCAAACTGTGGAATATTCTTCAAGAGATGGAAATAACAGACCATCTTACCTGCCTCCTAAGAAGCCTGTATGCAGGACAACAAGCAACAATTAGAACTGGACATGGAACAATGGACTTATTAAAAATTGGGAAAAGAGCACGTCAAGGCTGTATATTGTAACTCTGCTTATTTAACTTATATGCAGAGTACATCATATGAAATGCTGGGCTGGATGACTCACAAGCTAGAATCAAAATTGCCAGGAGAAATATCAACAGCCTGAGATATGCAAATGATACCACTTTAATGGCAGAAAGTGAAGAGGAACTTAAGAGCCTCTTGATGAAAGTGAAGGAGGAGAATGAAAAAGTTGGCTTAAAACTCAGCATTCTAAAAACAAAGATCATGGCATCTGGTCCCACTTTATGGCAAATAGATGGGGAAAAAGTGAAAACAGTGTCAGATTTCATATTCTTGGGCTCCAAAATCACTGCAGACAGTGACTGCAGCCATGAAATGAAAAACCATTGCTCCTTGGAAGAAAAGCTATGACCAATCTAGACAGAATATTAAAAAGCAGAGACATCACTTTGCTGACAAAGGTCTGTATAGTCAAAGCTATGCTTTTTCTAGTAGTCATGTATGGATGTGAGAGTTGGACCACAAGGAAGGCTGAGCGCTGAAGAATTGCTGCTTGAACCGTGGCACTGGAGAAGACTCTTGAGAGTCCCTTAGACAGCCAAGAGATCCAACCAGTCAAGCCTAAAGGAAATCAATCCTGAACATTCATTGGAAGGATTGATGCTAAAGCTGAAACTCTAATACTTTGACCACCTGATGCAAAGATCTGATTCATTGAAAAAGACCCTGATGCCGGGAAAGATTGAGGGCAGGAGGAGAAGGGGATGCCAGAGGATGAGATGGTTGGTTGACATCACTGACTCAATGGACATGAGTCTGAGCAAATTCCAGGAGATAGTGAAGGACAGGGGAGCCTGGTGGTGCTGTAGTCCATGGAGTCACAATGAGTCAGACAGGACTGAGTGACTGAACGACAACAAAGTTAAAAAATGAACCTCCACCTAAGTTTCACCTTCCTTGGTGGCTTGTAGAGTCTGCCTGCAATGCAGGAGACCCGGTTCAGTCTCTGGGTCAGGAAAATTCCCTGGTGTAGGAAATGGCAACCCACTCCAGTATTCTTGCCTGGAAAATCCCATGGACAGAGGAACCCGGTGGGCTATAGTCCATGGATTGCAGAGTCGGATATGACTGAGGGACTAACACATACACAAACCTAAGTTTCACACCTTATACAAATAATAATTCAAAATGGGTAGTGGAAGTAAATTTAAAACGTAGAAATACAAAATATTTAGAGCAATAGGAAAGGTTTAGGATCTAGCACTAGGCAAAGAGTTCTTAGACTTGATACCAAAAGCATATTTATGAACTTTGTCAAAATGGAAGATGTTTGCTCTGTGAAAGCTCCTGTTAAGAAGATGAAAAGGTAAGCTATAAAGAAAATGTTTGCAAACTACATATCAAACAAAGGACTAGTGATCTAGAATATATGAAGACCTGTTAAAGACAGGGCAGAGAGAGAAGGGGGGAAGAGAACAAGCAAAAAATCAAACAATCCCATTAGGAAATAAGGAAAAGATATGCAATAAAATTTCACTGAAGAGTATATTGATGGCAGATTTTGTTGTTTTTGTTCAGAGGTCTTTGAGGGCTACTCCATTTCTTCTAAGGGATTCTTGCCCACAGTAGTGGTCATTTGAATTAAATTTGCCCATTCCCATCCATTTTAGTTCACTGATTCCTAAAGATGTTGATGTTCAATCTTGCTGTCTCCTGCTTGACCATATCTTGATTCATGGGCCTAACATTCCAGGTTCCTATGCAATGTTGTTCTTTATAGCATTGGATTTTACTTTGATCACCAGGCACAGCCACAACTGAGCATCGTTTCTGCTTTGGCCCTGTTGCTTCATTCTTTCTGGTACCATTAGTAATGCACTCTATTCTTCCCCAGTGGCATATTGGACACCTTCTGATCTGGGCAAAGGGGGATCGCTCATCTTCTGGTGTCATATCTTTTACCTTTTCGTGCTGTCCACGGGGGGTCTCCAGACAAGAAGACTGAAGTGGGTTGCCCTTCTCCAGTGAACCACGTTTTCTCAAAACTCTTCACTATGCCCCATCGTCTTGGATGGCTCTGCACGGTGTGGCTCATTGCTTCACTGAGTTATGCAAGCCCCTTCACCACAAGATTCTGATCTATGAGAGGGAAATATGCAACCACTACTCAGTAATAGCACTCCTGGGCATTTTCCCCAGAGAAATTAAGACTCATGCTCACAAAAGAACCTGTATACAAAAATATATAGCAGCTTTCCTTATAATAGCCCCATACAGGAAACAATCTGGATGTCCTTCAGTCAATGATTAAACAAACTGTCATTTATATCTACTATGTAATGCTACTCAGTAGTGAAAAGGAATTGGCTACTGTTACGTACAACACCTAGATGAATCTCTTGAGAGTTATGCTGAGTGAAAAAAACTCTAATCCCAGAAGACCACATACTGGAAGTCCTAGCCACCACAATCAGACAAGAAAAAGAAAGAAAAGGAATCCAAATTGGAGAGGAAAATTAACTCTGCTGCTGTTCAAGAATGACATCATACTATATACAGAAAAATCCTCAAGACACCAGCAAAATCTACTTGAGCTCATCAATGAATTTGGTAAATTTTCTGGATACAAAATTAATATACAGAAATCTGTTGTACTTTCATACATTAACAATGTACTGTCAGAAAAACAAATTAAGAAAACAATCCCATTTATCTCATCAAATAGAATAAAATATCCTAGAATAAATATAACTAAGGAGGTAAAACACCTGTACTCAGAAAACTGTAAGACACCAATGAAACACAAACAGATGGAAAAATACACTGTGTTTCTGAATTGGGAGAATTAATATTGTTAAAAAGATCATAATACTCAAGGCAATCTACCGGGGCAGTGCAATCCCTATCAATATGGCAATAACATTTTTGAGAGAATTAAAGCCTATTCTAAAATTTGTATGGAAACACAAAAGTCTTTGAATAGTCAAATAATCTTGAAAAAGAAGAACAAAGCTGGAGGTATCACACTCCCATATTTCAAACTGTGCAACAAAGTTACAGCCATCAACATTATAGTACTGGCATACACAAAAAGACACATGCTGCTGCTGCTAAGTCACCTCAGTCGTGTCCGACTCTGTGTCACTCCATAGACGGCAGCCCACCAGGCTCCCCCGTCCCTCGGATTCTCCAGGCAAGAACACTGGAGTGGGTTGCCATTTCCTGCTCCAATGCATGAAAGTGAAAAGTGAAAGTGAAGTCGCTCAGTCGTGTCCGACTCTTAGCGGCCCCATGGACTGCAGCCCACCAAGCTCCTCCATCCATGGGATTTTCCAGGCAAGAGTACTGGAATGGGGTGCCATTGCCTTCTCTGAAAAAGACGCATAGTTCAGTGTAAAAGAATAGAGAGCCCAGAAATGAGCCTATGCTTATACGAGCAATTAATCTACAACAAAGGAAGCAAGAGTATACAATGGAGAAAAGACAACCTTTTCAGTAAATGGTGTTGGGAAAACTGGACAACTACATGCAAAAGACTCGAACTGGACTACTATCTCACACCTGGCAGAGAAACAAGTTTAAAATAGATTAAAGACTTAAATGTAAGACCTGAAACCATAAACCTTCTAAAAGAAAATGTAGACAGTAGTCTCCTTGCAATCATTCTCAGTTGGAATACCAGATCACCTGATCTGCCTCTTGAGAAATTTGTATGCAGGTCAGGAAGCAACAGTTAGAACTGGACATGGAACAACAGACTGGTTCCAAATAGGAAAAGGAGTACGTCAAGGCTGTATATTGTCACCCTGTTTAATTAACTTATATGCAAAGTACATCATGAGAAACGCTGGACTGGAAGAAACACAGGCTAGAATCAAGATTGCCGGGAGAAATATCAATAACCTCAGATATGCAGATGACACCACCCTATGGCAGAAAGTGAAGAGGAACTAAAAAGCCTCTTGATGAAAGTGAAAGTGGAGAGTGAAAAAGTTGGCTTAAAGCTCAACATTCAGAAAACAAAGATCATGGCATCCTGTCCCATCACTTCATGGGAAATAGATGGGGAAACAGTGGAAACAGTGTCAGACTTTATTTTTCTGGGCTCCAAAATCACTGCAGATGGTGACTGCAGCCATGAAATTAAAAGATGCTTACTCCTTGGAAGGAAAGTTATGACCAACCTAGATAGCATATTCAAAAGCAGAGACATTACTTTGCCAACAAAGGTCCGTCTAGTCAAGGCTATGGTTTTTCCTGTGGTCATGTATGTATGTGAGAGTTGGACTGTGAAGAAGGCTGAGCGCCGAAGAATTGATGCTTTTGAACTGTGGTGTTGGAGAAGACTCTCGAGAGTCCCTTGGATTGCAAGGAGATCCAACCAGTCCATTCTGAAGGAGATCAGCCCTGGGATTTCTTCGGAAGGAATGATGCTAAAGCTGAAACTCCAGTACTTTGGCCACCTGATGTGAAGATTTGACTCATTGGAAAAGACTCTGATGCTGGGAGGGATTGGGGGCAAGAGGAGAAGGAGACAACAGAGGATCAGATGGCTGGATGGCATCACTGACTCGATGGACGTGAGTCTCAGTGAAGTCCGGGAGTTGGTGATGGACAGGGAGGCCTGGCATGCTGCAATTCATGGGGTCGCAAAGAGTCGGACACGACTGAGCAACTGATCTGATCTGATGGCTACCAAAAGCAAAGAGAAACAAACAGGACTATGTCAAACTAAAAAAGGTTTTGCACAGTGAAAGAGGCTATCAACAAAATGAAAAGAAACACTTTATAAAATGGGAGAAGATATTTCCAAACTATATATCTGAGAAGGAGTTAATATCCAAAATATACAAAGAACTCATACAACACAATAGCTAATGAACAAACATAAAGTGAAGTGAAGTCGCTCAGTTGTGTCCGACTCTTTGCGACCCCATGGACACCATGCTCCTATGTCCATGGGATTTTCTAGGCAAGAGTACTGGAGTTGGTTGCCATTTCCTTCTCCAGGGAATCTTCCTGACCCAGGGATGGAACCCAGGTCTTCCGCATTGTAGACAGACACTTTACCAACTGAGCCATCAGAGAAGTCCACAAACAAGCTGATAAAAAACTGGACAGAGGATCAGGATAGATTTTTTTTCCCAAAGAAAATATTCAGATGGCCAACAGGCTCATGGAAAAGTGTTCAGCATCACTAGCCATCATCAGGGGAATGCAAGTGAAAATCACAGTGAGATATCATCTCACATCTCTCAGAATGGCTATTAAAAAAGACAACAAATAAGAGTTGGTGAAGATGTGCAGGAAAGTGAAATCTCCTACACTGTTCATGGGAACATGAACTTGTACAGCCACTAAAGAAAACAGTGTGTAGATTCCTCATAAAACTACAAATAGAACTACCATGTGATCCAGCAATTTAGGGGGGGAAAAGCACTAATTCGAAAAGATATGTTCACTGCAGCATTATTTACAATAGCCAAAACATGGAAACAACTCAAGAAGATATATGTCAACAAATAAGCACATGAAAGATTCTCAGTATCATCAGTCATAAGGGAAATACGAAATGAGATACCACTATACATGGAAATGGCTGTGATTTAAGGATTGATTATAACAAATATTGTTGAGGATGTGAAGCACCTAGAACTCTCACACATTGTTGGTAAGGGTGCAAGATGTTACAACCACTTTGGAAAGTGTGTCTGTTTCTTTAAAAGTTAACCAAATATATTTCCCAAGAGAAATGAAAGTGTACGTCCACACAAAGACTTACATACAAATGTTCATAGCCAATGGATGTGTGGAGAAATGGCCTTAGCTGAGTATTGTCAGTAGGACTCTCATGTGTGCAAACATTGTTGCGGGGTGGGGGGCAGTTTAGCAATATTTATCTTTTTTTCTCCCAAGAGAAACTTAGTCCTTACCTTGTGTGAGACTGGCTCTGTGGTCACATCCTTCATTTGGAACATCTTGGGTTACTTTGGATATTCTGAAAACAATAGAAATTGAACTGATTCAGAAATACACACTGACATATATTAGTTGTATGTTTGTTGGGATAGTCCTTTACATGTCCTCT
Organism: Bubalus kerabau; assembly: GCF_029407905.1. NCBI lineage: Eukaryota > Metazoa > Chordata > Mammalia > Artiodactyla > Bovidae > Bubalus > Bubalus kerabau. Next base: position 192,069,950 of record NC_073625.1, on the reverse strand, counting down.
TTGCCTTGCAAAATTAAGTGGTATTAGTAAATATATTTCAAATGGAAACTTTGCTGAAAATATTTGAATTATGTGATCATTGGTACATTTGCAAAAGTTATTTATTACAATTTCTAAATAAAAGTCAATTCCATTATTTAGTATAGTTGGTATTATTTTTATCCTTAAATATTTCCATGTGTTTTCCTAAGAACAAAATACCCTCTTACATAACCAGAGTGCAGTGATCAAAATTAGGAAATTTAATGTTGATACAAAGCCATCATCTAATCTAAAGACCATAATCAAATTTTGATGATTGTCCCAATAATATCTTTTATAGTATTTTTTCCTATAACAGGGTCCAACCCTGGATCACATGTTGCATTTAGTTGTCATGTCTTTAGTCTGTTTTAATGTGAGCCAGTTCCTTTGTCCCTCTCAGGGTTTCATGACTATGACATCTTTGAATAATATAGGCCAGTTATTTTGTAGACTGTCTCTCAACTTGGGGTAGTTAGATGTTTCCCCTTGATTGGATTCTGATTACTTTATCCTTTTTACTTTATCATATCAGGAAGTCCACGATGCCTATACCTTCTAGGAGGTTTTTTTTTTTTTTAAAAAAGAATGGTTTTTCCTGCACCATTAGTTGGAAAGAGTTTTCTTTGCTCACCAGCTTAAGCCTTTGCTCTCTTTTAGCTTCTGCTTTTCTTTGGATCTCTTGCACTCTCTCCTAAACATATGCAGTTCAGATGTCAGCCAAGGATCTGGAGTTGATATGCAGATTTGTGGGTCAACATCTTTCCCTGTCTGAGTTCTCTCCTTTTACAGACCCTCTACACACACACACACACACACACACACACACACACACACAGCAAACACACAAAGAAAATTTGAGGTAGATCAGAGGCCTGTAATTTTAAGTGATACAAGAGTATCTTTATGACTTGAGATTAGTCAAAGACTTTTTAGGACACAAAAAGCAATAACTATAAAATAAAATTGGATATTAGATGCTATAAAAATTAAAATCTTCTGTTTATAAAAGATGTGTGCTAAGTTGCTACAGTTGTGTCCAACTCTTTGCAACCTAGTGATACTGTAGCCCACTAGGCTCCTCTGTCCATAGGATAAAGAGGCAGTATTGAGAAAATAATGACTAGGCAAGTCATAGAGTGGAAGACTATATCTGCAAAGTATGCCAATGAAGGACTTGTATTCTGATCATTAAAAGAACTAAATGTACAGCTACATGTACACAGAACTACAAAGCTACAACCCAATAAAATTGGGCAAAAATTGCAACAGGCACCCCACAATGGAGTGATTAGTCAATAATTACATGAAGAGCATTAAACTTCATTAGTTATCAGGGAAAATTAAAGCTGCAATGAGATAGCACTACAGTCCCAACAGAATAGTGCTGGCAAAGATGCGGTAGCTGTGATGTATACATTTCTGATGGAAATACGAAATGGTACAAAGACTTTGGAGAAAAGCTGGTTAAAAAGTTAAACAGATACTTCCCATACAATCCAGCAATTCCTCTCTTACGTATTTACTCAAGAAAAATGAAAATACTGGCTTAAAACAAGACCTGTACAGAAAAGTTTATAGCAGTTTCATTTACAGAGGTCCAAATCTGGAAACAATTACTATCAGTGTGTCAAGGCTGATCCGAACACCATCCACTGGAAGCTGGCTCAGCTCAGCAATAGAAAGGAACAGACTCTTGAGGCACGTGACAACACAGATGGACCTCAAAAAAGCTGTGATGTGGAGTGAAAAATGTCAGACAAGAAGGATATGTACTGTATGATTCCACAATATGCACCTGTAAAGAGACAAACCTAATCTATAGTGTCAGAAAGAAAGTGCTGCCTGGGGATCAGAGCATCTGGTAAGGCATCAGAGGATGACTGAGATTGGGGGTGTTGCAATGTTCCTGACTCTGGTGGGGGCTGTGCAGGAGTATATACTTGTCAAAACTTCTCTAACTATGCACTTATTCACTGTATGCAAATGTGTTTCAGTAAAGTTGATTTAAGTAAAAGAATACAGGGGTCACGATTTTGATTTGTACAGGATAGATTTGGGGCCAAGAAGCATTAAATGAGAAGACATCAGAGTATGTTCTGCTCTTCCAGACAACTGTGTTATAGCCGTGACTACTTATGCCACAAATGACAGCAACTATTACCACAAAGCAGAAACTGCAGGAGGTAATAGGAGAAACAGAAAGAAATCCTGCTATTAGGAGATCTAATGCTCTTCTCTCAGTTCAATACAGACCACGGGGTCAAAAGCGAGGAACCAGGTGTAAGTCCTGACCAAGTGGCCTGGTGGGCCTCATGGAGCTGTTGCAACCTGTGCTTTGACCGGGGAGAAGCACCTTGTCTTTTCCAGGGCATATTCATGACATAGAGTAGTCATGAAAATGGACCATAAATTAGGCCACAATAAAAAGCTCAATTCCAGACAGAAGTAATGTAGACAACATGATAAAGCTAGAGATCAAAACAGAAATGTTAAACATTTTTTTTTCCTGTACATTTAAAAACTGTTTAAAAATTCTTATGTCAAAGGGTAAATGTGAACCAATTCCAGAAATGGTAGGAAATGTGATCATGAAAACATGTCAGAATCTAGGGAGAGTAGCTCAAGCAGTGCTCAGAGACAAACTTGTGGCCTTATATTTATAACACAAAAAAACAAAAGAAAAATAAATGAATTGTGCCCAACTCGAAAATTTAATGTAAGAACTACTCAATGAACTGAAAGTAGCCATTAATAAGGCAAAGTCTTATTGAAAAGGACTGAGTTGGAAAACAGAAAAACAAAAGAAATAAGCAAAAACTCAGTTCTCTGAAAGTTATCAACAAAATAGGTATATTTTGTTGAATTTAATCCAGAAAAAAAATCCATAAATATACATAACAAATATCCTAAAATGAGGAGGAATGATCATCAAGAAAATTAAATAAATCTTAAGGGATTACTTATAATTCTAGGCCAGTTATCATGTATTGATGTGAGAGTTGGACCATGAAGAAGGCTGAGCACTGAAGAATTGATGCTTTTGAACTGTGGTTCTGGAGAAGATTCTTGAGTGTCCCTTGGAAAGCAAGGAGATCAAACCAATCAATCCTAAAGGAAATCAACTCTGAATATTCACTGGAAGGACTGATGCTGAAGTTGAAGCTTCAATAATTTGTCCACGTGATGTGAAGAGCTGACTCAATGGAAAAGATTCTGATTCTGGGAATGACTGAAGGCAAAAGGAGAAGGGGGTGGCAGAAGATGAGATGGTTAGATAGCATCAATGACTCAATGGATCAAATCTGAGCAAACTCTGGGAAACAGTGAAGAACAGGGGAACCTGTTGTGGTGCAGTCTATGGGGTCACAGAGTTGGACACGACTTAGTGACTGAACAACAACTACAAAAGCACTTGAAAACCTGGATGGAAAGATAATTTTCTATTGCTTACCAAAGCTAAGTCAATACAGAATGTCTAAGCAGACAAATTCACATAGAAAAATGATCTTTTGTTAACTAACTACTCCTCTCCACCACCCATCCTTGTATCACCATGTTTCAAAGGGAGCTAAACAGAAAATTATATGACCATCTCCACATATGCTAAAGAAGATTCATTTTATGATCTTTAATGGGTAAATAGAAAAAGAACAGTATCTTAATGGGGTACACTGAGGCATTGCCAGCAAAGGCAGAAACATGACCAACCATCACCATCACCCCGGCTACTTAATCCTGTTGGAAGCATCATCAAATGCAATTGCACACAAACACACACAGACACACACAAGTAGACACACTCAGACACACTCACACAGACACACACACACACAGACACACACACTCACACAGACACACTCACACACAGACACACTCATACTGACACACTCACACACAGACAACACACACAGACACACTCATACTGACACACTCACACACAGACACACTCACACAGACACACTCACACACACACACAGACACTCACACACAGACACACTCACACAGACACACTCATACTGACACACTCACACACAGACACACTCACACAGACACACACACACATACACAGACACACTCACACACAGACACACTCACACACAGACACACTCACACAGACACACTCACACACAGACACACGCACACAGACACACACACAGATGCACTCACAGACACACTCACACAGACACACACAAGTAGACACACTCACACACAGACACACACACACTCACACGCAGACACATTCACATAGACACACTCACAGACACACTCACTCACAGACACTCACACACAGACACACACACTCACACAGACACACTCACACACAGACACATACACACAGACACACTCACACACACACACAGACACACTCACACACACACACTCACACACAGACACACACACACACACACACACACTCACACACAGACATAAGAACTGGAAAGGAAGAGGAAAAATGACTTCCATCCTCTAGTGTAGATTGTAGTTCTAATAAAATCAAGACTGAGAAACTACTAAAACAATACAAGAATTCACTAACATAACAGGGTACAGCCTTAACATAGAGAATCAGTGGTCTTCATAGAAACAATGAGCAAACAATAGTAAGAACAGATAACATAGCCAGGAATTAACAATGAATATGCAAAAATTATGGAGAAGGAAATGGCAACCCACTCCAGTATTCTTGCCTGGAGAATCCCATGGACAGAGGAGTGGGGCTACAGTCCATAGGATCCCAAAGAATCAGGCACAACTGAGTGATTTAGCATGCATGCATACACGCAAAACTTATATGAAGTAAGTTTTATTTTGAAACATACTGAATTAGACAAGCAAATGAAAATACAGAATATGCTTTTGGACAGGAACACTTGTTATCAGCAAGATGTCTGGTTGTGTTAATTTATAAATACCAAAAGGTTCTTCCTCTCCTACAGTCCTAGAAAAACTGACTCTAAAGATCATATGAAAAAATACATGGGAAGAGTCAGGAAGATTCTGGAAATGATTAGCAATGGAGAGAGAAATGGGGCTCTCCCTATAGATGTTAAAAACCCTATAGAGTGTCCCTAATCACTACTACAGCATAGTACTGGTGCATAAATAGACTGAGCAGTAAGACAGATCGGAAGATCCAGAAGTGGGCCCACATACGTGTGTGGAATTTAAACATGATAAAGGCAGCACCTCAAATTGGGGGAAAGATAGACATTTTAATAAATGATATTGGGGAATCTGGATAGCCATCTTGGATTCTGTTATCCTCTCCACTATAGAATAAACTCCAAGTGGATCAGAGATACAAATATAAAACATGAAACCCTAGAAGTACTAGAAGAAAACATGTGGATTGCTTTATAACTTGGGCATGGGGAAATCCTGTCTAAAAATTGTTCTAAACATCAACAGAGGAAATGATCAATAAATTCAATTATTTTAAATACAAAACATTCCTGACTGCCCCCCGCCCCCCTCCCCCCACCACCAAATGGCAAAGACCAATGACGGTTGAGAAAAAACACTTGCAAATTGTTACTAAGGGCTAATGGGCTAATCTACTTAATAGGAAGAGATTTTCCAAAAACAGAGAAGAAAAAGTCAAGATCAATGGGTCAATGGGCAAGAGCCAGGAATACTCTTTTCTATGAAAAAATGGATGTCAAGGGGCCTCAGCAAATTAAGTGCTCAGCATCATTTGCAGTGAGAGAAATGTGTACCCATTTTCTGAAGCACTGGTTTTCAGCCATCATATTGACCAGAGCTTTGACAGCTAATTTTAATGGTGGGGATGTGGCGCCAGGCGCAATATACACGCAAAACAACACAGCTTACGGAAGGACTCGGCTGGATCTATCTAAGTGACAAATATGCTTCCCTTTATCTGTCCTAAGGATGCACACACATGCATGAGCAGGAAATGACACGTGTGTGGGTGGGGGTTTTCTTTGCAGCCGTGGGATTGGAAACCACCCAAATGTTTGAGATACTTCTTGGAACCATGGTGGATCCACAAGATGGAAAACCCAATTGCTGCAGGGATGGACACCGATATAAAGGAACCTCCATCCCATGTTGTTAAGGGAAAACTAGAGTTCAGGTGGGTGAATTCCATGTTCTCTCTTTTGTATAGAAATTGTGTCACAAAACAAAATACCAAAAGAACTAACTAGAAACTAATAAAAATAGGAGCCTGCAGGGGGCTGATGGGAGTGAGGTTGGGGGACCGTGTCCTCTCCAGGGTACTCTTTGACCTCTGACTTTTGAACCAGGTCAATATTTCAAATATTTGAACAACTAAATTGCAAAATAAAAGTTCCTAATACTGAGAACAAGCAAAGATAAAGTAACCCTAACTGCATATCTTATTAAACTGAAGAAGGAAAAAAATCATTTCAAGTAATTTAGAACACTGTAGCTTTACCACCCATTCTCAGTGTGACACAGGGCGGAAAGGACTGGAAAGGAGCCTTAAACTTTGTTCAGAGCTTAAGGGGCAAACAGCTTGTAAAAGACAATTTCAGAAAATTATGGAAATTCAAATATGGCCTGGGTATATGATAATGCTTATGAGCTATTTTTAGTGTGGTATTCTATTTTGAATTTGATTCGCTAATGGTATTATGTCATGCAGAAAGCAATTCTAATTTTTTTAGAGATGAATATTGAAGTATTTGTGCGAAACATCATAATGTTTGTAATTTACTCTGAAATATTTCAACCATAAAGTCATTTAAGCAGGTCTGGAAGATGGTCATAGGTGAACCTAGAAGTACAGGGTGGCCATTGCACTGTCCTTGCTTCTCTAGGTTTGAAATGTTTCATGCGTGAAAAGCACGGTGATGATTTTGTTAAAAATGTCAGAAATGGAAAACTGATTGAAATTTTAAAAAAAGGTTATTTGGGATTTGTTAGGACTGCATCCTGGGACACAGATTCAAGAAACACTTGAATTATGTTGCACTGAATTACAAAATGGGAGAGAAGGCCTGCAGAGACAAAACCACAGGGCCACAGCGAGTCGCATGAGTTGTTTATCAAGAATTATAATTGCAGCTGGCAAGAGGTGTTGCTTGCTAAGTGAGGATTGGTTGGGGTCTGAAACGATCGCTCAGTCTCAAGGGGCGACCTTGAGACCTCAAGGTTGCAGCTGCTGTCCTGAGTATGGCTGGGAGTACTTTTGGTCTGGTGAGATTCAGAGAAATTTGAAGGTGTCGGGGCAGGGATGTGTCTGAGAGCAGACCCTTGGTGGCTGCCTGACTCCATTTTTGTTCCCTGGAACGGGAATACTCCACTATAATTTCAACTTGTCATCAATTTAAAAAAGGACAAGGAGAATCTGCTTTAGATCAGGGATGAGAAGGGCAGGCATTTAAGCTGGTCCTTGAGAAGCAAGATGTGAGTGCTGGGAGTGAGGGTGGGGGTCTTGGGTGGTTGACAGTCTCTGTGGTCTCTTGACCCCTTATTTTTAGCATCATTACTTATCCCTAATAAGCATTTCCTCAAAAAACTAAGATCTATTGAGGGCTTATTCTCACAAGGATCCATTCTTCTTTGCTGGCCAAGTTTGTGCTCACCTCCTACGTAAACCAGATGGTCTTGTCTTCGGCCAACAGCTTCTCCAGAAAGCAGGATGGATGCCTCAGGGATGGCTCAGCAGCCCCTCTGGGCCAGAGAGACCCACTGGTGGGGTCAGGCAGGAGGAGGGGGTGTGGGGTCAGGCAGGGGTGTGGGGTTGTGGGTGGGGGGCAGACTAGAGGCCTATGGTGTTAGCCTAGAGCCTGGCCAGGTGGACGTGGCCTGATGCTGGGGCCTGTCCACTCTGTCACACCTGTTCCCACCTTCCAGGGTTTCTTAGATGCAGACCGTAAGGTTACTGGTGGATCCACAGGTAACTGGCAGCTCCTTCTCACTTAGGTTCCCATGCAATGGGTCTGGGACTCCAGGATGCCTGAGTCAGTGAGACAATTCACTCCAGACATGCATCTCTCTGGGGAAAGCTGGGAGCTTGGAGCTCTGTCTTGGCCATCCCCAGACCGAGGACCCTCATGCACTTTGTCCAAGCTGTTTTCCAAGAATCCCAAGAAGTTAGAAGCCAAAGTGGAGTAACCATCAGGATTTGAGGAGCAAAATCAAGTTATAAACTGTATTCTTACCAAGGATATCTGTTTCTTATTTGTTGACCCTGGTGCCATTTTGGACCATCTGGGAGATTCTCTCAGGCTTGAGTGGAGAAGAAGGTTCAGGGCATCTGATGGGGCCACAAGGTCAATCCTGAAAGAGCTTCTGTGTTTCAGGGAGAAAGTGTGTCCCTTGGCCCCTGCAGCAAATCCCCACAAGGAGTGTGACCCTGTGATGACGTAGGGCCCATCAGATGACCCAGGATGAACCCCTATTGGAGAGAACCTAAACTGTAGAGGGAGCTGGAGACCTCCAGGAGGGCGCCAGAGATGGGAGGAAGCGCTTGGTGTTGGCGGCCCTCAGCAAACATCATCCCTGCTCAGGTCTGACAGCCAGGCTGCACCTGATGGGTGGGTGGTCTCAGGGGCCCTGACAAGACACTTGCAGAAGGACGACGGGGGAAAAAAGGTGTCCCCTTCTCCTGCACCCACTGAGTTTGGTGGGCCTAATTCCAGGAGGGAGGGGTGTGGCGAGGGTGCCATCTGTTAAATTACAATGAGAATTTTGAAGGATCAGGGGTAAGAGGTGGAGATAAGGTGTATGGTTTTCTAACCAGTTCAGCCACATAACAAACTACTGTCAGCTCAGCAGATTAAAATAACACAAATAGACCATCTCATGGGCCCCATGGTCAGCGGTCTGGGCACAGCTCTGCTGGTCCTGCTCAGACTCACATGCTGGAACCAGGGTGCTGGCCCGTCTCGTCTGAGGTTGGGGCCCTCTTTCAGATGTCTTGGTTCTTGGTGGGGTTCAGATCCTAGCTGTTGCAGGCCAGAGTCTCCTCTTGTGGCTCCATGGGCAGTTCAGAAGACCCTCTCTGATGTCTCTTGGACCTGATCTGCCCAGGAGAATCTTCCACTCAGAGTTGACTGATTGGGACCTTGGTCACCCTGCAGAGACTCTGGCAGGCATCCCAGCCGACTCGCACTCAGGGGAGAGGTTGGTACAAATAAAAGGTACCCTGCTCTGCCTGTAAGAAGGGCCATGTGGCTGCCAAGGGGGACTCTCCTAGCCCCTCTGGGTGGGGGGGGAGAGGTGCGGTGGACATGTGCTGGGGGAGCAGAAGGAGGAGTAGAGAGCTGGTGGGGACCGTGGAGATGGTGAGCCACTGGCAGAGATTCTGGCTTCTCTTTTTCCTAATCTAAAGCATCTGTACACGTACATTTCTGAAAATTGTGACAAATGCGTGTCCCTGTGACCTCCATGCCCTCCAGACAAACAACACTTCCATTATCCTTCCCACCAGTCCCATCCTCAGAGTCTGACACTGCCTGACTCATCAGCTTTCCTGCCCTGGAGCTTCGCATACGGGACCATGCGTCACACACACGTGTGGGTCCTGAGTCTTTCACGCAGCACGACGGGCGTGAGGTCACCTGGCCACCCGCTCCCTGGTGTCGCGTGTGGAGTTATTGGTGTGGATGGGTTGTGGTTCTCTGTCCTTTCTCCTGTCAGCTGGACACAGGGCTCAGGATGGGGTGATGGGTTGTGTGGGAAGTGCGAGAGGCCCAGGGACCTATAGGGGTTCTAACATGGTGGTGCCACTTCCCACGGCCTCTCACAGTACAGCTCTGTGCCTCATGCCTTCCTGACCCCTGGTGGCATCTTGTCCTGGCTCACCTTGCTCCCTGAGCAGAGCGGCTATCTAGGCTTCACTGGAGGAGGGCCTCTCAGTCTCTGGGAACCGTTAAGTGTGGTCATCCAGGAGCTGAAAGACAGAGGAGTCACTGAATTTTAAATACCACCCTAGGAGGGCATCACTTCCTTTAGACAGTGACCACCAGACAGTTGGACACGGGTGGAGGTGCCTGGGTCTGGTGTGAGGGTCTCCATCAGAGAGCTGTTCAGCAGCCATCTGACCCATGGCCACCGCCTGCTCCCCGTCCTGAAAAATCACAGCTGGAAAAGTGTTCCTTTTTGTTCATTCTTAGCAAAAAAAGAAAAAAAAACTCACCATGAAGACCAGATCCTGGCTGTGAGCGTGGAGATGACTGACTCTCCATGAAGAACAAGGACCAACAGATGGGGCTAAAAGCCACCGAAGGCCGTGTTTGCTCACTCACCAAGATGATGGACGTGTCTGTAGTTTGAAAGTGAAAGGGGCTGCGACCTCATCTGCAACCCAAGGCGGTCGAGGCTGTGGCCCCTCTGCCAACCGGCCGGGACATCTGGGTGGGCCCCATGGAGGCCACAGCCTCAAGGTCGATTTCACAAACATCCGACCCTCTGACCACCCTCCTTCTCCATACTTGGACAGACTGTGGGCTAGGTCAGAGTGAAGGGACCTGGGGGCTGTGTATGCCCTGTCTGTCCATCCCTGTTGGCTGATGGATACTGGGCAGCTTCTGGGGGGCTGGCAGGGGGCCTCCGAGCACCCTCAGACCCCACTTCAAGGACCAGGCTTCCTGGGAGGAGGAGGAAGCTGAAGCCGAGGCTCAGACAAGTGAGGCTGACGTCACCTCCAGCAGCTATGGGTCAGGACAAAGAGGGGAGGCCGCACCCCAGGGTGCCCTGTAGCTCCCACCATGTGCAGAGGAAGGGGAGCCGACATTGGAGCCACGAGCCAAAGCCTAGAAAGAATGGAAGCCCGAGCACAGACAGGAACAGGAACAGGAACCTGTTTTGCCCTGGTTTGCAGGACTTCAAGCGAGGCTCTGGGACATTTCCTTTACACACATGGAGAGCATATGGGCGTGCTGGGCCCCAGGTTCCCTCACCGTAGTTTTAAAGAATGAAGGAAGACCCTCGTCCTAATCCGGGGGTGTTGGGAGGAGGAGCCCGAAGCCTGGTCCCAGCCGGGAGTCCAGTTAGAGGTGATTCAGGGATTAAGGCTCATCCTTTCTTAAAGGCGAAGTTTCCGATTTCTCACTGTCCTTCAGGAGGAGGTCTCTGGGGTGACCACCCCCAGGTGGGTGGGGAGAGCCCCCAGGCCCATGCCAAGGCCCCCTGACCCGGGTGCAGACCTGGGATCCCTAGGAGGCAGTCAAAGCAGTGGGGGCTGTGGAGGTGGAAGGTGGGGGTGCAGGGGTCCTGCAGAGACTCCTGGAGCCCTGGCACCCCCTACCCAACCAGGCTCACCCCCTAAAGCTGCCCTTTCCTGTAAGTCCTCTGGCCTCCCGGCTGTGGCCACACACAGAGCCTCCAGCTGCCTGGACCCCAAACAGAGAAGCACACGCTGTTTGCCCCTTGGGCGTGTGCGTCCGAGTTATGAGCCCAACTATGGCTGAGTACACTGAGGTGAAGGTGACCAGCTCATGGTCACACCACTGGGGGGGTCGAGCAGGTCACCCCTCAAACCAGGGCTCCTCCTGGTGACAGTGAGCGGTGGACCCTTACCGCCAGCAGCAGTCAGGTTCCCACGGAGCTGAGTGTGGCATTGGTCAGGGTCGAGCCCCTGGGAGATCCCTGACCTCCCCCGTTCCACAGGGGTGCTGCTCCCCCAGAGTCAGGACCCCCATTGCCTGGTGCTCTGCTCTCATGGCCCCATCTTGTGTGGTGTTGGGGGGGGCGCCATCACCCCCAGGGGTCCCGCCCGAGCATGCTCTCCAGGGTCCCTTCCTCACTCCCGCCATGCCCATGTGGAGGCCCCTGGGCGACTCCTGCCCAAACTCCATCCTCTTTCTTCAGCTGTAGCCCACGCCACACCTCTCCCCTTTCCTCCCCCCACAGCCCTCTACCTGCCTTAACCCTTCCTCAGATGGGGGGCTTCTCCTGAAGACAGGGGTAGGGGCTGCGGGGTCGGGGGTGGGGCCTCTCTGCAGTCTGCTCTGAATCCAGGCTGGATTGCCCAGCCCCTGCAGACATCCTGGGGTGGTTTTGGGGCTGGAATGCTGGCCATCTGGGGGGACTTATCTCCCAGCAGCCCCCACTGCTTCCAATTCTACAGTCAGGGTGTCAGGCTTGTTCTCCCAGCTCCTCCCCAAGTACAGGGGACGGCCTTCAAGCTCCCGATTTTCCTCCAGACCTGGAAGAGGGATGTGGATGGACGGCGCCTGGCCGTGGAGGCACCTCTCAGGCCCTTAGACGCCTCAGCCCCTCTGAGTCCTCCTGTCGCTGCAAAGGGCAAGCACAATGTGCGTTTAACTCCTCGGAACAATGACCACAGAAAGGAGAATGAAAACCTTTATTTGGAAAAGTCGCCCACGTGAACACGGTTGAGAAAAAACACAGAAAGGAGTAAAAGTAAAACTAAAGAACCAAGAAAATCTTCAATGAAATGTAGAATCAATCACTTCCTTGAGGAAAAAGGGCTTCGGCTTGTTTCTGATGAAACGCCTCACTGAGCCCCAGGGGCTGCGGCCAGGCCTCCGGCCCTGGGGTGGGGTGGGGCAGGATAGCACCTTCGCTCTGGGGTTTGCGGTCTGGGCTTTGCCATCAAGGAGGAGTCGTGGTTTCTGCTGGCAGGCGTGAGTGACAAGAGCCTCGTCAGGGGGTTCAGCTCACCAGGGATCACGCTCCTGTGCGAGTTCCCTGGGAGACCTGACTTTGGGGTGAACGAGAGTTTCCTGAAGGACTCTAGGATCAGAGGGAAGTCAAGCTCTGGGTGGTGGTGGCGGGGGGGTGGTGGGGAGGGAAGGCCGTGACAGCTAACCCCAGAAAGGACAGAGAACCAGGTGCCAGGGCTCTGACTGGGATGAGGGGACGTGGACAGGCAGCAAGAGGAGGGCACTTTGGGTGCAGGTTCAGGCAGGCAGCAGAAGGGGGCCGGCAGATCCCCAGCACCGACACTCTGCTCTAGGGGGGTGGGCAAAGCATAGAGCATCGAATCACGGCTTTTCAAGCTTTCCCTTTAAAAAATCCTAGCTAGTCAGGTTGGTCAGGAACGTTGGGTCCCCTCTTGCATCTGTCTCGGTGGCAGGGGCCAGGCCACTAGTCCAGCGCCACCTTCCTGGACACCGTCTGGTAGAAGACACCCCGCAGCAGCGCCTGGTAGCTGGGCACGCGGAACAGGTGGCGCTCGCCGAAGACCACGTCATACTCAGCCGCCTTGCCGGTGACCAGGACACGCACGTGGGGCTCGTTCACCTGGCGGCCCACCACCACCGCGAAGATCTCCAGGCCCGCCCGCTGGGCCTCCTGCACCGCCTTCTCAATGGTGGCCGGCGTGGCGCCCTGCGAGTTGCCATCCGAGAAGAGCAGCAGCCTCTTCTTGGCGGCGGTGGATGAGGCCTCACGGTAGAAGCGGGTCACGTAGCCCAGGGCGTCTATGACGTCGGTGGCGTCATTGAAGAAGTCCATGGAGTCCACGGTGTTGGCCAGCACCGTGTAGTTCTGCAGGAACTGCAGGGCCGCGCGCTCCGGCCGCTGCTGCCCCGTGCCACTGTACTGCACCACCGCCACGCGCACGTCCTGGCCCGGGTCTGTCCGGCTCGCTGTCAGGAAGCGCTCTGCCAGCCGCTTGGCAAAGCGTTTGGTGATGTCAAAGTTGTGGCTGCCCACGCTGGCGGAGCCGTCCAGGAGGATGGTGATGTCGGCCGGGGAGGAGAAGATGACTGCGGGCGGAGCAGCTGTGAGCGTGCACCGCAGGCCCTGGGGCCTGCCCCGCTCCCTACGGCCTCCAGACCCTTCTTACCCAGCGCCCCCCGTAAGCGCCCCACCCACCCCCCAGTACTCACTTGGGCAGGTGTAATCTGGACATTTCTTGTCTGTAAAAGAGAAAACCCCACAGCATGACCCAGCGATCACAAGGACTGCTGTTCCTCCTGTAACTCCCCAGAAAGAGGACGCCTGGCACTTCTGGGGTGGAGGCACGGCCACCACTGTCTCCACCCAACAGGAGCGGTGTCCCTTATTCCAGAGGGGGCCTTTGAGTGACAGAAGGGTCCTCCAGGCACCAGCCCTTCCAAGAGCAGGGAAACCAAGCTCAGGGCAGAGGAAGGGTGCTCTACAGCACAGGCCCCATGCCACAGGCCCCAGATAACACGGACTCCACTGTGCCAGTTGGGCCCTGAGTCTGAGCCTGAAGCATTCTCTAGTTGCTGACCAGCAGCTGCAGTGTGGACTCAGCTCTGATCCTGGGCCAAGCCCAGAGGGACGTGACAAGTGTGCCCCTTACGTGGGAGCCTCTGAGGGGTCTCAGGCTCCAAGGCCCACCACTGCCCACACATTTGGGTGCACCAAACCTCAGACCCCAGGGCACACGTGTGCAGTGGGAGGCCCCGGTGCAGCCCACACCCGGGGAACACCTGTGTGGATGCCGAGCCACAAGGGAGTCAGGCCACAGCCTGTAAGAACGGGGAGCAGCTCAGTGGGGAGTGGACACGCTGCTGGCCATGGGCATCTGCTGCCACAGCCAGAGGTCACAGCAAGTGGAGAGCGGAGAGCAGAGCCACAGGGCCCGCCTGCCATGCTCACCTATGCAGATCTGGGCGGTGATATTCTTCAGGAAGCCATCGTCCAGAAGCTCAGCATAGTTTTCCTTGACCAGTGAGATGCCCGGCCGTCCCTGGGGTGCCAGGCCTTGGCAGGAGATGACATTGAGCTGGTCGGAGCCCGCGGCCAAGCCAAAGACATCCTTGATGCCCACGGAGACCACCTGGGGAGAGGGACAGTGTTGGTGTGGCCCTTGGTGGGGACAGTCCCCCGAGTCCTTGGGCGTGAGGGCGACAGTGTGGTATGGAGGCCGCCCCACCTGGATGTCAGGGCCGCAGAGCACGCTGAGTGGGGTGGTGTCCCTCTGGGTGTCCGAGCGGCCGTCGGTGATGACCAGGGCAATGCGGTTGTTCGGGGTGGGTGGCAGCAGCCGGCTCCGGGTGTACTGCAGGGCCTCGCCCGTGAAGGTGCCGCCGCCCATCCACTGCAGCTTCTTGATGGCCCTGCAGGGCCACAGTACCATTAAGGTGGGAACCAGGAGTCAGGGGGCCAGGGGTCAAGGTCAGGGCCAGATCAGGGCCAGGGTCAGGGGTCAGGGCCCAAGGGGGACTTGGGCTATGATGCGTGTGCAGGCGCCAAGCAGCCACACTCACTCCTTGAGGTCCTGGGCACTCCTGATGTTGGGGTCCCTCAGGTCCACGTGCTCCTGCATCTGGTTGTGGCTGTACTGCACCACGCCCGCATGCGACTGCCCAGGCTCAAACTGCTCAAGAGAGAGCCGCCATGAGGAGCGCCCCCAGGGATCCCCGGGGTGCTGGTGCATCTCCCTGCTCAGGTTGCGCCTCCACCCACTCCCATCCCGGGTTGGACTGGCCCCCAGACCCCCAGGTGGCTCTTGTTCTCTGCTGGGCTGAAGGCTTTGGCTTTTGAGAAACAAGGCATCTCTCTTGCGGCCCCCAGCACCCAGCCCTTCCACTCTGGTGTCAGGACAGACCCCTGCCTCCCTGGGAAACTTCATCCCCGAACAAGGCCAAGGAGGCCGCCTCACCTTGACCAGCTCGTCCTTGCTCAGCCGGTCAATGACCTTGACGATGAAGTCCTTGGCGATCTCGAAGTTCTGTAGACCGATGCTCTCGGAGCTGTCCAGCACGAAGAGGATGTCGATGGGCCCGCACTTGCACTCTGCAGGCGGCAGGGGTGCGGTAAGCCTTGGAGCCCCTCCCAGGACCCCTCCAAAGCAGGGCAGAGAGGGGTGGGGGCTCAAGGACTGGGGGTCATGGAGAGAACTCCGATACCCCCATCCCTGGTTGCGTGAATGACCAGGGGAGGACCGGCAGGCCAGCACCCAGGGCCAATCCGGGGGAGGGGGGGTGAGTCCACCCCCCAGGTGAAGAGTCAGACTCACCACAGCAAGCTGGGAAGAGAAGAAAGAGGTAATCATATGGTGTCAAGACTAACTTCCCAGCCAGCTCCCCCTGCACCCCTCTTGACTTTCTCATGGGAGAACCAGGCATGGAGACTCAACCCCCCAGCCAGGCCCCCCTCTCCCCTCCCCCCAACTTCCTCTCAGGAGGGGCCCACGTCTGCCCTCCTGCCTGCCCGCACCCCCGAGTCAGCATATGGCAGGATGTTCTTTCTCATGAGGGTAGGTATCAAGGGGGAGACACTCACAGCACATTTTCATGATGATGTCCAAAATCTCGCATTCCTGGGGGTGAGGGAAGAGATACTCCCAGGAGACAGAATTGGTTCTCCTGTGGCCCTCCCTGGGGAGTGAGAGGCTTCCCAGAGCTCAGGGGGTGAGGCCAGCCCTCCAGGTCCCCCTCCCCTGGGACTCCAGCTGGGACCACAGAGGGGCTGGGCTGGGCAGGGTGTCCCCCTTCCCAGGGCGTGCTCTGCTCTACCTGTGAGGCCCCTGCCTGCGGGGCATGGACATCTGATGTGGCCTCTGATGTGCGGCCACAGGTGTCTCACTGTGGCCATCACGTGTCCCCCTCATGGCTTTGTATGTTCCCTTACGACCAGCACACATCCCCATTGTGACTGTCCCATGCCCCCACGGCCCTTGTGTTGGCTGTGGCCTCCATGTGTCCCCCATGGCCTCCACATGTTTCCCTGTGGCCATCTTGTGATCTCTGCTGCCGTCAGGCTACCCCCCCCCACAGGAGCCTTGGCCAGAGTGGTCAGTCCCCAAGGATATTCACAATACTTACGTCTGGCCCCGGTGGTCCCACGTGTCCTGGGGGTCCCTGTCAGAGAAAGGATGGGAGAAGGATTGTCAGGGTGGACACTGGGGCCATGCTGATTTCTGGGCCGCAGATCTGACAGGAGCCCTTGGCTGATCCCCTTCATGCAGGGTCCCCCAGCCCTAGGGGGAGCCAAGGCTTCTGCACCTTGAAGGCTGGGGAACCTGCTACTGTCGTCCACCTGGTGACCATTGTCTGATTGTCCCTTCCTGGAGGTCAGTGGGAGCTCACTCCACCACGGGAGAGTGTCCCGGCGGGTCTAACGGTGCCCCCTTGATGGGCAAGGTGCCCAGCCTCACCCAGGTACCACCTGAGGCCCTACCATGCCTGTCACAGCTCTCCTGGAGACCTGCCTCCCCTTCTTCCCACCCCTTCATGCTCAGCCCCCCAGACCCTGAAACTGCATGTCCCCCTAATCCTCCTGGAGCCCATCTCCAGACCCTTGCTCCCAGGTTCCCACCCCAGACTCCACAGCCTCAGGGAGGGCGCCTGCCCACCCATGGACCCACCTGGGGGCCTTCAGGACCTCGGTAGCCCTTTGCTCCTTTGGCGCCTCGTGGAGCAATGTCATTATTCTGGAAAGACACAGTGCAGTGTTGTAGGCTTGCAACACATGGCCAGACCAACTGCTATGAGCCTGGCCACCACCCCCTTGACCCCCAGAAGGCTCAGCCACCCTCGGAGCCACGTTCCCCTATGGTCTGTGGGCTCTGGGCCCTCGAGGCTGAGATTGACTGAGGATGTCGCCAAACGCGGTGGGCTTTGCACTCACGTCCTCTCCGGGGTCCCCAGCTTCTCCCTCGTCCCCCTTGAGGCCAGGGTAGCCTTTGGTGCCCTGCAGGTGACGGAGAGCACATAGTTAGGGGGAGCCGGCCCAGGGTTGGGGTGGGTGCTGCAGCTCTGGGGGCAGGCCTCTGGGGCGGGCCATGCAGAGAACAGATCCCGAGGGGAGTGTCAGCCAGCAGGGTCACCCGGGGCTGAGCAGGGCCTAAGGAGACAGAGACACGGGTGGGGCCTTGGCGATGAGTAGGACTGTGTGCGTCTTCACGTGTTTGCTCAGGTGTAGGAGCAATGTGCTTACATGAGCATGTGTGCCTGTGTGCACCTCCCATGGCCAACAGAGCAGATGGTGTGTACTCACGTTTATCCCAGGAGGACCTCTGCTGCCTGGATAGCCCTGGAGGAAGTGGGAAAGTCACATCAGTCATACCAGTCACACCAGAGGGGCAGCCCCAGCCAGAGAGCCATGTGCCCCCCTGGCTTAAGGGGGCGTCAGGCAGGACTCTGGGTACTCACGGGAAAGCCGGGGAAGCCTTCGGTGCCATTCCCGGGGGGGCCGTCTTCACCCTGGGAGAGCAGATGGAGTCCAGCCACTGCAGTCCTGGACTCGCCCAGGCCAGCTGCTTCCAGATTCTGGGCCCCAGGCAATCTCCCGCCCAGGATGTACCCTTTGCCCTGCGTCACTCACCCTCTCACCCATCAGCCCGGGGTCTCCGGGGGGGCCTGCAGGCCCCGGAGCTCCTTTGGGGCCCTAAGGAGGAGAAAATGAAGTGGACTCTGGGTAGCAAGCCACACAGGCTCGGAGGCACGAGGCCTCCTGGAGGAAAGAGGAGAATTAAATAAGTTAATATGTTTTCATGCAGCATATAGATTACTCAAAGACAGGCTTTTAAACCTGGAATCCTGGAGGCCATGCCACCTTTGGGCCTTAGAGGCTACACCTGCCCCATGTCCACCCAG
The DNA here is from genome assembly GCF_029407905.1 of Bubalus kerabau. Taxonomy (NCBI): domain Eukaryota; kingdom Metazoa; phylum Chordata; class Mammalia; order Artiodactyla; family Bovidae; genus Bubalus; species Bubalus kerabau. The sequence goes on along the minus strand of NC_073625.1, from coordinate 192,051,450 downwards.
GGAGTGACCCAAGAAGGAGGTGACCAGAACAGGGACAGGGACCCATGGGGTCGCTGTGGGGGATTCACACCCAAGAGCCCAACCACAGTGGGTGGAGGAGCCAGCAGACACACCACAGGCATGGCCAGCACCAGCATGTCAGCAAAGTTGAAAAATCGTTAAGGTCTAAGTTCATAATGAGAAAAACAACAAAAAACCTTCTCAAGTCAAATTCATAAGGCATAACACGCAAATAAAGAAAAAAAGGAAAAAAATAAGTCAAACTGTTGATGCTGTTTCTCTCTGGGGGAGGAGGGGTTAGATTTCAATTCTCTTTCTTTCTAATATTTTTCTGCATTTTCTAAATGTCATCAGAGTCACACATTCCATGAAGTGAAATGAAACATTTATGTGTAGGAGCCCAGGGGGTTCTCCCAAAGAAGTCTGGGTGGGGGGCAGGGACAGGGGTCAGGCTAGTCCCTGCTGGGATAGCGTCAGGGAGGGCTACTCACCTCGGTCCCAGGGGGCCCCTCATCGCCTCGGTATCCTTTTGGCCCAATGGGGCCAGCCTCGCCCTGCAGAGAGAGGACACACCCGATGGGCTCCTTCTGACCCAGTGGCCCCCAGCCCCACACCCCACCCTTGCTGGCTGCTCCATCCTGCTGCTCCCTGGGGGCCATCGTCTGCCTTCCCGTCCAGGCTTTTGGCCCCCCATGGACTCCACAGACCCCTGACCTATCTTGGGACAGGAAAGGGATGGGAGTGGCCCTGTGTGGTGATGCCTCTTGGTCCCCAGTAGCGCATCCTGGGAACTCAAGGAACCACCTGAGACACGGAAACACCAAACTGGGTGGAGCTCCTGGGGCGCCCACTGTGGGGGGACGGGGATGCCCACCTCGGAGGAATGCAGGGCGCCCACTGCGGGGGGACGGGGGTGCCCACTGCGGGGGACACGGGGTGGGCGAGGCCTGGTGGCTGGGTGCATAACAGGAGAATGGGACCCTATCCTCAGTTTCTCAGTGGCCTTTTCTTGCGATTTGGGAAAACATATTTCCCAGGATCTTCTGCATGGACCCTGGTGTCCGAGCCGACCTCCTGTTGGGTCTGGAGTCGGGAGGGGCTTGTGGGGCCCCTGACAGGGTCAGGAGGGTGGGGCTGAGTTCAGAAGCAGAAGACCTGGGGGCAGGGAAGTTGAACGTGCAGGTGACCAAGTGCCACCTGGGTTGGGAGCCACTGGTCCAGAGGGCACCGTCCCTAGTTGGTCACAGGCTGGGGGGACACAGGGCCCCCTCCCGAAGGAGGCAGCCATTCCCAGCAGTGTCCAGGGTTCCTGCGGCCTAGGAGGAGCCTCCCTTTGCCCCACACTCTTGGCAGCTTCCTTTTATTGCAGCGACCAATTACTCTAAAAACTAATACGGCTGGGATGCACCCAGGACCCCACGCCGGGTCCCGCCTCCAGCGTTTTGTGCCGTTAGAGTTTAATGGCTTCCCGACAGTGCCACAGGAAGGACCTGGGCAGAATGTGTCAGCGCCACTGGCCGAGAGCGCTCACGGCTCCTCAGTTACCGTACAGGGAAGGCCAGGGCCTGGGAGATGGCCTGGCAACAGGGCCTGCTCAGCCTGAGGCCACAGGAGTCAGTTATGGGAACGGGGTGGACACGGAAAGAGCAGGGGTGGGTGACAGTCATTCCAGAAAGAGACACGTAGAGATGAGGGGCTTTAAACCTGATGGAACCGCATTTCAATCATTGAGACAGACTGCACTCGTGTGCATTGTGACCATGGGCTGTTCACTGAAAAAGCCACACAGGGCAAGCCCACCCCTCTTCCACCGCTGGAGTCTACGCTCCTGACAAATCAGAGGTGAGCAAAACCACACTGAAAGGGGTGAGTGCATCTGTAAATCTTTGTGCACAAGCAGGACAACCTCAACTGCAAGGGATCCCAGACAAGCTCAGGACAGATGAGAACAATGTCTGCACCATGGGGGCAGCCCCCCATCCCCTACCACCGCGGGGAACACAGACCCTGGCGGGAAGTGATCACCTGCATGAACAGCCCAGCAGAGACCACACTCAGCCCACAAACACACCAACAGTCAAACCGGGAGACGAGTAAATGTGCGGAGCCAGAGTCTCATCACAGCTCATGTTGGCAGAGGTGTGTGTGCAGCTTGTTTTACACTCTTGGGGGAGTGTGAGTGGGGGCCAGACGGGCAGGTAGGTAGGATTATTCGGCAAATGTCAACTCACACACACAACACTGGGGCTGAGACATTTTGCTGCCAAGGATTTACATTCTGGATATTGCCTTGGAAGTTCTTCGGGATGCATGGACGAGCAAGTGGGTGGGCAGATAGATGGATGGATGGATATACATACATCCATGGATATATGACAGATGACTAGATAGATGGGTAGATGGATAGATGGATAGATACACACATGTGTACACATTGTAAAAAAAAGCAAAAAGGCAAAATGGCTGTCTGAGGAGGCCTTACAAATAGCTGAGAAAAGAAGAGAAGTTCAAGGCAAAGGAGAAAAGGAAAGATACACCCATTTGAATGTAGAGTTCCAAAGAATAGCAAGGACAGATAAGAAAGCCTTCCTCAGTGATCAGTGTAAAGAAATAGAGGAAAACAATAGAATGGGAAAGACTAGAGATCTCTTCAAGAAAATTAGAGATACCAAGGGAACATTTCATGCAAAGATGGGTACAATAGAGGACAGAAATGTTATGGACCTAACAGAAGCAGAAGATATTAAGAAGAGGTGGCAAGAATACACAGAAGAATTATACAAAAAAGATCTTCATGACCTAGATGACCACGATGGTGTGATCACTCACCTAGAGCCAGACATCCTGGACTGCGAAGTCAAGTGGGCCTTAGGAAGCATAACTACCAACAAAGCTAGTGGAGGTGATGGAATTCCAGCTGAGGTATTTCAAATCCTGGAAGATGATGCTGGGCAAGTGTTGCACTCAATATGCCAGCAAATTTGGAAAACTCAGCAGTGGCCACAGGACTAGAAAAGGTCAGTTTTCATTCCAATCCCAAAGAAAGGCAATGCCAAGGAATGTTTAAACTACTGCACAACTGCACTCATCTCACATGCTAGCAAAGTAATGCTCAAAATTCTCCAAGCCAGGCTTCAATAGTACATGAACTGTGAACTTCCAGATGTTCAAGCTGGATTGAGAAAAGGCAGAGGAACCCGAGATCAAATTGCCAACATCCTTTGGATCATATAGAAAGCAAGAGGGTTCCAGAAAAACATATACTTCTGCTTTATTTACTATGCAACAAAGCCTTTGACTGTGTGGATCACAATAAACTGTGGAAAATTCTGAAAGAGATGGGAATACCAGACCATCTCAGACCTACCTCCTGAGAAATCTGTATGCAGGTCAAGAAGCAACAGTTAGAACTGGACATGGAACAACAGACTGGTTCCAAAACATCAAGGCTGTAGATTGTCACTCTGCTTATTTAACTTCTATGCAGAATACATCATGCAAAATGCCGGGCTGGATGAAGCACAAGCTGGAATTAAGATTGCCGGGAGAAATATCAATAACCTCAGATACACAGATGACACCACCCTATGGCAGAAAGTAAAGAAGAACTAAAGAGCTTCTTGATGAAAGTGAAAGAGGAAAGTGAAAAAGTTGGCTTAAAGCTCAACATTCAGAAAACTAAGATCATAGCAAATAGATGGGGAAACAATGGAAACAGTGACAGACTTTATTCTTTTGGGCTCCAAAATCACTGCAGATGGTGACTGCAGCCATGAAATTAAAAGACGCCTGATCTTTGAAAGAAAAGCTATGACCAACCTAGACAGCATATGCAAAAGCAGAAACATTACTTTGCCAACAAAGGTCCATCCAGTCAAAGCTATGGTTTTCCAGTAGTCATGTATGGATGTGAGAGCTGGACTATAAAGAAAGCTGAGCTCTGAAGAATTGATGCTTTGGAACTGTGGTGTTGGAGAAGACTCTTAAGAGTCCCTTGGACTGCAAGAACATCAAACCAGTCCATCCTCAAGGGAATTAGTCCTGAATATTCATTGGAAGGACTGATGCTGAAGATGAAGCTCCAATACTTTGGCCACCTGAATCGAAGAGCTGACTCATTGGAAAAGACCCTGATACTGGGAAAGAGTGAAGGCAGGAGGAGAAGGGTATGACAGAGGATGAGATGGTTGGATGGCATCACTGACTAGATGGACATGAGTTTGAGAAAGCTCTGGGAGTTGGTGATGGACAGGGAAGCCTGGTGTGCTGTAGTCCATGGGGTTGCAAAGAGTCAGACATGACTGAGCGACTGAACTGAATGGACACATGTACACAGGTGATGGGTGGATAGACAGATAAAGATGGATAAACACATGGACGGACGGACAGATGAGCTGACTGAACAACAGATGGATGTTGATATTTTTGACAGTATTTTTCTGTAAAGCAAAACACTGCAGACAATCTACACACAGTCCATGCGAATGATGAGGGGCAGGAAGCAGACCCTTCCAAGGACGCCAAGAAAGAGGCCCCATCGCAGGCCAAGGGTATCCAGCCCTGGCTGCACCCTGCATCTCAGGGGCCCTCAGGGGCTTGTGGGTCCCGCGGGCAGCCCTCGCCCCACGGGAGGTGGTGGGTGGAGTGCGGGGCTCGCAGGACCCAGCTCCCGTGCCGTGCATCTTCACCACGCACGTTGATCCGTTTGCTACGTGTTCACGTGCGTATGGTCTGTCTCCCCACTGAACTGCCAGCACGCCTGCCCCATGAGGCTGGCACCAGGCTGTGTGCCCTCCTTCCAGTGCTTCTCCAGGGCGGGCTGGAGCTTGAGTGGGTTCTGCAGACCTCTTCCAGGACCCACTGGCCACCAGGAGTGCCAGGACACCACCAGAGCCCCAGCATGGCCTGGCCAAGACCACCCATCAGTGTGGTGTGGCAGCTTCGACAAACCCGACAGCCAGGCTCCTGCCTTGCCCCTCTGGCCAAGGCCTGCTCAGTGGTGACAGCCCATCCCAACCTGCCTCGCCTCCGTGTGCATTCTCTCACCCCACATGCCCTCCACTTGCGAACCAAACCCTGTGGCAGGACCCAGTCAGGGTCTGGAGAAGATGGGCTGAGAGTACCAGTAACAAGAGGGGAGCCTTCGGGCCCGATGCTCCCTGGGGGAGTAGTCTCAGCTCTCCCATCCAGCCGCTCATAGCTTCCAGCCTATTCCCTGACTGCTCCTCCCGCCCAGCCCACTGCTTCCTCAGGCCTCCACTGTCTTCCCCTCCCCTAGCATGGCCTCTAGAAGGTCACGCCCAGGAATTCTGGAATGTTCCTTGGACTGACACTCCCAAGTCAACTTCCTGCCAGCATCTCACCCCCGGGGCTCCAAACCCTGAGGGAGGTTTACACAGTTCATCTCCGGTATGGTGCCTGTCTCGGCTCAGTCTTCCGAGACCTCGCCCGTCTCCCCAGGCTGGAGGGGTCCCCAGGGCCCAGGCTCTAGCACGCCTCTGCTGCTGGCAGCCCTGCCCCCACTGATCTTGATGGCTCACTTCCCGGCTTCCACCCTCACTGATCTCTTCCAGCACCAGCCACACCAGGGCACCCTCCCCACTCTGAGGGCAGCGTTGGGGGCAGCATGGGGGGGTCTTTGCTCAGGGTTGTGTCCTGGCAGTGCCCACCCAGGGACAGGGCTCCCCCTGTGAGCACTGGTCCACCTTGCCAATCCGTACCAGCCCCCTGGCCGCCATCCCCCCAACCCCAGACACCCCAGGTCTCCAGGCCACACCCCCACAAGGAAGCACCTGGGTGTGCAGTGAAGAGACCTCCCCCTGCATTTGTGAGCTGCTCCCATCTGGCAGCACCACGCCCTGCTCCCCCCACCACCGCCAGCCAGGCTTCCTACCGGGTCACCGGGGACACCGACGGGGCCTTCTCGTCCCTGGTCACCTTGGGGTCCAGCTTCACCCTGGGGAGGAAAAGCCACTGAGGAGGAGATGGAGGAGGATGGCTGCCCTGGGGGCCACTGGCTGAGGCCCGGCAGCTTCTGTCATCCGCTGCGCATGGCCTCGCTTCCTTCTCACCCCTGTCCTCCAACGTGGCACGTGCTTGGCCATCAGGGGACTCGTGTTTTCAAGGGGCCATGATGAGGGGCCGATACCCCTGCCGAGGCCTGGAGGCAGCTCATTTCCACGTCCCCCCTCCCCCAGGCAAGGGTTGGGGGGGCACTGGCCACACTCCTTTCTGTGAAATGTAAACTCAAGAACAAGCAGGGCGATGCTGACGCCGTGGTGGGCGGAGCAGGGAGGCCTAAGGATTTGCGTTCTGCCTCTAATTCGAATCTGTTGCTGACCTTTCTCTGCAGCTCGGGGCCTGGGGGACAAGGTCCCACACAGGCAGTGGGCAGGAGAGGGGGATCTTTGGGACATGGGAGTCCAGGGTGTGGGTCACCCACATCTCAGGGCCAGAGGGTCATGGTGGCCTGTCCTTGATTCTGATGGCCTGATCCCAGTCTGGGCCGGTCTCTGCCCCCCCACCCCCCGAGGGCATGGGGGTCCCAGCTTGGGGACAGTGACTCACCGGGTCTCCTCTTGGGCCCCGCGCACCTGGGGTCCCTCGAGGTCCTCTTTCCCCAGGGCCGCCCTGTGTGGAGGGAGCAGAGGCGGTGAGGTGTGGGGTAGGAGCCCAAGGCCCGGGCTTGGGGCGGTCCCCCCAGCAGATGCCAGGACGTGTGGTCTCTCTGTCTCATGCCCTGCCCTGTCCACCTGGGGCCATGTGGGCCACACCAGTCACACCGGCCACTGACTGGTGAGGCTCAGAGCACCCGCTCACCCTCTCTCCGGGGGCTCCGTCTGGTCCTGCATTTCCCTAGAGTAAGAGGAATCGACATGAGTTCATCAGCAGCAGGATCTCCGTTGAGTCTGGGGTGTCACGGGCAGGAAGGCTCCTACCTCATCGCCGGCTTCTCCCTTCTCTCCCGGGGGACCGGGCTCTCCAGGCTCACCCTGAGAACAACAGCACAGACCGTCTCCTCTGACCCTGCGGCCCTCCCAAGTACGGGCACCCCCACTGCATCAGGGAAATGTGCACGCTCACCTCATCTCCGGGGGGCCCCGTGTTCCCTGGCCTCCCAGGCTCCCCGTCTGCTCCGGGCTCACCCTGGAAAGACCTGAGGGTCAGCCTTCAGGAGGCCGTGCCTGGCTATCCTGGGGGCCCATGGCCCCACGCTGGGCCCCCTCACCCAGGCTTCAGGCTGCGGTCCCTGACGACCCTAGCTACCCACATCTCTGCACCTAACCCACTTCCCAGGTTCAGACACTGCCCATGGCAGGGGCCAGCCAGGCCCTCGGGAGTGGAAGCCTGGGGTCGCCAGGCTGGGGGCTGGCACCCTCAGACCTCAACCACACTCCAGGACATCCGTGTTGCTAGGATGCGTTTGGGACAGAATCCGTGTTACTCCTCCAACTTTTCCAGTACTTCCTGTTGCTGAAAACTCAGAGAAATATCAGCAACAGATTCGAATTAGAGGCAGAAAGCGAATCCTCAGGCCTCACTGCTCTGCCCGCTGCAGTGTGAGTATCTCCCTGCTTATTCTTGAGTTTACATTTCACGTGAGCGGGTCGATCCTGGGTTGACTGGAGAGCTGCAGGCTGCAGGGACGGTCTCGAGGTGCCCAGAGAGGCCTCAGACTGACGGGCAGGTGCAGGAAGTGCAATGGGGGCGGGACACGCCCAAGGCTAGGCACCCAGTACTCTCCCGGGCAGAGGTTCCCATGCCCATCCCTGCCAGCCCGGGAAGGGCAGTGGGGCCTGGTCCCCACATTAAAGCCGAGAACCTGCTTCCAGAAGGAATTTCTCCTCAATGCCAGGCGGGTCGTGAAGCCCCAGCTGGGCCCACCTTCTGTGGGCTCGAGTCACTGACCTTCTGTCCTTTCAGTCCGAAGGCACCTGCATCACCCTTGGGCCCGGGGGGTCCTTGGATACCCTGGGGAGAGGATGCAGAGTCAGAGCATAGTCTGAAACGGCAGCCACTGGCAGCCACTTGCCGGTGAGGGACAAGCCAGCAGGGCAGGTCCCCAGGCCACAAGGCATGCGTGACTTTGCATGGTTGGCAAGAGGGTTGAGGCAATTTTCACTTCTGAGAGCTTACAGCCTTAAGATGTGGGTGAGAGAAAGTGACTTACATCGAATCCGGGTGAGCCCTTGCAGCCTGGCAGGCCAGGGTACCCTGTCTCCCCCTGCAAGGAGGAAGGTGGGTTTGGGGAATCAAGCCTCTCAGCTCTGGCTCATCCACCATTTCCCAAGAAAGTTCCCCCCAGTGGAAGATGCTTGGCTGGGTAGCTTAGGGTCCACTGGGACCTGAGGCTTGGCAGGAATCAGCAACAGATTCTAATCAGAGGCAGAACGCGAATCCTGCCTTCCATGCTACCTCAGAGGTGCCCAGGGTGGCCACCCATGAGACCCCTACACACCCACCTCCTCGAGGATAGCCAGCCTGGCCCACCATCCCTTCCCCGAAATATGTGCCCCGCCTCCACCCTCCCCGAGCTCAGGGTGACCTTCATGCCATCCACGCCGTCCATGCCACGCTTTCCCTTCTCGCCCTGAGAAGTGAAAAAATCAAAGGTCAGACGAAGGTCAGATTGCACCCCCACAGGGCAGTGTCCCCACCAGCTGTGCCCCTCTGGCATCTCACCTTGTAGCCTTTGGGTCCCCTGGAGCCCTGTGGAGATAGAAAGGGAGGGTGAGGGGCTTGGTCTCCCCATCGTGGGGTGAGGCACCCCCAGCTCATTGCAGCCCTGCCACGCCACGAACGGGCAGCTTTGTCCTTGTCCAGAGTAGGGGGCCACTCCATGCCCCAGGGACACGTCCCACAGCCTCAGGTCACTCACCTTCTCCCCTCGGCTCCCTTTTTCTCCCTACACAGCAAACAGAGGAGAGGAAGGGGCTGTGAGGGGTGCCGGAGGCCTGATGCCCTAAGGCCCAGGGCAAGGCCGCATGGGGGAGGAGAGACCCACCTTCATGCCCTGGTAGCCAACGGGTCCAAGGTCCCCAGGTCTTCCCTGCGGCAGAGGAGGGGGGAGTGTTAGACATCCCTGGGAGCAGGAAACCCCCACCCAGCCCCTCACTCCCCACCCTACTCAAGCCTGGTCAACTGGAGAGACCCGGCAGGCTGACCACTGACCTGTGTCCAAGAAGCACCCTGCTGTGGAAGCCCAATCCCACTCCTGGGGGCTCTCAGTGGAGCTCCAGGGAGGGAGAGACACAGGGCCCCCCCCGGGGTGGAGACCACCACGGCTGAAGCAGAGGCCACCTGCTGGCCGACCCCTGCCACCTGTCCTCTGTGAGCAGGTGGGCCTGTGGGGGGGCGGCTGAGGGGTGTGGGGGTCTGCCCGGGTTGCGGTGCTGGAGGGCCAGCTGTGCCATGTGCCCCCGAGTCCTCATCACCCCCAGGAGCCGTGTCCTCTGAGGATCAGGCCACATGGTGCTCATGAAACCAGTCATCCTTCTGGAAGTTTCTGCAGTCTGGCTCCCTGGCCTCTGGCTGCTCAGTGTCCCAACCCCTCAGTCAGGTACCCGGCACTCACAGGCTCTCCAGCTTCTCCTTTCTCTCCTGGGAGCCCCGGCTTCCCTCTTTCTCCCTAGAACAGAGAGCAGATCATGGTCAGAGGGCAGATTCCATTTATTTCTAAAAAGCTGGTGAAAGGAAGCCCCTACTTGCTAACAAAAAAAAGTCTATGAAGCTATTCCATCCCATCTCCAGCATCTACATGGTTTCCAGTCACCTTTCCCATGGTCTAGGGTGTGAGACCAGGCCCAGGGTCTCTGCCATACACTCCGCCAAGCCCTGGGGCTGCCTGGCGCCAGCAAAAATAACCCTGACTCTTTTCTGTCTGCCTGTTCTTGCTGCCGTGCTGGGCCCCCAGGGGCGGGTGGGAGGGCAGGGTGGATGCAGTCTGGAAGCCCCCTGTGGGAGGTTGGCCACATGGCTCCATGGCCACTGGACTTGACACTTTCCAGGAAAAGCCAGAAATACAGAATTTCATGAGTGAGCTCCCGGGTTGTGAATACTAGCCACGAATTTTGTTTTCCAGTCCGGCCTCGGGCCCATGTGTGCATCCATCCCAAGGCAGGCCCACCTCCAGGAGCAGAGCCACAGGGACCCTCACTCCAGGAAGGCCATGCCGTCCACCACGGGAAGGAGGCTGGGGCAGCAGCCCCCACTCCACGGCAGCCATGGCCACCACATCGGCTGTGGGGTCACCACGCCTAGACCCTCTCCCATGGCTGGGACACCTGCTCAGCACAGCAGGTGGGCGGTGGGGCTGAGGGCAGCTGCCTGGGGTCCAGCTGCACCCCTAGACCTGGCGCCAGCCTGTAGGGTATTTCTCCCAGGCTTCCCCCCTCCATCAAGGTAAGCACCGGCAGGATGTGGCCACTTACCTCGTACCCAGGGTCGCCTCGAGGCCCGGGGGGTCCTCTGGCGGGCTGCAAGACACAAAAAGAAGTCAGTGGGGGCACCATTGGGGCAGCCCAAGGGTGGGGGTGGGCAAGGGCCACACTCACCTGGCACTCGAAGGAGCAGCACTGTGGGATGGGAGGAGGACAGAGGGACATGTTAGGAAGCGTGGGCATGGCCACGCCAGCCGCCCGTGCTCAGGCTGCTGGTGGAGGAACGGGTGCTGGTGATGCCAGGGCGGGGGGTGGGGTGGGGGGGGAAGCGCTTACCACTTGCTCCACATTATTTTTCTGAAAAGTGAGAGAGAAAAGTCAAATCAGCTTCCATTCCTGGGCACAGGGTTTCTGGCACCTGGACTCGGCGGGGTGCTGGGGTGGGCCTGCAGGCGGTGCTCACGATCATGTCCGTGATGGTTTCAATGGTCTGGCTGATGACTTCCTCGGCGTCGCGGCTCTGCCCCCAGTCGGCCGCCGTGAAGTTGCGCCGGTACGTGTGGTCCGTGGCGATGATGCTCAGACGTGGCTCCTGCCGTGGATGCAACCAGAGCGAGGGTGAACGTCAGTGACAGTGGGAGCGCCGGGCCCTCCCCTCCTCTGCTCCCCTGGAGCCCAGTCCCTCAGGCTATGTCCGTACCCCTCTCCCATTGTAGTCCCTGGGAACCCCCTCCCTCCACTGCAGGCCCTGGGGGGTGCCGCACCAGGTGGTCGGGCGTGATGGCCACGGAGAAGACTTTGATGCCCAGATGCTTGGCCTCGTTCACAGCATCCTCCAGGCCCCCGCAGGGCTCCTTGTAGCCCTCCAGGGGGTGCCCGTCAGTCACCACGACCAGGTACTTGTTCTCCTTCAGGTGGGAGCCCCTGCAGGGTGTGGAGGAGGTGAAGCCACCTGGCCCAGCCTCCTCAGGCCACCGCTGACCCTCACAGCCCAGGGGCCCATTGGGACCACATCGCTGAGACCCCGAGGCTGGAGGTGAGGGGAAGGGGGCTAGAGACCCCAGAGGGAGATGCAGACCCAAGGGTGGCTCTCAGAGCAGTGTTTCCAGTTTCTCTGTGCTGATCTGGCCACAAGGTGGGCTTACGGAAAGGGATAAGAGTTGAACCATAAAAAAGGTGAGCACCAAAGAACTGATACTTTTGAACTGTGGTGTTGGAGAAGACTCTTGAGAGTCCCTTGGACTGCAAGATCAAACCAGTCTATCCTAAAGGAAATCAGTCATGAATATTTATTGGAAGGACTGATGTTGAAGCTGAAGCTCCAATATTTTAGCCACCTAATGTGAAGAGCCGACTCACTGGAAAAGACCCTGATCCTGGGAAAGGTTGAGGGCAGGAGTAGAAGGGGTTGACGGAGGATGAGATGGTTGGAGGGCATCACTGATTCAATGAACATGAATTTGAGCAAGCTCCAGGAGATGGTGAAGGACAGAGGAGACAGGCAGGGCTGCAGTCCATGGGGTCGTAGAGTGGGACACAACTGAGCAACTCAACAGCAACATAGGAAAGGATATTAAAACAGAAAATAAAGTTATGTGGGGTCACATTTCAGGACCCCTCTGCCTTCAGTGGTTGAGGACACAGTGGATAGCTGGAGGGAGGGACAGAGTGGTAGAGAGTGAGGGGGCAGGCTGGGCGGTGGCCACCAGCATGACCCCCTCGGGCACTAGGTCTGCTCTGGGGACCTCAGGCACCAAAGTCCGCCAGCCAGCGGGCACCGACCAGGCAGCGCTGGGCACTCCCCAGGCAGAGCTACGGCAGTGGGGGGCGGGGCGCGGGGCACCATAGGGCGGCAGGCACTGACCCCACGAGCAGCTCCTCCAGACCCTTCTTGATGGCGCAGTCGGTATAGGTGCCCTTTCCGAAGTACTTGACAGCGTCCACGCTGCTCTTAAGCTCGTCGCGGCCGCTGGGCATGCGCGTGAGCCCACGGATGATCTCCACCTCGTCGCTATAGTGCAGCGCTCCCGCATTCCACACCAGGTTGCGGTCACAGCGGTAGTACCTGAGGGCCCAGGATGGTGAGCGGGCCTCCCCACACCCCGGCCCGCTCTCCTCCCCTGCTCAGCGGGGTCACCGGTGGACAGACGGCCAGTCTCCTCTCACACCGAGAGGGAGGAGCCTATGGCCCCGTGAGCAGCCCCGAGACACTGGTCCCCGCGCCGGGGGGCACATGGTGGGGAGACGGCGGTGGCCAGGAGGGTGGGCCCAGCCAGCTAGTGACCACCATGTCCCCTGATCTCCAGGGCCTCAGATGAGGAGCCGTGAGCCAAGACCCTATCCCAGGGCCATGGAGTGGGGGACAGCCTCTGCATAGACAGCAGTGGAGCCGGTGACAGGGCACAGGGGGAGGGAGGGGATAGGACCCCTGGATTTGAGTGGCTTCTTCTCTCTGCCCTGGTCACTTTGGCTGAGGATCTCAGGCGGTAGCCAGGCTCCTCCAGCCCATCAGCAGACGGGTGACAGAGGCCTCTGTGGGGCGCCAACAGCCCCAAAGGCAGGAAGAGCCCCCAGTTCACAATTGGAGTGAATGAGATATGGGGCCAAAGCCCCCCAGAGTGGGATTCTGGGTCACCTGGCTGCCCCCTGCTCGCTCTATGAAACTTGTCCACACCTGGGCCCTCCCTGGCCTTCATAAACCCGGGCATTTCAGGAGGTCTGGGGTTTCGGTCCCACCGTGCCCTGCATTGGGCAGACGGTCCTCCTTCCCTGCAGCCTTTCTGGTGGGTGGGAGGCTGGGAGCCTGTGTCAGGGGGTCAGTGGGTCAGAATGGGAGGAGGGGTGTGGCCTGTGAAGGTGGGGGAGATGGGGTGGAACCTGGTTCTGAACTTAGCCCGCCCCCTGGCCCGGCCCCACCTCCTTGCAGGCGTGTCCCGTCCTCGGCCACACCCACTGCCAGGGGCTCCCCCACGTGTGAGTGGATGGATGGATGGATGCAGCATGTTGCCCCCATAGCCAACACCAGGCTGGGGCCCCTCTGACCAGGACACTGGACACGGGGCACACTGAGACCTCGGGTCTGGGACTTGGGCTGTGACCGTCTACTTGGGCAACCGTCAGTATCCAGGTGGCTGGTGAGGGGCGCCCCCTCTAGGTACCAGGAAGACCCACAGGGCCTCAGGCCAGCTTCCCAAGCCGGCTCAGGGATGGGGAGGGGAGCTGTTCAACACTGCGTTTGGGGAGCTCAGGCTGTAGCACTGTCCCCCTTGGCCCTCCTGGCTAAACAGCCGGCTCCATCTCAACTCAGTCTCTTTCTAGCCCATCTGAACCACACAGCCCCAGGGGAAGGGACTCAAGTGGCCTGGCCAACACTGCTCTTCTCAGATGGGGACAATGAGGCCCAGCTCTGCCTGCTGGCTGTGGCAGGGGAGACACCAGTCTGTCTCCCCCGCCCTCCAAGAGGATGGTGGACGGGAGGAGGAAGACAAGGTCCTACCTGTCCTTCAGGTTGTCAATGAAGCGCTTGGTGAAGGACTTGACCTTGTCCACCAGGGCCCCATAGGGCTTCAGCCTCAAGGCCACACTCTCGGAGGTGTCCAGCACAAAGAACAGGTCCACAGGGCAGTCTGGGCCAGGGACAGGAGGAGAGGCTCAGCCCTGCGCTCCCCCTTCCCCAGGGGAGCCCCCCCAGCCGCACTGGCCACTTCCCCAGCCAGTCACCCCCTTATACCAAGTCAGGCCCCAACACTCCTAAAAGAGCAAGGAGATGTTTCGCATTGTGTTTCCAAGTTGAATTTAAAACTACCAGGGAGGGGCTTGACCTTCAGGAGAGGGTGGGTAGGACCAGGTGACCGTTTCCTTTCTGACCACAAGGAAGGAATCAGAAGGAGCTGATGATGGAAGCAGAGGGGGTGCAGTGCCCACTGAGGACAGACACTCAGGGGGCACAAGAGCTGAGACCCGGTGAGGCCCATCCTCCTCCCCAGGGTCCCCCGCCAGCTGGGCCGCATCTAAGTGCTTGAGCATCATGGCAGGGGCCGGGGTCCCCTGGACCTCACACCGGATGCGTCTGGTCCAGGCCGGCCTCGCCCAACAGATGCGGCAAGTCCACTCACCTTGGAAGGCGATGGCCCTTGAGGCCACGGTGTCGTCCTGCGCGGAGGCCCAGCAGGCCTGCAGCAGCAGGGGGAGCAGAGCGCGGGGCAGCCTCATGTCACCGGCCGTCGTGTCACCATGGAGCAAGGGCTGGGGGCAGGGTGGGCTGCAGTGACCGTGATGCTGGCCGCGCAGAGAGAAGTCGTGTCTGCTCCCTTTCCGGAGTTTCAGCCCAGGAGGGAGGGAGGGGTGGAAGGAGGAGAGGGTGGAGGAGGAGCCTGGTGGGGGGCGTCGCTCCCAGCTCTGGGTGAGTCACTCCCTCTCCCCTCCCCCTGGAGCCCTCGGCAGCAGGATTTACCTCCCTGGTTTATGAGGACTTTTATTTGCTTACGGTTCTCATGTTGAGTTTAAGAAGTCTGAAAAAGAGTGCATAACCCAAGACGAATTTCCCTGAAACATGTTTTGGGCGTTTCCAGTCCTGGCCTGGGATCCACCGGCCTCTTCACCTCCCCCTCACTAACCAATTTCTACAAAGTGGTGCTGTTTGTTTAAATGTTTCAACTCTGTGGATCTGTCTGACTTTCGAGCTGTCATATAAATACCTCTTCAGGGTTTACATATTGACGAAAGATCTTTCATTTTTACTCTAGGGAAGCACAGAACAATAACGACACATACATTTGTGTGTACGTGTATTCAGTTGCGTCCGACTCTTTGTGACACCATAGATTGTAGCCCCCCAGGCCCTCTGTCCGCAGGATTTTTCTGCAAGGATACTGGAGCGAGTTGCCACTTCCTTCTCCAGAGGATCTTCCTGACCCAGGGATCCAACCTGTGTCTCTTGAGTCTCCTGCACTGGCAGACAGGTTCTTTACCAGCTGAGCCACTGGGGAAGCTGGAGTGCGTGTGTAGACAGAGACACAGTGAGGAGCCGAGGCCCTGCTTCTGAGGACAGGTGTGAAGGCCCCACTCTGGGGCCTGTTGAGGTTGGGCTCTGGGTGAGGCCACACCCACCCCAGCCCCAGAGAACATTCTAGATCTTTCCCAGAGCTGGCGCTGTTAACACTGGTCTAATGTCAGCCGAAATGTTTTTTAGTTTAAGACATGCAGAAATCGTGTAACCGTAAGAAGTTTGGAGAACTTTGGAAACCGTGTGTCTCAGTGACTGCTCTCTTCCAGTCTCTTCCAGTGTCTCCCCGTTCCTACTTTCTGAAGCCTGTGGACTGACTAGGGTGGTTTCTCCTGCCCCGAGCCTCACCAGCCCTGCTGTGGGCACTTCTGTTTGTGCCTCAGGGTCTGCCGTAGGCACCCAGCTTCCAAGTCAAAGAAAAAGCCTCAGCTCCTCATGCCAGGCTGTTACCTGCCATGGCCTCTCCAAGTCTGAGCTGTTTTATCTGCAGAGATAGCAACTCTTAGGTTCTTGCAGGTTTGGAGAAGAAATCGAACCATATTGTACAAAACCAGGAACCGTGAGTCTGGGTGGTTCTGAACACACAAGGTGGACCGGCCTTGGCAGCGTCAACACCCCCACCCCCAGGGCCCAGCCAGCCCCCTGCCCCATCCCTGCAGGGCTCCCGGGAGCCGGGCAGACAGCACAGCTGCCCTGAGGGACCGTCTGCCAGGGTGTAAGGGAGGAAGTTTGGGGCTCAGGGCTCTACAGTCCCCCACTTGTGGAGAAGAGAGAGGACAGGCAGCCGGGTGCCGCTGTCTCTTCCTCTCGCTCCCCCAGGGGCCTTGCTGACCCCTCCCCAGGGCGGGGGTGTCACTCATGTGAAGTCTGAGAGCAGCCTTGGGGGAGCGGGCCTTCCCCACAGCACTGCGGTGACCATAAGGGAGGCTGCCGGGTGGGAGCACCAGAATCCCCCACCTCCAGGGTCATGAGGGGGCTGCTACAGGGACATACTCGGCCCCGAGGATGCAAGCACCCCCCCACTCCGAACTGCGCCTGGCATCCAGCATCCATGAGAGGTGAGCAACAGACAGGTCAAGATCCACTAGGACCGGGGTCAGGGTGGGGCAGGTAGCAGGGCTCCTGCAGGTTTGAAGGGATCCACCCCACCACCCCGTGACCCTGTTCGGGTGGCCGAGGTCTCCAAGGGGGGAGTCAAGGCCCTGGAGAGGGGCTAGGAGGCTTGGAGACAGGAGGCTTGGGAACAGGGCTGTCCCCAGGAGGGGCAGGGTGGTGATAGGAGCCCTGCACCCATGCTGGGTGGTTGCTTCAGGGAAGCACAGGTCACACAGGGTGTGGCCTGCAGTGTCCTGTGCCCCTTGGTGCCCGGAGGCCACGCGACTCACTCCCTGGTCTCGGGCCTCCGAGGGGCTGGAGCACTGGGCTCCGGACCCTGACAGGAGCCCTCCGGGAGACCCTCCAAATGGACTCCTGCACCTCCCCAACCCCTGAGTCACCAGAAGCCTTCAAAAGTAGTTGTGAGGCAAGAGGAAGTCCACCAGGGCGGTCGTCGGGGTTAAAACCCAACCATGGAGTGGGTGGAAGCTGGGAGGAAACGGCTGGCGTCCGCAGGGCCTGCTGCCCAGGCCGTGCTGATGGGGGTGGAGGGGGAGGTGGCGCGGCAGACCTCCCCGCCCCCTCCCTCCCCTCCGTGGAGCAACAGCGCCCCCTCAACCCTGCGGACATTCTCACCACAGCTCAGGGCAGGACAGGGCCTTTTCCTAGGGAAGTGATTTTGCTCAGTCGTGTCCAACTCTTTGTGACCCCATGGATCACACAGTCCATGGAATTCTCCAGGCCAGAATACTGGAGTGGGTAGCCTTTCCCTTTTCCAGGGGATCTTCCCAGTCCAGGGATCAAACCCAGGTCTCCAGCACTGCAGGCAGATTCTTTACCAATTGAGCCACCAGGGAAGCCCAAGAATACTGGAGTGGGTAGCCTATCCTTTCTCCAGGGGATCTTCCCAACCCAGGAATTGAACTGGGGTCTCCTGCATTGCAGGTGGATTCTTTACCATCTGAGCTTAATACTCCTCTTTTCTCCTCAGCTGTCTTCCTTCCCCTCTCTTCCCACCTTTTCAAGCAGCAAGTATGGAGGTGGCCTCCTGCAGCCCTTCCAGCCACAGTCAGGGCCCGGGTTGTGCCAGGACCCCCAGGGCACATTCCCCCAGCCTTGGGACCCTCTCCAGGATCTTGTGGGGGTGGTTACCAGCTTGCCCCAGCCAGGGGTCAGGCCCCACAGACACAGAGTCACCCCCAGGAAGGACAGCAGAGCAACAGCTCAGGGCCTTTATGAATGGAGGGTAAGAGGGTTACAGGCGCAAGGAGGGGAGAGCAGAGCAGAGCAGACCACTTCCCACTATGGTCTCCACATGGGTGCATCAATGGTGAAGCCCCCGAGATGGGTGATGCTCCCCATGGGTGACACCCCCAGATGGGTGATGCCCCCAGATGGGTAATGCTTCCAGATGGGTGATGCCCCCTAGATGGGTGATGCTCCCAGATGGGTGATGCCCCCAGATGGGTGATGCTCCCAGATGGGTGATGTTCCAGCTGATGGGTCAGATGGCACTGCCCTTGGGAGCAAAGTCCACTTTGCTGAATGCTGGTTCTGTGGTCTGAAATGGTGCTTTCTGGGAAAAACTATACATTTATAATTGCAAACACTATTTTTCAAGGAGCAAAGGGCTTTTTCCTATGTCTCCTGGTTCAAGGAGTCCTCTGACTCGGGGTAGGCGGGCAGGATTACCCCCCATTGTCCAGGTGGGGAACTGAGGATGTGTGTCTCAGCCATACGGTGGATGAGAGACCCACGGACACAGACCCAGGCCGCTGCCCACTGCTGAGCCCTCACCACTGAATGTACACCGTCCGGTCCCATCCAGGGCCACTTGGACCCACACCAGGGTGAGCCGTCCTTCACAGTCTCCAAAAATTCAGATTCCCCCTGATAGAACTTTCTAGACCAGAAGGGCCCAGAGGATGGGTTGATGGGGGCTCCAGGGATAGAGTGACGTGAGGAGTGTCCCAGGAGTCTGGCTTCCTGAGCAATGATGGCGGGTGTTTCCAGAATGTCCTGCTCCTTCCTGGGTGCGGGTGATGGAAAGCTGCCTTCATTTATAAACACCGAAGACTCAAACCCTCTTAGCATCTGTTGAACAAAACCCTTTTGATTTCTTTTTAATGCCTCAACTATCGAGTGAATTCCGTCCCAACTTAGAACATGATTCATCAAGGAAAACGTTTTCTGCATCTACACATGTGGTTTCCATGGTGGTGTGACTGAGCAGAGGTTGGAACTGGGGGCACCAGACTGGCCCAGCGCCTGTCCCCACCCCCAGTGTGGAGCAGCCTGTCCCTCCAGGCTCCTGAGGCTCAGAGGTGTGGACCGGTCACGGCCAGGCTGCCTGCCCAGGAGGAAGCGCTGGTAGATGGGGCATTTGAGTCACGCTGCCCTGCAGGCAGGACCCCTCGAGGAGTGACTCATGTACTAACTGACGAGGGGCCTGTGCTAGCCCACCGGTGCCCATGCGTGCTGGCCACTCTGGATGACAGGCCCCCAGGGCTTCAGCCTGCAGAGTGGGTGGGGCACACCCGCAAGGGAGTGTGAATTAGAGCCAGTTCATCGCCAGGAAGACATCCTACAGACACATTTGTAAAACCAACAGGAAAACGATGGGTTTTAATGGAAAAAATGTGGCGACATCCCCAGAAAAATCAACAATAGGGATTGTTCAGAAAATTATGGGGCCCCTCACTGTCTGAGGTCCACCAGCTGCAGAGAATGGAACTGGACACGCAGGCCTGGTGTGAGAGGCACAAAGGGAGGGTTGGCAGTTGTGGGGGAGCTCAGGGGGAGTGTTGGCAGCAGTGGGGGGTGTGGGGGCACAGGGGTAGGGGCAGCAGCCCCTTTGTGCAGACCTGGCAGGGCTCCCCACTTGTCAGGGGAGGTTCTGGACACGCAGCCTCTGGCCACCGGGTCCCTGGGCAGGAGGGGCTCAGCCTCATCTCGCCTGCGCCCACGGCCCTCTGTACTGCCCTGTTCATCTTGAGGTGGAGCTGTGTGCTTCCCTGTGAAGCTGCGCTCAGGGGCTGTCACCAGGCTGCCCCACCCCTCCCACCCCAGCTGCCCCGAGAAAACCCATGAGTCTGACTGGCCAGCATCCCAGAGACATGTGCTGGCCTGATTTACTCTGTCATGTCGCTCAAGAGCCAAGAGTCGGGTCCTCTGGTCGGTTATAGAGGCTGTGGTTGTGTTTGAAAAAACAGTGAAAAGGCAAGGAAAGGGAGAGAGGGGAAGGGGAGAGAGAGGGCAGGGGAGGGAGGGGGAGGAGAGGGAGGGACCCTCTAGACAGACTGTCTGCGATGGACTCTGTGAGGGGGCTGCCACCACGTCCAGGGTGGTGGGGCTGGGACCACTTCCCATCTGATAGACCTGTGGCTGAGGGTCGCCCCCCGGGTCGCACTGTGTCACGGCTGTGACAATGGGGGAGTGGGGCTGGCATGGGGGATCATGGGGGACCCCGTCCGAGGCTGGTCGAGCACCCATAGCCGTCTGTTTCACAAAGTTGCCAGGGGCTTCGGCTAGGGAGCTTCTTGTCTTTGGGGAGCGTGCCCCCCACCCTGCCCTGAGTGGGTTGGGAGGGTAGACGTATGACCTGGAGGACAGGCTGAGACACAGGGCCCGGCTGCAGGCCTGGAGGGGTTAATCTTCCCCCGGCTACCTCATGCTGGCCTCTGGTTCTGTGGAAAAAGCAAAACATCTGGCAATAAAATGTCTCTAATGGGCTCTGAGGCTGCGGGAGAAGCTTGGCCGCCTGCCTTGGAGACGGCCAAGATTTAGACAGAACTTGGGGGCCCGTGGGAGGCCCAGCCAGGACCCAGGGGGAGGGGGCTTCCCAGGCAGCGACAGACCCGGCCACCCACCACCGTTTCCCATGGGCCCAGAGCCCACCCGCTAGGTCCCTGGCTGCCAGAGCATTCCTGCAGACAAAGGTCACTCCTGCCCTGCTGGTATTTGGGCCAGGGGTCCTGAGGCAGAGGCCCTGTGGGGTGGCCAGCACTGTCCTGGCCTCTTGGAGGTGCAACCAGGCTCCAGAAGGGCGAGGCCCTCATATCCAGGGTCCTGTACACAAAAGAGGATCCCAAGGAACGAGGGATCCTCCTCCATTGGCCAGGCGCAGGATGACCTCAGCCCTGGGTCACCGTGGCCCCTGGCCAGCAAGCCCCGCTCCTTGCTTCCTGCCCTGATAGTCCCAGGACCAGAGCATCTGCAGAGGGCCACTGAGCCCTTTCGACCCTCAGCCTGACCGAACCACAGCTCTAGGAAGCTGCTGGTGTCCAGCCAGTTTACCCCAAGGTCCAGAACCCCAGGAGCCGGGGCAGTCGGACTGGAGAGGTCCAGCCCTGTCCCCTGCTGTGTGACCTCAGGCCAGCCACATGAGCTCCAAAAATTGCCCAGAGAAATCCTGCCTCGCTCAGGGTGGGAGCTGGGGGTGGGGGTGGTAATGACAGCAGGGTGGGGGTGGGGCATTGCGCTGGCCTGGAGTCTGGCTGGTGAGTTCCCCACGAGGCCGGAGAACATGGACACTGGTCCAATGGTCTAGTGGGCCCGCCCTGCTGAGCCTGAGTCCATGTTTGGTCTCCATTTTCCCCACATTTGCTTCGCCTCGGAGATGAGTGGTGCTGAGCGTGCGTGGGGGGGGCAGGTGTGTGCTCGGGGTGAATAGCTGGGGTTCTCTGGAACACATGGGGCCTGGTTGGCCTCTGCTCATCCTCTGCCGTCCAGTCAAACCCCAGAGAGAGTGTGCAGAACAGAACACTGATGTTCCAGGGAAAGGGGCCTCCGGGGGCCATGGTTTTAAATTATTCCAAAGAAGCACCCGGAGAAGGCAATGGCACCCCACTCCAGTACTCTTGCCTGGAAAATCCATGGACAGAGGAGCCTGGTAGGCTGCAGTCCATGGGGTCACGAAGAGTCAGACACGACTGAGCGAATTTCCATGGACAGAGGAGCCTGGTAGGCTGCAGTCCATGGGGTCACGAAGAGTCAGACACAACTGAGCAACTTCACTTTCACTTTTCTCCTTCATGCATTGGAGAAGGAAATGGCAACCCACTCCAGTATTCTTGCCTGGAGAATCCCAGGGACGGCGGAGCCTGGTGGGCTGCCGTCTATAGGGTCGCACAGAGTCAGACACAACTGAAATGACTTAGCAGCAGCAGCAGCAGCAGCAAAGAAGCACCATTAAAGCCTCTACTTCCCAGTACATGTCGGTGGGCCCAGGTGTGGGGCAGATGGGGAGCCCTAGTCTGCCCTGTGCTGGGCTATGGGTGTGTGCAGGGTCTCGGGCCCCCTCTAGGGAGAGGCCGAGGGAGATGAGGCCCTCTGAGCCCCCAGCCGTGAGGCTGACACCCCCAGGCTTCAGCACCAGGACCGAGGGTATTTGTGGGCCATGGGCTGGCACCAGTGTCCTCCACACATGCGGAAGCAGGCGCTCACATCTGACACTGGCTGGAGTTGGGGGGGTCTCTGTCTGTGGGCCCCGCTGCTCCCTCCAGGCCCTCTACCTGGGCATGGCAGGAGGGCAGGGGGCAGGACTCCCTTCCTCCCACCAAATCTGCTGGACACTCAGGACAATGGGAGATGCCTGGAGAAACGCCAGGCCCAGCACACTCGCCCATCCCAAGTGATCCACTCGGGATGGGTGAGTGTGCTGGGCCTGGGGCGCCCTCTGCTGTCCACCAGGGCCTCGTGCAGATGCCCCTCTCCCAGCCTCGTCCAGGGCCTGAGCCAGGAGGCCGAAGCCCCCGCAGGGGGAGCATCTGCATCGAGGAGGGGGGGTCCCAGAGGACGACCACGGGCAGAAACGTCAGGGCAGGCATGGGTCTCCTCAGGCGTGTTCCACGGTTTTCTCACATGTCCTGGGCAGCTCTTGTTCAGTTTACGCCGATGGGTCTATTGTTTCACTTTATTCTGCTCTTAGGTTATTTTACTCTTGCAGGCGGGGTCATCTCCCCCACACTGAGTTCATAACCTGACACTTTAGAATTATTTTCTGCGGTCGTTTATCTGCGTCCTGGGGGTTTCACAGGCAGAGTCCAGTCGGGTGCTGTGTCCTCCTTTCCAGGTGTTGTCTCTACAGCTTTTCCCAGCCATCCCGTTGGCGTCCTGCACATGCCAAGTAGTGGCCAGGGAGGGCCTGGCAGCGCCCTGCTCGGCCCCCATCATGGGCCTGGCAGCGCCCTGCTCGGCCCCCATCATGGGCCTGGCAGCGCCCTGCTCGGCCCCCAGTACTGGAGGCTCACGTTTGCACCTGCTTTGGAGGACGGCCCTGACCACTGAAGCAGCCTTTATGGACACCTGGGAGCGAGGTCCACCCCGTGGGGCAGCCGCAGCCCCCACAGATGGATGGGTCCAGGAGCCAAAATGGCAAATGCTGTTGCCTCCAAGAGACACTCACCCCCAGGGCTCTGTAGGATCAGGTCAGTCGGTCTTGCCTGAATGTTCCTGATAATCGAGGGTAAGCAAGTATCATAATTAGCATCAGAAACTTAACATTGACCAGATAACACTGCCTAATCTACAGAGCATATTCAAGTGCTTTTAATCATCATGGTAGCATGCTTTACAGCAAAGAGGAAAATTTTATACACACACACACACACACACACACACACCTACTGCCTGGGGCGGCCTGGGATGACGTCTTAGGTCTGGCTGTCAGGCCTTTTCAACCTCCTCTTTGCCTTTCCTGACTTGACTTTTTTGAGGAATCAGGACACTTAGTGTAAAATGCATCTCACTTTGGGTTTGCCTGATGTGCCCTCCTGATCAGCTTCAAGCTGTGTGTTCCTGGCAGGAATTCTGAGCCCTTCTTAGGACATGGAGTCAGGAGCCTCCTGAGGTCCACGTGTCCCACCGGAAACATCATGGCTGATCAGCTCCCAGGTAAAGGGACATCAACCAAGATTTCCACTGAGAGGTTACCATCTTCTGGGCATGTTCTTGGGGAACATGCTTTTCTTATTTCTAAGAAATTAAATTTCCTATTTCTCATTAAACCTTCACCTACAGGTGTTTAACATCCTTTGATGATTCTTGACGAAAACGACTCTGACTCTGACTTCTGTAATGGTGGTTTTTGTAATTTCCTTGTTCCATCTCCAGTTGTTTGCTTTCTGCTCTAAGGGAGTTTCCTCCTGCACCCCTTCACTTTTCCTACATTTATTGCTGTGGGTACC
The DNA here is from genome assembly GCF_029407905.1 of Bubalus kerabau. Taxonomy (NCBI): domain Eukaryota; kingdom Metazoa; phylum Chordata; class Mammalia; order Artiodactyla; family Bovidae; genus Bubalus; species Bubalus kerabau. The sequence continues at coordinate 192,027,784 of NC_073625.1, read as the reverse complement.
CACAGATTCGCCTCTTGTTCTGTAGCTTGTGGCCTGTGACTGCTGAGACTTTATTTGCTCATGCTGGCCTCCCGACTGCTGGCAGGACTCAGTGGAACCAGACCTGTGTCTATGCTTCTCCGAGCATCAGGCTCCAGCTCACCCTCTCTCTGCTCTGCCCTGGACCAGCCACATCCTCAGGGAGCCGGATTCCTTCTGAAACCTGCAAGATGGTTCTAGAACCAAGGTCTGGAGGGATGTGCATCGTGCTCATCTAGATGCCTGTGCCTGACCAGGGCCAGCGGCCATGTCCCTGGGGCACCAGCCGTGCTGCCCAGGTGTCCTTCCACCTTAGCCCGACAGCTGCGGCTCCTTTCCCGGGCGTCTGGTTTGAGTCCATCAGGGCCTTTGGCTGTAAATTCGGCTCCATTTTCTCCTGTGTGATTACATTTCCTAGGATTGCTATAATGAAGTACACACGCTGGGCAGCCTAAAGCTGTAGAAGTTCATTTTCTCACAGCCTAGAGGTGAGTGTCCTCTGGAGCTCTGGGGGAAGACCCTGCAGGCTCACTGGCTCCTGGTCTCCCAGTCCACGTACAGCACCCTGGACTCTCAATCAGCATTGAGTCAATTCCTAGGCAGGTTGATAAGAAGTCCAGGGTCCCTGAGGAGGAGAAAGAGGTCTGGGGCTCTCAAGGAGGAGATAGGAGTCTGGAATTCTCAAGGAGGAAGAAAGGACAAACTTTTTTTTCTACATTCCTTAGTAAGGATCATATAACAATAATGTATCCTGCTTAAGGACACGTTTCTCCTTCCTGAAAACCTCTTGACTAATCCTGTTATCTTAAAATGTATATTATGGGAGTGGGTCTAGTAAGATCTTTATAACTTTGAGACATTCTTTTGATTTATTGTAACAACCAATTAAAAAGTATATAATTCCCTTGCTAAGACTAGGGATGGGGCACTCTCTGTCCCCGTTCTGATGTCTATGTCAGAAGCTTTCTCACTTTAATAAAACTTTGCTACACAAAAGCTCTTGAGTGATCAAGCCTGGCCCCTTGTCCCAAAGCTAAATCTTCTTCAGAGATCATGAAGCGGACAGCGTTTACCATAAGCTATCAGTATGCAGTGCCCTGGAGGGTCTCCCAGTCAGCGTGCTGATCCTGGTAGCAGAAGTGCCCTGATGGGGCTTCCCTTGGGCAGCCCAGTGGGGCTGCAGTGACCTCAGCCAAGGCCTGCTGCTTCTACCATGAGTGTCTTCATTTGCTGTGCATGGGGGCTGTCCAAATACTAGTGTTTCCTGTGAAATACAAATACTTGTGTGAGAAGACCCCAGAAGAATGCTTACAGAAGTGACCTTTATAACAGTAACAAGCAAATAGAACTGCAAATAACCCCAATTCCACTTGCAATGAGCAGACACATGTGACCAGAATGCTGTTTGACACTAAAAATATTTGGGCCACAGCGTCAGTGGCCACACAAAAAGCCACGTGAAAAAAACGCTTGTAATAGAAAAGGCACTTAGCACGATTAAACTTACCAGCATTAAAAACTGCAAAATGAAACAACACTGTGCAAGGAGGAGGTAAAAAATATAGGGCAGGCGATAAAACAGTCAAAGTCCAGGTGTGGCTTCCAGGGGGTAGAGAAGGGAGGCTGGGAGGAGGACCCCCACCTTCAGAGGACGTGAAGGAAGCAAATATGTTTATTGAGTTTTATATTAACCCATATATTTATTATTTTTAAGTTTCATTTCCCCCTGTGGATCTGAGGTTTCATCTGCTGTTGTTTCCAACATAGCATCAGTCCTACCCCCTCCTTATGACAAAGGTCAGGTGTATTATAGGCCCAATGATACAGTTTTATAGATATTATTTTCTACAATTGTTTTTTAAGTCAAGAAAAAAGAAATATGTAATTGTGCTGCCTCTATAGTTAGTAAATACTAACTTTACTGCTGCTCTTGGTTCATGAGTTTGTGTGGACTTGAATGCTGTCTGAGGTCCTGTGCTTCTAGCTCAAAGAAATTCTTGTAGTATGTCTTTTTCAGCAGGCCCACTAACAACAAACCTTCTCAGTTTTTGTTTACCTGAAAGTTTTTAAATTTTATCTTCATCTCTGAAGGATGCTGCTGCTGCTGCTGCTAAGTCACTTCAGTCGTGTCTGACTCTGTGCGACCACATAGACGGCAGCCCACTAGGCTCCGCTGTCCCTGGGATTTTCTAGGCAAGAACACTGGAGTGGGTTGCCATTTCCTTCTCCAATGCGTGAAAGTGAAAGGTGAAAGTGAAGTCACTCAGTCGTGTCTGACCCTCAGCGACCCCATGGACTGCAGCCTTCCAGCCTCCTCCATCCATGGGATTTTCCAGGCAAGAGTGCTGGAGTGAGTTGCCATTGCCTTCTCCATTCTGAAGGATAGTTGTGCTAGATATGAGAGCCTCAGTTGACAGCTTTTTGCTTTGAGTACTTGAACATGTCATCTGCCTATCTTTGATTCTGATGAGAGGTCAGCTGTTACTATGCTTGGGGTTCCCTGTGTGTGGCAGGTCATTTTTCTCCTACTGCTCAAATCTTTCTGTCTTTGAACTCACCTCAACCCACTCCAGCCATGACCATGGCACTTGGACAACCTTCTCTTTCTTAGAATCGACTAATGTCATCATCTTATGACATTCTAGCCCTGTCTGGATACGTGGCCTGCAGATGGCCATGGCTTGCAGGCAGCACTAGGGACAGAACCTTTGCTCTAAGGTCAGATTCCTGCCCCTTAGACGTATCCTCCCCTTCTCTCAAGTTAGTTTTACAATTAAAGCATTTTCTTTTTAAAAAAAAATTGAGAGGGCTTCCCTGGTGGCTCAGTGGTAAAGAATCTGCCTGCCAGCACAGGAGACACGGGTTTGATCCCCGATCCAGGAAGATCCCAAATGCCTCGGAGCAACTGAGCCCATGAGCCTCAACCACTGAGCCTGTGATCTAGAGCCCACGAACTGTAACTACTGAAGCCCACACGCCCTAGAGCTCTTGCTGCACAACAAGAGAAGCCACTGCATTAAGAAGCCCGCACCCCACAACTAGAGAGTACCCCCACTCTCCACAACTAGAGAAAAGCCACTGCACAGCCAAAAATAAATGAATATAAAATTATCTTAAAACCTGAGGTCCAAAATATCAGACTTCAATATTTTGACTGTGATGTGTCTGGGTGTGCATCTCTCTGTGTTTATCCTATTAGAGATTGTGAAGTTTCCTGGATACATAGATTGTTGCTTTTCATTAAATCTGAGAGGCTTTCAGCCATTATTCTGGTGGATTTGTTTTTTCCCACTGTCTTTCCTTCTGGCATCTCATTATGCACATGTAGGTGTATGAACAATGCCCCACAATTCCTGGAGGCTCTGGTCATTCTTCTCTACCTTTTTTTTCTTTAAATCATGAAGTTAAATCATCTCTTTTGATCCATTTTCAAGTTCACTGATTTTTTTTTTTCTTCTGTCAGCTCAGATCTACTATTGACTCCCTCTAGTCAATTTTTCAGTTCTGTTATTACACTTTTCAATTCCAGATTTTCCATTTGGTTTCTTTTTTCTTTTTTATCATTGACTTACTTCCCCAGCTGCCAGGATTCTCCCTGTGGAGTAGGACCTGTGGAGGTGGGAGTTAGGGTGGGAGTGTTGGGTGCCCCTTTTGGCTGCTACCCTCCACACGGTAGGTTCTTCCATGGCACATGGCGGGGACACAGGACCTGCTGCCTTTCACCAGCTGCCATGCTGCCTCATCCACCAGAGCCTGTGGAGACAGGCGTGGTGGCTTCTCCATGCCCCACACCTGGGCGGCTGTGCCCCAACCTTGAGAACCATGGCTGCTGCTGTCCCCCTGAGTCTCCACAGGTTTTGTGGAATGAATATTTCTTCCAGTGGCTCCTTTGCAGATTCTGGCCGATGCCCTGGACGATGCTTCCTTGGGGGAGAGGTTCCGCTGAGCTCCTCTCATTTGACTATTAAAGTGAGCATATGCTTCAGTTTAGTTCAGTTCAGTACCTCAGTTGTGTCTGACTCTTTGTGACCCCATGTACTGAAGCACACCAGGCTTCCCTGTCCATCACCAACTCCTGGAGCTTGCTCAAACTCATGTCCATGAAGTCAGTGATGTAATCCAACCATCTCATCCTCTGCCATCCCCTTCTCCTACTGCCTTCAATCTTTCCCAGCATCAGGGTCTTTTCTAATGAGTCAGTTCTTCGCATCAGGTGCCCAAAGTATTGGACCGTAAGTGTCAGCTTTAGCATCAGTCCTTCCAATGAATATTCAGGACTGATTTCATTTAGAATTGAATAGTTTGATGTCCTTGCAATCCAAGGGACTCCCAAGAGTCTTCTCCAACACCACAGTTCAAAAGCATCAATTCTTTGGCATTCAACTTTCTTTATGGTCCAACTCTCACCCATACATGACTGCTAGAAAAATCACAGCCTTGACTAGATGGATCTTTGTCAGCAAAGTAATGTCTCTGCTTTTTAATATTCTGTCTAGTTTGGTCAGAGCTTTTCTTCCAAGGAGCAAGCAACCCCATGGACTATAAGGTCCATGGAATTTTCCAGGCCAGAATACTGGAGTGGGAAGCCTTTCCCTTTTCCAGGGGATCTTCCCAACCCAGGGATCAAACCCAGGTTTCCCACATTGCAGGTGGATTCTTTACCAGCTGAACCAGAAGGGAAGCCCTAGATTACTGGAGTGGGTAGCCTATCCCTTCTCCAGGAGATATTCCTGACCCAGGAATTGAATTGAGGTCTCCTGCATTGCAAGCAGGAGAAGGCAATGGCACCCCACTCCAGTACTCTTGCCTGGAAAATCCCATGGACGGAGGAGCCTGGAAGGCTGCAGTCCATGGGGTCGCTAGGAGTTGAACATGACTGAGTGACTTCACTTTCACTTTTCACTTTCATGTATTGGAGAAGGAAATGGCAACCCACTCCAGTGTTCTTGCCTAGAGAATCCCAGGGATGGGGGAACCTGGTGGGCTGCTGTCTCTGGGGTCGCATAGAGTCAGACACGACTGAAACGACTTAGCAGCAGCAGCAGCAGCAGCAGCATTGCAAGCAGATTCTTTACCAACTGAGCTATCAGGGAATCCCTAGCATATGCTTAGACAATAGGAAATAAACAATAAATCTCACTTATGTGAGAACATGTGATGCAAAACAGCCAGCTCTGGACTCACCATCCCCAGTGTGGAACTTGGGATCCCGCACCTGACAGCTGTTCCCACTCCAGGCCCGTTGACTGCAAGACTAGGAAACTCTCATTGTAATTCCTTCCCTGCCAAGTCCTGTTTTCCTTGGGGGTCTTTGTGTCAGAAAGTGGGTCTCTCAACACCCTCCTCCTCCCTGGTGGACCTGAGGCCAGGCTGACTGTCTCTACAGCTTGACGTGTGATTGGTGCTGGGACATGAGGTGCATGCAGGAAGCACACCCTTTCTGGGCTCCACCACGCACCAGGGCAGGTCTCTCGGGCTGGAGCATCTGTCTTTCTAACTACGTGTGCAGCCCCCTTCCCCATCCCTCGTCACCCAGGAGAACAAGGGGTCTCCAGGTCCTCAGTTAACTGGCTGCCTGGCTTAGAACTTGTCAAACTAGCCCTCAGCCTCTTTGGGAGAGAAAGCTGCTAGAAGCTGACTCTGAGACCTGTCTAGCAGCCGAGGCTGGTGGGCATCCCAACCATCCAAGGAGAGGCCCTGGAACAGCCTGGCTGCCCGCTCTGATTTGCCTTCAGTCTGCTTCTCACTGGGTTATTTGTAAAGCAATGTTTTCTCCACATGCCCTTCAGCCCTTGTTCATCTGAAGATCAGAAGCACACCCAGGAGACGGGGCTGGGGAGCCGCCCTTCCTGGGGTCAGCACCGGCGTTCCTCTGTGAACAGCTAAAAGGGGGTGGTGGGCGCGTTTGCCAGATTTTCAGACAAAGTCAGGCCCGGTTTTACATGCTGGCTGGATCTTGCTTTGAATAAATAGAATAGATCTTGTTTAGGGCATAAGTAGAAACTAACAGAGCCAAGAAGACTTGTGGAAAAGGAACACAAATGATCCAGGGATTAAACAAATTATAAAATTCTCTGTTCATGGTCTCCCTGAGTTAACCAGAAACACAAGGGGAGTCGAGTATCCGGTCAGGAGCTGAACAGGGTCCCCCTGGACACTGGCAACCTAACTGGAAGCCAGAAGCAGGCTGGATGCTGGAGGGGCCTCGCACGCGCTGGCCCTGCCCCATGCCATGAGCATACTTCTCTGGGTGGAGCCCACCCTGGGCTGGCCCTGAGCAGAGAACATTCCACCCACATGGGGAGCAAGCTTGTCCTCCTCAGGGGGAGAGCAGGAAACCACGTCCACCTACCTAGCTGCCCTCCCGCGAGTGGGCTGGCGGGTGGCATCCGTGCCCTGCTTGTTCTCCGGGACCATGGGGCCCTTGTCTTCTGGCAGCAGACAGAGTGCAGAAGTCTCGGTGATGGGATATGGCTTGACCCTACGTGGGGCCACCGGCTCAGCCCAAGCTCAGGGTGGGAGTGGCAGATGCCATCAGGCTGATGCCTACCCACCTGGATCAGAGCCCACCTGGGCCTGGTGCTCCTGCTGGGGAGGCTGGGTGGCCCCCTCATTAAAGTAGGTGGGTGGGCTCTTATTTCTGGGCTTGTCTGGCCTCAGTACGTGGTTCATCTGTGTCTGAAAGGGGGTCAACTTGCTCTGAGCCAGGATGGGTGGACATAGGGTCTGCTCTGAGGGCTCGGCCAGCTTGTTCCCACACAAGGCCTGTGGCTGACGGTGCAGAGGCCCCCAGCGTCCACCCGCTTGTGCAGCAGGAGGAGCCCTGCGTGTGATAAAGGCCAGACCCCCAGGTCACAGGGAAGCAGGAAGTAGCTGGAGGTGGGCTGATAGCCATGGCTGATCCTGGAGGCGGAGAGACCACAGCATTGGCCTGACTCAGTGGGTTTGCTGAGACTCCCATCTCAGGCCCCTGCTGCCCCAGATTTTCCCTCAGAGCCCCCAAGCTGGGGCTCCTCCTTAGCAGCTGGGGGTTAGGCAGGCCTGGGCACCCGGCCCGTCCAGATGGGGGTGGGGCCACGTCCCAGTGCCTCTGCCCACCTGGGCCAGCCTCCCAGCCACGGCACCAGCCCCGCCCACCACTGATGTTTGGGAAGAACTGGCCTTGTTGGCTGCTCTGCCTCCTCTGCCCCCTCCCTCCCTGGAGCCCTGGCCAAACTGCTCAACCGGTCATTTCCAGAGTTGAACGTGGGCTGGATCCCGGTGCTTCTCCAGAGGCCCTGCTGGGTGGGGGACTGGTTGAGACTCACAGGCTCCTCCAGGGACAAAGCCCCTTCATGGCAACCCCCAAGGGGCACTGCGGCCTGTGGGGAGACTTCATGTAGACGTGGGTCCGGCCTCACCTCATGTCAGGTGAGTTCCTGAGAGGCCTGCACACCTCCAGCCCTGGTCTCAAGGAGGGTGCAAAGCCTTTAGAACAGATGTTGCCCCTAGGTGGTACCGATGTGAGTTTTCACGTAACAGTCCAGTCTCCAGGAGGAGGCTACGTGGCCTCTGCCCAGGGCGCATGTGAGCTCTGCCCATTGAAAACACGTGTTCTGCTTTTATGTCTTTCAGAAGAAAGAGCATTAATAGGTCAGGGTTACATTCCTTCAAGCTTTCAAAAAAAAAGACTAGCAAGTACCTAGCGAGTCAGTTTGCATCTTGGAAGAAAAGCTATAACAAACCTAGACAGCATATTAAAAAGCAGAGACATCTCTTTATCACCAAAGGTCCATATAGTCAAAACTATGGTTTTTCCAGTAGTCATGTACGGATGTGAGAGTTGGACCATAAAGAAGGCTGAAGAATTGATGCTTTTGAACTGTGGTGTTAGAGAAGAGTCTTGAGAGTCCCTTGGAGTGCAAGGAGATCAAACCAATCAATCCTAAAGGAAATCAACCTTGAATATTCATTGGAAGGACTGATGTTGAAACTGAAGCTCCAACAGTTGGGCCACCTGATGCAAAGAGCCAACTCATTGGAAAAGACCCTGATGGTGGGAAAGATTGAAGGCCGGAGGAGAAGGGAGTGATAGAGGATGAGAGGGTTGCATGGCATCACGGACACAATGGACATGAGTTTGAGCAAACTCTGGGAGATAGTGAAAGACAGGGAAGCCTGGCATACAGCAGATACAGCATGGGGTTGCAAAGAGTTGGACATGATCTAGCAACTGAACAACAACAACAAGCCTTGGCCTCTGGGAGGAAGTCTTATCATCAAAGGACCAGCACTGGCATCCCAGGAAAGGAGGCATTTCATCTTTATTTTTAACATGAACACTCTTTACTTCTAGACCATGCACCCTTTTCCATTAATAATTAAAGTAGATGTACAGTATAAATTCGACAGGCCACAAATAGGCTGTTTCACTAGCGTAAAATTCAAGAGAACTCCTGTACGAGCCAGAAGACCTTCCCTACTTCTCAGTGTGAACTTTCCTTGCACGAGTGGCCTCAGGCCAAAGTTGAAGGCCCAGGGCTTGGGAACCATCACCCAAATCCCCCCAAAGGGCTGTCCTCAGGTCATCCATTGGTCTGCAGCAGGGGGTTGTGGGAACAGACAGGCATAGGCCTGGGACTGTTGGGGGCTGGGTGGGAATAGGTGAGGCCAGATGGGATCAGATGAGGCCAGGTGGGGACAGTTGGGGCCAAGTAGGGGCAGGTGAGGTCAGGTGAGACCCAGTGGGGCCAGCAGGCTAGTGCTCAGACATGAAGGCCGGAGGTTCTCCTTCCCAGGCAGGGAACTAAGCCGACTTTCTTCCCAGGTGGCTGCTTCTCTCGCTCAGGCACTCCCAGGAATGAATATAATTCTCATGGGGCTGGGGGTCTCCAGAACTGCTTTCAGGCACCGGCCCATGATGGGGATTGAGAGCCTGCTAACCTGGATGCTCAGATGTGCCGGGTTGGGTGGGGCTGAGGCCCTGAGTTGAGGTCTGGGTTTCAGGTGCCCCAGCCGTCCCTGTGGATCCTTCTCAGGCTGTGGGCCCCCTCCCTGCTGACTTTCCTCATCCTGTTCACCTCTCGATAGAGAAGAACATTCCTCAGGGTGTATGGGGGACATCTTCCTATAGGAAGCGCAGCTGCAGGTACAGGTGGACGTTGGATCGGACATGATGACAGATGCAAGAGGAAGAGCCGGTGATGGCAGCCAGGGCCCGTCAGGGAGACTGGGAGCCGCCCACAGGTCGGGGAACCTCCTACCGGTCAGGGAGCTGCCCACCTGGTCAGGGAGCCCCCAGGCAGAGATGCAGATCTGGAACAATGCCGAAATACAGAAAACAAAAGCAGCAGGTGCAGAGGAAACACAGAAGTAACAGAAGACTCAGGTCCCTCCTCTCAATTGGGGCAAATGGAGGTGAGAACCAGCAAAGTTCTAAACCATGACCAGATGGGTCCCTCTGGGTGTCATTACCAAGGGCAACAGGACACTGTGCTCTTACCTTGGTGGGTCCACCAGGCCTTTGTATTAATGGCTGCACCTGAGAATTTCTCACCCTGACAAAAAGGGGACATTTTCCCCTTCAGGTGTTTAAGGAGACAAAGAAAACCTCAGTAAATCATAAGATCACATTCTCTAGTTGAAGTGCAAAAAAAATTTTTAGGCATTAATAATGGAAATAGGAAAAAAAATCCTACCAGGAAAAAAACCCCCAAACTCTCCACTAGCCACTGGTTCTGAAATGAAAGAAAGTCTCAAAGATAGGCTGTTTAGAAAATAATATATAAGTAAAAACACTAGAACCTACGGGATATGGTTAAAATATAAAATAAGGTTAAAAACAAAATATAAATTTAAAAAGCATATTTTAAAATATCTATATTTAGGTGAAAACAAATGCACATACAATTGGTTTTTAAGGTGATATGCAAGAAAACAAATTTTAAAACAGAAGAAAACCAGAAGAAAAGAATTACTAAAATAAACAGGGAGTAATTGAAATAGGAAAGTAATAGAATCATAAACCCACAAGCAGATCTTTGAGGGAAAAAACCCTATAAAATAGATAAAAACAGTAGATAATTCCATCAAGAATAATAGAAAGAGAAACAAACACAGAATTTTAAGAAGAGAACAGGAAATAAGCAGAGTAGCAGAGGAAATGAAAGGATCCTCTCAATCCAAGACAAACAAAGGCTGAAGCAGATAATCCTCCAGGAAAGACCAGCTGCCAAAGCTGGCTCAGAGAGCAGCATCTGAACGGGCCGCATCCCCGGGAGCCCTCCCCACTCCAAGCTTCTCCTCCGGCGGGCCACAGTCCTGAGTCTTCAGCCTGTGGGGGCACCAGCATCCCCGCAAGGTCGGCCATGACAGAACAGGGACCTGGACATGAACCTTGGTGAGTCCGCAAGGGACGCTGGTTGGGTCTTTACGGCCATGGAGAGGAGCTGGGAGGACAGGACATGCGAGCCAGTTTCCGCCTGAGTCTTAGTCTTGCTCTGAGGGTTAGAGGGCCAAATAGTGGGAAGACTGTCTTTCATTCTATGTCTTTTAAACATTTAAAACCTGAACATTTAAAACCCTAAGTACCTGTGTTACTTTATCAAGAAAAGATGGTGTATCGTAATTGACAAGTGCTCACGGATGGATGATGGGTGAATACAGCGTGATCCACACGGTGGAGTACTGCTCGGCCTCAGGGAGGAGGGACGCCGACAGGTGCTGCCACATGGGTGGACCTCAAGGACACTGTGCTCAGGGACATAAGCCAAACGCCAGAGGACAAGCACTGGACAATTCCCTTACCTGAGGTCCCTGGAGGAGTCAGATCCATAGAGACCGAAGGTAGATGGTAGGGCTGGGGGCCAGGGGCTGGGGAGGGGCCAGGGAGTCCATGTTTCAGGGGCAGAGCTTCAGTTTGGGAGATGAAAAGGCTCTGAAGGTGGTCCACAGCTGGGTGAACATGCTTCACGCAGCTGAGCTGTGCTCTTAAAAATGGCCAGGATGGCAAGTTTTATGCTATATATGAAAGTGAAAGTGTTAGTTGCTCGGTTGTATCCAACTCTTTGTGACTCCATGGACTGTAGTCTGCAGCCCACCAGGCTCCTCTGTCCATGGGATTCTCCAGGCAAGAATACTGGAGTGGATTGCCATTCTTGTCTCCAGGGATCTCCCAACGCAGGGATCAAACCTTGGTCTCCTCCATTACAGGTAGATTCTTCACCATCTGAGTCACCAGGGAAGCCCTACATTTTGCCATAAAAAGGGCACATTAAAACTTTTTATGCAGATGACACCACCCTTATGGCAGAAAGTGAAGAAGAACTAAAGGGCCTCTTGATGAAAGTCAAAGAGGAGAGTGAAAAAGTTGACTTAAAATTCAACATCCAGAAAACTAAGATTATGGCATCCAGTTCCATCACTTCATGGCAAATAGATGGGGAAATGATGGAAACAGCGAGACACTTCATTTTTGGGGGCTCCAAAATCACTGCAGATGGTGACTGCAGCCATGAAATTAAAAGACACTTGCTCCTTGGAAGAAAAGCTATGAACAACCTAGACGGCATATTAGAAAACAAAGACATTACTTTGCCAACAAAGGTCTGTCTAGTCAAAGCTATGGTTTTTCCAGTGGTCATGTATGGATGTGAAATTTAGATTATAAAGAAAGATGAGTGCCAAAGAATTGATGCTTTTTAACTGTGGTGTTGGATAAAACTCTTCAGAGTCCCTTGAACTGCAAGGAGATCCAACCAATCCATCCTAAAGGAAATCAGTCCTGAATATTCATTGGAAGGATTGATGCTGAAGCTGAAACTCCAACACTTTGGGCACCTGGTGCGAAGAACTGACTCGTTGGAAAAGACCCTGATGCTGGGAAAGATTGAAGGCAGGAGGAGAAGGGGACAACAGAGGATGAGATGGTTGAATTGCATCACCGACTCGATGGACATGAGTTTGAGTAAGCTCTGGGAGTTGGTGATGGACAGGGAAGCCTGGCGTGCTACAGTCCATGGGGTGGCAAAGAGTCGGACATGACTCAGCGACTGAACTGAACTGAAAAACTTATTACATGAAAAGTAAGCTAGTGCCAGTGCAGCCTGGACAGAGGCTCTCCCAGGAGCCTTGCTGGGTGCCCCCGGTGGCCGGGGCACTGTGGCCTGGCAAACTCCCCTGGCGTGACTGGATGCCCACGGTGAGGGTCTGCGTGGTCCAGGGGGACATTCATGGTAGTGGTACACAGGTCACTGATTGACAGTCTATTCTCTGCGGGACAAGCCTGAAGGGGGCATTTCCCTGATTCTGTGATGTAAACGTTGCAGGCAGAATGTCAGACTAATCATGTGCGCTCTCAGGGTGTGGGACTGGGGCAGGGTCACCGAGCTGCACTGACCGCCCTGCTGCCCAGCATCCACCTGCGCCCGGTTGCGCCACGCACTCCGGAAGTAGGTCCCCACCCAGCTTGCTCCCCTCCCCCGTCCTACTTGAGCTACCATCCCCACTGCATCAGGGACCAAAACACACAAATATGTTTTGCATGTGAATTCTTTTTGTCATCTTTGGCTTCAGTGTCTGCATTTTAACCGTATGGAACAATCAGGTTGTGAAAGGAAAAGCAAAGTGGAGTCAGTGATGCTCCAAGAGTCTCTCAGATAGAGACAGAGGCCTCCGAGGATGAGAATTATGTAGTCCCAGCCTGGATGGACTCTGAGCCCATGACTCAGTAAAGTCACCCAGAACATCTCCAGAACCTGGTGACGGTCTCTCTACTTACCCGGTCCTAGCCCTAAAATGACTCGTGGTTCCTTTAGGACAAGTGTATTCCAGCTCCTGTCAGGGTCAGGCCAGGCAACTTCGAACAAAAAGGCCTCATGGCTTTTTGTCTTCAGTGGTCCCTGACTCTCTTCCCTGAACATCCTTCCCAGGTTGCCTGAATCTGGGTCTCCGAGATTGCAGTTTTTAAGACCCCAAGTAAACGCCTTTCTTTTGTGCTGCCACTTGATTCTTTTGGTTGATAAGATCTGGGATATGGACTATTCCACAAGATACTTGTCCTGGAGTCAAAGTTACAGAATTCCACACGAACCACCAAAAAGGATGAATTCTGCATGAACCACTACCTAAGCCTGACACCAACCCCAGAGCTGCAGCCTTGCTGCGGGGACTCAAACAGAAGAGCAAAAGCTTTGGAAGCTGAGCTGACACTGGATTCACCACACAGCAGGGGGATCAGGACTCCATCAGGTCATGGGGTGCAGTGCATGCATCCCAGCTGGGCAAGTGTAAGGCCCCGATAGTTGCTGGCTCCATGAGAGACTCTTGGAGCATGGCTGATTACTTCTTTCTTCCATCAAAATCGAATACTTGAGATGAATGGAATGAAATGAATGGAAAGACAGAAGTTCTTAGCAGAGAAAGAAAAATTATAAAAAGAACTTAATGGAAATTCTAAAATTTGAAAATACAATGTCTGAAAAAGATTTGCAAATCACATATTTGACAAAAGACTTGTATCTGAAATATACAAAGAACTCTTCACACTCAGCAATAAGAAAACAAACAGCCCAATGAAAAATGATCACCAAAGAAGATGTATGGATGACAAGTGAGCACAGGAAAAGACGCTCATCAGTAGTCAATAGGGGTTTGCAAATTAAACCTTAAGCTATGCTAGGAATCTTCTAGAATGCGCACACAAAGCCTGCAGCTGCTGACCCGGGTGCTGGGTCCCCCTTGCAGTGTTGCGAGAACCCACATACCCACTCCAGACATCCGCCCATAATTTCTTTAAAAATTGAGCCTATACCTATCGTATGCCCAAAATCATGTCCTGGGCATTTCCCCTAAAGAAGTGAAAACTTACCTGCACACAAAACCCGCATGTGGATACTTGTAGCATCTTCATTTGTATGACCAAAGGCTAGAAATGACCCACTGTGCTTCAGGGGGTGAATGTTGGAGCAGACTGGTCAGAATCGAAAGATCAAACTGTGAGCAGGGGCAGCAGCTCTGGTGGACCTCAGTGGTTTAAGCTGAGAAAGAAGCCTTTCGAGGTCACATGCTGTTTGGCTCCACACCTCCCTTCACTGTACTTGTCTTCACCCCACTTCCCAGACACCGCTTAAAAAAAAAATTGTGCCGTCAGATGATGGTTTGCATTTTTAGCAATAAAGTATTTATTTCATACAGACTGTGGACTTCCCTGGTGTCTCAGACGGTAAAGAATCTGTCTGCAATGCAGGAGATCTGGGTTTGATCCCTGGGTCGGGAAGATCTCCTAGAGAAGGAAATGGCAACCCACTCCAGTATTCTTGCCTGGAGAATTTCATGAACAGAGGAGCCTGAGGAGCTACAATAAAGGGATTGCAAAGCGCCGGACACGACTATTAATACATAGTGAAGAACACTATGTACAGTACGTAGGCTGCTTTTTACAGATCATGTCATTGAACCAAACTCAGGTCTGCTCCTCAGCTCCTCAGCAAGGCCCATTTACTGGCCCCGGGTGATGGAGGGAGAGAGGGGAGCATTAAGTGCAAGGTGCCTGGTGTGGGGGTCAGGCTCTAAGGACAGGCAGCTCAGTTTCTAAAGAGCCAAACTCCCTGATGGCTCCTGGGGAAGCTTTTAAAGGCACTGTGAGGAGAGGGTCTTGGGGTATGTGATCAGCTTGTGGACATTCCTCTGATTGGCTGGTTGTGAAGTAAGGGGGAGTCAACATCTTTGGCCTTCTGGTTCAAGCCATCTGAGGGCTGCAGGCTGGTGGGCAGCACACAGTTAAATTCTCCCACCTGTGGGGGGGGGTCTCAATATCTGCAAAACAGTTCAAGAATATGGCTGAGAATATTATCTATATTCTATATCCCAAAGGCATCAACCCTGAATACTCTTTGGAGGGACTGATATTGAAGATGAAGCTCCAATACTTTGGCCATCTGATGCGAACAGCCAACTGACTCATTGGAAAAGACCCTGATGCTGAGAAAGATTGAAGGCAAAAGGAGAAGGGGTCAATAGAGGATTAGATGGTTGGATGGCATCACCGACTCAGAGGACATGAAACTGGGCAAACTCCAAGAGACAGTGAGGGACAGGGAAGCCTGGTGTGCTGCAATCCACAGGGTAGCACAGAGTCACTTAGTGACACATAGAGCACTCATAGAGTGACTTAGCAACTGAACAACAATAACAACAATTATCTACAGTCCTTGAGGAGGAATTAAAGGCCCTTGACTTAGTTTAATGACTACACTACTATTTTTTTTTTCTGTCTAGCTTGACTGTTTTCCTTTGTTTCCGCATTTTCTCACTTCTCTGATTAAATTTGCTCTTTGGAACTCAAGGGAGGTCTAGGAGGCTAAGTCTTTTCTAAACAAGAAGCAAGGTGAGGGCCCTGTTCCTGCAAAGGGCCTTTAGGGTCCTGCTGGGTTTAATTGCTCAATTAATAGACTACAGTATGGTATTAGTCAGTTCAGTTCGGTCTCTCAGTCGTGTCTGACTCTTTGCGACCCCATGAACCACAGCATGCCAGGCCTCCCTGTCTACCACCAACTCCTGGAGTCCACCCAAACCCATGTCCATTGAGTCAGTGATGCCATCCAACCACCTCATCCTCTGTCATCCCCGTCTCCTCCTGTCCCCAATCCCTCCCAGCATCAGAGTCTTTTCCAATGAGTCAACTCTTCGCATGAGGTGGGCAAAGTACTGGGGTTTCAGCTTTAGCATCATTCCTTCCAAAGAACACCCAGGGCTGATGATCTTCAGAATGGACTGGTTGGATCTCCTTGCAGTCCAAGGGACTCTCAAGAGTCTTCTCCAACACCACAGTTCAAAAGCATCAATTCTTTGGCGCTCAGCCTTCTTCACAGTCCAACTCTCACATCCATACATGACCCCAGGAAAAACCATAGCCTTGACTAGACGAACCTTTGTTAGCAAAGTAATGTCTCTGCTTTTGAATATGCTATCTAGGTTGGTCATAATTTTCCTTCCAAGGAGTAAGCATCTTTTAATTTCATGACTGCAGTCACCATCTGCAGTGATTTTGGAGCCCAGAAAAATAAAGTCTGACACTGTTTCCACTGTTTCCCCATCTATTTCCCATGAAGTGATGGGACCGGATGCCATGATCTTCGTTTTCTGAATGTTGAGCTTTAAGCCAACTTTTTCACTCTCCTCTTTCACTTTCATCAAGAGGCTCTTTAGTTTTTCTTCACTTTCTGCCATAAGGGTGGTGTCATCTGCATATCTGAGGTTATTGATATTTCTCCCGGAAATCTTGATTCCAGCTTGTGCTTCTTCCAGCCCAGCATTTCTTGTGATGTACTCTGCATATAAGTTAAATAAGCAGGGTGATAATATACAGCCTTGACATACTCCTTTTCCTATTTGGAACCAGTCTGTTTTTCCATGTCCAGTTCTAACTGTTGCTTCCTGACCTGCATACAGATTTCTCAAGAGGCAGGTCAGGTGGTCTGGTATTCCCATCTCTTTCAGAATGTTCCACAGTTTATTGTGATCCACACAGTCAAAGGCTTGGCATAGTCAATAAAGCAGAAATAGATGTTTTTCTGGAACTCTCTTGCTTTTTTGATGATCCAGCAGATGTTGGCAATTTGATCTCTGGTTCCTCTGCCTTTTCGAAAACCAGCTTGAACATCTGGAAGTTCACAGTTCACATATTGCTGAAGCCTGGTTTGGAGAATTTTAAGCATCACTTTACTAGCGTGTGAGATGAGTGCAATTGTGTGGTAGTTTGAGCATTCTCTGGCATTGCCTTTCTTTGGGATTGAAATGAAAACTGACCTTTTCCAGTCTTGTGGCCACTGCTGAGTTTTCCAAATTTGCTGGCATATTGAGTGCAGTGCTTTAACAGCATCATCTTTTAGGATTTGAAACAGCTCAACTGGAATTCCATCACCTCCACTAGCTTTGTTGGTAGTGATCCTTTCTAAGGCCCACTTGACTTCACATTCCAGGATGTCTGGCTCTAGGTGAGCGATCACACCATCGTGATTATCTGGGTCGTGAAGATCTTTTTTGTATGAGATCAGGAGTGGTGGCCAAGAGGAGCTATCCCATGTCCAAGGTAAGGAGCAGCAGATGCGTTTTGCTGGAGCAGCTGTGAAGAGATACCCCATGTCCAAGGTAAGAGAAACCCAAGTAAGACGGTAGGCACTGAGAGAGGGCATCAGAGGGCAGACACACTAAAACCACAATCACAGACAACTAGCCAATGTGATCACACGGACCACAGCCTTGTCTAACTCAATGAAACTAAACCATGCCATGTGGGGCCTCCCAAGATGGGTGGGTCATAGTGGAGAGGTCTGACAGAATGTGGTCCACTGGAGAAAGGAATGGCAAACCACTTCAGTATTCTTGCCTTGAGAACCCCATGAACTGTATGAAAAGGCAAAAAAATAGAATACTGAAAGAGGAACTCCCTAGGTTGGTAGGTGCCCAATATGCTACTGGAGATCAGTGGAGAAGTAACTGCAGAAAGAATAAAGGGATGGAGCCAAAGCAAAAACAATACCCAGTTGTGGATGTGACTGGTGATAGAAGCAAGGTTCAATGCTGTAAAGAGCAATATCGCATAGGAACCTCGAATGTTAGGTCCATGAATCAAGGCAAATTGGAAGTGGTCAAACAGGAGATGACAAGAGTGAACATCGACATTCTAGGAATCAGCGAACTAAAATGGACTGGAATGGGTGAATTTAACTCAGATGGCCATTATATCTATGACTGTGGCAGAAATCCCTTAGAAGAAATTGAGTAGCCATCATAGTCAACAAGAGAGTCCGAAATGCAGTACTTGGATGCAGTCTCAAAAATGACAGAGTGATCTCTGTTCATTTCCAAAGCAAACCATTCAATATCACGGTAATCCATGTGTACGCCCAGACCAGTAATGCTGAAGAAGCTGAAGTTGAACAGTTCTATGAACACCTACAAGACCTTCTAGAACTAACACCCAAAAAGATGTCCTTTTCATCTTTTTACAGGGGACTGGAATGCAAAAGTAGGAAGCCAAGAAACACCCAGAATAACAGGCAAATTTGGCCTTGGAGTACAGAATGAAGCAGGGCAAAGGCTAATAGAGTTCTGCCAAGAAAATGCACTGGTCATAGCAAACACCCTCTTCCAACAACACAAGAGAAGACTCTACACATGGACATCACCAGATGGTCAACACTGAAATCAGATTGATTATACTCTTTGCAGCCAAAGATGGAAAGCTCTGTACAGTCAGCAGAAACAAGACCGGGAGCTGACTGTGGCTCAGATCATGAACTCCTTATTGCCAAATTCAGACTTAAATTGAAGAAAGTGGAGAAAACCACTAGACCATTCAGGTATGACCTAAATCAAATCCTTTATGACTATACAGTGGAAATGAGAAATAGATTTGAGGGACTAGATCTGATAGACAGAGTGCCTGATGAACTATGGACGGAGGTTCGTGACATTGTACAGGAGACAGGAATCAAGACCATCCCCAAGAAAATGAAATGCAAAAAAGCAAAATGGCTGTCTGAGGAGGCCTTACAAATAGCTGTGAAAAGAAGGGAAGTGAAAAGCAAAGGAGAAAAGGAAAGATATAAGTACCTGAATGCAGAGTTCCAAAGAATAGCAAGGAGAGATAAGAAAGCCTTCCTCAGCTATCAATGCAAAGAAGTAGAGGAAAACAACAGAATGGGAAAGACTAGAGATCTCTTCAAGAAAATTAGAGATACCAAGGGAACACTTCATGCAGAGATGGGCTCAATAAAGGATAGAAATGGTATGGACCTAACAGAAGCAGAAGATATTAAGAAGTGGTGGCAAGAATACACCGAAGAACAGTATGGTATAAATCTAACTTTATATGCACCAAGAAACCAAAGAGTTGCTGTCTCACTTCACCGTGATTTTTGCTTTATTGCTGTGGTCTGGAACCAAACCCAGGGCTTCCCAGATGGCTCAGTGGGTAAAGAACCCTGCAGTGCAGAAGACACCAGTTTGATTCCTGGGTCAGGAAGATTCCCTGGAGGAAGGCATTGCAATATTCTTGCTTGGAGAATCCACGGATGGAGGAGCCTGGAGGGCTACAGTCCATGGGGTCGCAAAGAGTCAGACACGACTGAAGGTACTGAGCACGCAAGTAAGCGTGGAACCAAACCCACCCGCCTGCAGGTGGCCTGCTGTTTGTTTCTATTGCAGTAGAGTTGATTTACAGCACCGTTTTTGTTTCAGGTGTACAGCAAACTGAATCAGTTACCATGTACATGTACCCACTCTTTTTTAGATTCTTTTCCCATATACGTCATTACAGAGTATTGAGTTGAGTTCCTTGTGCTACACAGTAGGTTCTTACTAGTTATCTATTTTATGTAAAGTAGTGTGCATATGTCAATCCCAATCCCCCAATGTATCCCACCCCCCCATCCCCTGGTAACCATGTTTGTCTTCTACATCTGTAACTCTATTTCTCTTTTGTAAATAAGTCCATTTGTACTTTTTTTTTTTAAAGATTCCACATATAAGTGATGTCATATGTATTTGTCTTTCTCTGCCTAACTTACTTCATTCAGTATGACAGTCTCTAGGTCCATCTATGTTGCTGCAAATGGCACAGTTTCATTCCTTTTAATGGCTGAGTAATATTCCATTGTGTGTGTGTGTATGTATGTATATATATATATACCACATCTTCATCCATTCTTCTGTTGCTGGACCATTAAGTGGCTTCCATGTCCTGGCTATTGTAAATATTGCTGCAATGAACACTGGGGTGCCTGCATCTTTTCAACCTAGAGTTTCCTCTGGGTATGTGCCCAGGAGTGGGATTGCCAGATCATATGGTAGCTCAATTTTTAGCTTTCTGAGGAACCTCCATATCATCCTCCATAGTGCCTGTACCAACATGCATTCCCACCTTCAGTGTAAGAGGGTTCTCTTTTCTCTACACACTCTTCAGCATGTATAGTTTGTAGATTTTTTTGATGATGGCCAGTCTGACTGATGTGAGGTGATATGTCATTGTAGTTTTGGCTTGCATTTGCATTTCTCTAATAATGAGCTATGTTGAACATCTTTTCATGTGTTTATCGGCCGTCTGTATGTCTTCTATGGGGAAATGTCTATTTAGACTTTATGCCCACTTTTTAAATTGGGTTGTTTATTTATTTATTTATTTTATATTGAGCTGCATGAGCTGTTTGTATATTTTGGAGATGAATCCCTTGTTGGTTGCTTCAGTTGCAAATGTTTTCTCCCAACCTATGGGTTGTCTTTTTGTTTTGTTCGTGGTTTCCTTTGCTGTGCCAAAGTTTTTAAGTTTACTTAGGTCCCATTTGTTTATTTTTGTTTTTATTTTCTTTACTGTAGGCAGTGGATTAAAAAAGATCTTGCTGTGATTTATGTCAAAGAGTGTTCTGCCTACATTTCCCTCTAAGAGTTTTATAGTATCAAGTCCTACATTTGGGTCTTTATTTTATTTTATTTTTGTGTGTGGCACTAGGGAGTGTTCCAGCTTCATTTGTTTGCATGTAGCTGTCATTTTCCCAGCACCACTTATTAAAAAGAGACTATCTTTTCTCCATCATATATTTTGGCCTCCTTTGTCATAGATTAGGTGACCCTAGGTGCATGGATTTATCTCTGGACTTCCTGTCCTGTTCTGTTGATCTTTATTTCTGTTTTTGTGCCAGTAGCATACAGTTTTGATGAATGTAGCTTTCTAGTGTAGTCTGAGGTCAGGGAGCCTGATTTCTCCAGCTCCATTTCTCTTTCTCAAGATTGCTTTGGCTATTCGGGGCCTTTTGTGTTTCTGTAGATGACTTCCCGGCAAAGACAGAACCATAAGGTACAGCACAGATTCGTAGGCTCTGTGCACTGAGAGCAGGGGAGGAGCTGGACTGGAAGAGGCAACAGGAAGGAGTTTTCAGGAGTGATGTTCTGGTTTGAATCTTGCACAATGATGCATTTGTCAAAACTCAGAATTGAACATCACAAAGAGTGGATTTTAAAGTATAGAAACTAAAAATAAAAAATTAGAGAGCCACTGCTCTGGAGGAAACATCAAGAGAGCTGCTCCAAACTGAAGGAGACCAGGAAACATGAGACTATGTGATGAGTGGACCCAGAAACGTGGCTACACGTGATGTGCTCAGGGTAACCCTAGAAGGGGAATGTGGAGCAAGGGCTGCACAAGCTTATACGCTTCTGAGCTGTGATGACCCTCTTGTGGTTTTGTAAAAGGATGCCCCTGTTCTTAGGAGAAAAGGAGATTAATAGTGACACATTTGGCGAGCAGGGTTGAGGTGCTGCAAATTCCTTTCAAATATCGGGAGAGAGACATTCAGAGACAGAGACAGAGGCTGGCATGATGATACCTTGATTTTCACTGCTTAATTTTTCAAAATTTCTGTGCATTTTCAATTTTATAATAGAAAGTACACATTTTTTTTTTTTAATGTCATGGGGAAAATAACTCTAGACATGTCCTAACATCTGGGACTGAAATTAAATTCTAAATTCCTAAGCCAAAATAATTCTACAGCATTTTCCAGTCACGCCTTCCAAACTAGAGGGATGTGTTTATTGTTAATAGACTCAGCATCTGCTTGGAAAGTTCTAGAAACCAAACCAAGAATGCATTTTGAAAGACTTACTTCCGTCCTTTGAAGAGGCTGCAAGGCACTGAGCAGGGAGCTCCTCCAGCTACAGGGCCCGGTTGCTAGGCTCCCTGGGGGAGGACCCGCCAGGCCAGTGCCCCTAACCAGGAAGCAGGGGTGCTCCCCTCTCTCCCCTGGAGTGGATGCTGGGGGGTTGCAGGAAGTGGGCAAGGTGGGAGCTGTTGTTTCCTTCACTTGGTCGATCACTAGACACTAGCCTTCCACTGGATTCACCTTCACCTGGTGCTTCCAAGTTTATCATGCTTTTCTTTCTGAATTTTAAATGCCTGGAAAGAGCAGTGGTTTTACTGTTTTATTTAACTTTCACCAGTGATTCCAAAACCAGGAACATATAAACTACTGTCATCTCAAGTATGCAATTTGCAAATTTCTTTTTCTTGCAAACCACGATTATCCATCAGAAAATATGGGGACTTTTCTCTAAATGACCTCCCTTAAATCACACACACACACACACACACACACACACACACACACACACAGGATTTTTGGAGGCATATTTATCCATAAGCGGACACTAGTTGTCTGAGCATCACAGTTTGAATAATTTGAGCTGAATAATTTGAGCTGCACCCTCAGAGTCCTGGAGGCCCTGCCCAGATGGCTGAGAACCTACTTTCTGGACTGAATGGACCCTTGCATAGCTTTTCTTGGCTCCCAGAGTAAACGTCATGGGGTGAAATAAATTCACTTTCACTGACTCTGCTCTTAGGATTCTCTGTCACTGTTTTTGCTTTTGGTTCTTGGCCAGGTTGGTTGGTGAGGGTGCCAGCTGGGCTCAGCTGAAACACCGAGTGGCAGCTCAGGACCCGTAGGTGGTGGGGGTGAGATGGTGCGGGCAGGGGGGCAGGGGGAGATGGTGAGGGGGTAGATGGTGGCGGGGAGGAGCGGGGAGGGAGGCAGCAGGGGGAGGAGGTATTGGTGGGGAGGCACTAGGGTGCCTGTGAGAAAGGGATGGGGAGAATTTTAAACAAATGAGTGGGGAATGGAGCCCAGCTGAGACTGTCCTGACAACAGGTCTCCTGCCCCTCTGACCAGCCCGGGCCTCTCTAGTGGCTGGTGGCCTGTGGTGCCTTCTTGGTTCTGCTCTGGGAGAGGGACTGGCTGGAGAAACCCTCCCTGCTGCTGTTGCACGAGGGGGAAGTCAGGGGGTGAACTTCCTCCTCCAGGGTGATCCCCTAAATCCTTTGGGAAGAGCAGTTCCTCCAAGGCTGAGGTGCATCGTCCCCCCAGGTCAGAGTCCCTGGAGCACCACAGTTGGATCAGCAGCAACATCAGAACATTGGACCCTCTCCTTCCTCCACTGCCTCTGTCCCCTGATGCTCCCAGCAGAGCAGCCAGCCCACTCCGTCCAGCTGTGAGGATATGTGGTCACTCCATCCAGCTGTGAGGACATGAGGCCACTCCGTCCAGCCGTGGGGACGTGTAGTCACTCTGTCCAGCCATGAGGACGTGAGGCCACTCCATCCAGCTGTGAGGACGTGAGGCCACTCCGTCCAGCTGTAGGGACGTGTGGTCACTCCGTCCTGCTGTGGAACATGTGGTCACTCCGTCCAGCTGTGAGGAGATGAGGCCACTCTGTCCAGCTGTGGGGACGTGTGGTCACTCCGTCCAGCTGTGGGGACGTGTGGTCACTCCGTCCAGCTGTGGGGACGTGTGGTCACTCCGTCCAGCTGTGGGGACGTGTGGTCACTCCGTCCAGCTGTGGGGACGTGTGGTCACTCCGTCCAGCTGTGGGGACGTGTGGTCACTCCGTCCAGCTGTGGGGACGTGTGGTCACTCCGTCCAGCTGTGGGGACATGAGGCCACTCCGTCCAGCTGTGGGGACATGAGGCCACTCCGTCCTGCTGTGGGGACATGAGGCCACTCCGTCCAGCTGTGGGGACATGAGGCCACTCCGTCCAGCTGTGGGGACGTGTGGTCACTCCGTCCAGCTGTGGGGACATGAGGCCACTCCGTCCAGCTGTGGGGACATGAGGCCACTCCGTCCAGCTGTGAGGACATGAGGCCACTCCGTCCAGCTGTGGGGACATGAGGCCACTCCGTCCAGCTGTGGGGACGTGTGGTCACTCCGTCCAGCTGTGGGGACATGAGGCCACTCCGTCCAGCTGTGGGGACGTGTGGTCACTCCGTCCAGCTGTGGGGACATGAGGCCACTCCGTCCAGCTGTGGGGACGTGTGGTCACTCCGTCCAGCTGTGGGGACGTGTGGTCACTCCGTCCAGCTGTGGGGACATGAGGCCACTCCGTCCAGCTGTGGGGACATGAGGCCACTCCGTTCAGCTGTGGGGACATGAGGCCACTCCGTCCTGCTGTGGGGACGTGTGGTCACTCCGCCCAGCTGTGGGGATATGAGGCCACTCCGTCCTGCTGTGGGGACGTGTGGTCACTCCGCCCAGCTGTGGGGATATGAGGCCACTCCGTCCTGCTGTGGGGACGTATGGTCACTCCGTCCAGCTGTGGGGACGTGTGGTCACTCCATCCAGCTGTGGGGACATGTGGTCACTCCGTCCAGCTGTGGGGACGTGTGGTCACTCCGTCCAGCTGTGGGGACATGTCCCTCCTGGGGCTTCACCCAGTGCCAGGTGCCTCCCTCTCTTCCCGGAACTGCCCCACCTGAGAGCCTCCTACTCCACGGACTTGCCCTGTGAGGGGCGGGAGGCTCCTCAGCCTGGTGGAGACACTTGCTTGCTTTCAGAGCAAATCCAGGCAGTTTTGGGAGTTCACAAGGAGCAGGTGTGAAAAGTGTGATGTGAGTAACGTAAGTGCATTAACACATTTCCAGTTTGATATGGAATTATTTCTCTGATATGTAACAACAAGCCAATGGGACCAAGAGTCGTTGGCTGCAGGCCCAGTCTGTGTTCACAGCTTACAAAAACACTTGCTTTCCTTTAATTCCCAACAGCGTCTCCTGTGTTTGAATTCATTACTTTCATAGGAAAACCGGGCCACAGCCCAGCTCCGCAGCAGACTTCTAGGGAGTACTTCACTCTCTGTTCTCCTAAAGCATCTGGATTCAGCCACTAAACTCAAGTCCCAGGAAGGAGCGTCATGCAGAGATGAGTGCAGACCTCATGAGCAATTCCAGATCCATTCAAGGGGAGGTTTGCTCATTCCTCACACTGAAGACCCGACACAGCAGCCCGTGGCCTCCTCCTGCTCTGTTGAGTTTTCTGACACAACAGCAAGGCTGGACCAGGGGGGATAAAGCCCCTTTCTGTGACCCAGCCCAGGCTCCACTGCAGCCAGGAGTGGGTGTCGCCCTGGGAGAGGCCAGGGCCACGGGGGCCATGTGGTGTCACACAGGTTGACCCCTGTGTCCTGAAGGCCTGGGCCCTGTGGACACAACCGTTCTTCCTGAGGGCATTTGCTGGGTGCCCGCTGGGGCCTGGGGAGGTGTGGGCAGGGAGGCCGGTGGGTGCTTAGGCTGCTGCCCTGCCCCCAAGACCACATGCCATTGATAGTAATTGCACAACGGCCATGCCCTGTAGAACCTCCAACCGTCCCACAAACACCCTTCCTGCTCACCTTTTGCTCAGTGGCGACAGAACCAAAGGAACCCCCTGTTGTGTGGAGAACATGGCCCTGGTCCAGAACCAAGTCACTGCAGCATCCTTCTGGCAGGGTGCCTGGGGCCCAGGTCTGCGACACTAACTCCTCTTTCCTCTTTCACCTGCCCATCCTGGGGGATGCCCAGTAGGGGAGCCTGCCCGCTGCACTGACTGCCATGTTGGAAGAGGCCAGGTGGCCGAGGCTGGGTCACCCTAGGAGGGGTCTGCCTGCCCTGACCTTGTTCCCTGAACTGGGAGTGGACAGGATGGGGGACCCTTCTGGGTCTCAAGTTCATATAAGTGAGGAAGGAAATTAACCTGAAAATTCATGGGTGGTCCTTCACAGTGTGGAATAAGAGCAAGAAACCATGAGAAGTAGCTGGATATTAGCCAGTGAGAGTGAACAGGCCCCAAAACAGGATGGTGTTGGCTGAAGAATTGATCAGAGCACTGGGGGATCACACAGGGGCCCTTGGAGGCAGAACAGAGGGGAAGAGCTGGAAGGGGAGTGGGCTGAGTGTGGGCCACAACTCAGTTCCAGGAAACAGAAGCGTCAGGATGAAACACACAGCAGAAGATCTAATGAAATAAGGAAAACACACTTGCTTCAACTACAGAAAGGTGAACGTCCTGCCCTCACAGTGTGCGTAGAAGAGCCAGTGGCATGTAGAATGATGCGGTCGTGAGGGTGCTTGGGCCTGGATATTTTGGGGTGATGTGTGGACATTCCAGAGGGAGAGAGCAGATTCTCCAAGCAAACAAGAGCCAGGTTCACAGCATGATCTGGCTTAGGGGGTGCAGTGGACTGATCTGACTTCTGTGACCATGAAATGATCATCACGGTAAGTTTAGTGAACACCATCATTTCATGCGTGTGTGCATGCTCAGTCGCTTCAGTCATGTCTGACTCTCTGCAACACTGTGGACTTAGCCCACCAGGCTCTTCTGTCCATGGGATTCTCCAGGCAAGAATACTGGAGTGGGTTCCCATGCCTTCCTCCAGGGGATCTTCCCCACCGAGGAATCGAACCCACATCTCTTATGTCTCATACAGACACACAGTTAAAGAAATAGAAAAAAGGCTCGGCCGCAGGCTGTCTCCAGCGATGCGGGATGTAGCGCCGGGGGCACGGCCCCCAGTAAAGCCCTCTGCCCGCCTGTCTCCCACCACAGGGAGCTCTCTGCCCCTTGGGGCTGAGAGACCCCACCCTTTCCCCAATCTGAAGCCAGAGGGCCCTGAGGTACCAGCCAGATGTTGTCTCACAAGGGACCCTTGGTGGCCCAGGGCAACGGGGCTCCTGGCGGCAACAGGGCAGCTGACACAGTGGAGCTGGCGGAGCTGGGAGCCCGGGTAGAGAAGACGGGCAAGCGGGCAATCAGCAACCCAACCAAGGCTGAAGAGGAGCAGGCATACCCAGGGCCTCAGGAGGCAGGGGAGGAGGTGGGGGCCCCTGCAGGCCCACCATGCCATGGAGGAGGAGGAGCTTGTGCACGAGGTCTGGTGCTGGAGGGCCATCCAATACGACGTGCTTGGGACTGGCTGAAGGACAGCAACTTCCTGCTGCATGGCCACCGGCTGCCATGCCCTCCTTCCGGGCCTGCTTCAGGAGCATCATCTTCTGCATCTGCACGGAGACTGGCAACGTCTGGACCCTCCTGCTTGGTTTTGTGCTTTCTTTTCTGGGAATCCTGACCATGCTCAGACCACACATGTACTTCACGGCTCCCCCTTCAGGAGAAGGTGGTGTTTGGGATGTCCCTCCTGGGAGCGGTGCTCTGCCTCAGCTTCTCCTGGCTCTTTTGCACCGTCTGCTGTCATTCAGAGAGAGTCTTTCAGACTTTCTCAGAACTGGATTATGCAAGGATTGTCCTACTGATTATGGGGAGCTTTGGCCCCTGGCTCTACTACTCCTTCTACTGCTCCCCACAGCCACGGCTCATCTACATCCATCGTCTGTGTTCTGGGCACCCCTGCCATCATCATGGCACGGTGGGACCGGTTCACCACTCCTAAGCACCGGCAGACAAGAACAGGAGTGTTCCTGGGGCTTAGCTTGAGTGGCATCATGCCTCCACGCAGTTCACAATCACAGAGGACTTCATCAAGGCCACCATGGTGGGCCAGATGGCTGGTTCTTCCTCATGGCTCTGATGCACATCACCAGAGCCGGCCTCTATGCCGCACACGTTCCCGAGCACTTCTTCCCTGGAAAATTTGACATATGCTTCCAGTCTCATCAGCTCTTCCATGTCCTGGTAGTGGAAGCTGCCTTCACCCACTTCTACGGTGTCTCCAACACCATAGAGTTCCGATACGGCCTGGAATGGGGCTGTACTGATGACTGTCTCCTCTGAGTCGCCCCCCGAGGGTGCAGGAGAACTTTCCAAGCGCTTTTAAAATAACTTCTTTGCTGAAGTGAGAGGACACTTCTTCTGTGTCTAGAAGAAACTTCTTAGAGAATTAAGTACCGATCATGCTTCAGCCCACTTCACACTCACTGGGCAATAAACTCTCCATTTCCTCCCTGAGAAAGGTGGGGGAGGGCAGGCGTGGCCACCCTGCCCCCGGCTGCCCCCTTGGCCAGGCACCTGCTGTCCCCTCCCAGAGACGGGGCTGCGAAGCTCACCGTGAGCTCTGACCCCTCCTCCCACCATTCTGGGGAAAAGCGATGGACTGGGACTCTTCAGGAATTCTGTTTCTGGAAGAAACTGTCCCTCCCTCACCCCATCCTGACTTTGTAACCTGGCTTATAACAGGCCATCCATTTTTGTGGCATACTTTTCAAAAACAGTTATAACCTGGGCCCATCTTTCTAGGGCCTGGGCCTGCTCACAAACCAGGAAGAACAAAGCCACCAACTTTTACGCCGCCTGGCTAACCATGGAAGTGTGTCCAGGCTTCAGATAACTTGAGTTTTGATTTTTTTTTCTTGGCAGGGTAATGTAAAATTAAAGTGGGGAAATATACTTAATATTTAATACCAAAAAGAAACCTGCTATCATTGCTATGCAACTTGATGCAAAGACTACGATGATAATAAAAGAGTACAGGAGGCAAAAAAGAAAAAAAGAAATAGAAAACAAATTTCCTTGTGATAAGAACTCTTAGGATTTATTCTTACAAACTTTCATTATATAATGTACAGGAGGGTTAACATGTTTCTCATGATGTACATCACATCTCTGGTACTTATTTGTCTTATAACTGGAAGTTTGTACCTTTTGACTGCCTCCATCCAATCCCCCTTCCCCGCCCACCTTGGGTAACTACCAACCTGATCACTTATCCTTGAGCCTGTTTGTTTTTGAAATGTAATTGACCTACAGCACTATGTTAGTTCCTGTTAACACAAAGTAGTGATCGATGTTTCTGTACATTTCAAACGGATCACCATGATGTCTAGTTACAATCTGTCACCACACAAAGACACTACATAGTTACTGACTATATTCCCAACACCCTACATTTCATCGTTGTTATTTAGTCACTAAGTCACGTCCAACTCTGCAACCTCATGGACTGTAGCCCACCAGGCTCCTCTGTCTGTGGGATTTTCCAGGCAAGAATACTGGAGTGGGTTGCCATTTCCTTCTCCAGGGGATCTTTCTGATCCAGGGATCAAACCTGGGTCTCCTGCACTGGCAGGCAGTTTGCTTACTGCTGAACCACCTTGGGAAACCCCTACATTTCATACTGCAACTCATTTATTCTGCAACTAGAAATTTGTGCCTCTTAAGGGCTCCAAAATCACTGCAGATGGTGACTGCAGCCATGAAATTAAAAGACACTTACTCCTTGGAAGGAAAGTTATGACCAACCTAGATAGCATATTCAAAAGCAGAGACATTACTTTGCCAACAAAGGTTTGTCTAGTCAAGGCTATGGTTTTTCCTGTGGTCATGAATGGATGTGAGAGTTGGACTGTGAAGAAGGCTGAGCACGAAGAATTGATGCTTTTGAACTGTGGTGTTGGAGAAGACTCTTGAGAGTCCCTTGGACTGCAAGGAGATCCTACCAGTCCATTCTGAAGGAGATCAGCCCTGGGATTTCTTTGGAGGGATTGATGCTGAAGCTGAAACTCCAGTACTTTGGCCACTTCATGCGAAGAGTTGACTCATTGGAAAAGACTTTGATGCTGGGAGGGATTGGGGGCAGGAGGAGAAGGGGACGACAGAGGATGAGATGGCTGGCTGGCATCACTGACTGATGGACGTGGGTCTGGGTGAACTCCAGGAGTTGGTGATGGACAGGGAGGCCTGGCGTGCTGCGATTCATGGGGTCACAAAGAGTTGGACACGACTAAGTGACTGAACTGAACTGAACTGAATCTCCCTCAACTTGTTCTCTCCACTGCCCACCTCCCCTGCTCTGGCAACCACTTGCTTGTTCTTTGTGTCTATAACTCTGCTTCAGTTTTGTTATGTTTGATCATTTGTTTTTTAGATTCCACGTATAAGCAAAATTATACAACATTTGTTTTTCTCTGTCTGCCTTCTTTTACTTAGCAAAATATCCCCAGGGTCCTTCCATACTGTGGCAAATGGCAAGTTTTTGTTCTTTTTTATGGCTGAGTAATATTCCATCACACACACAAACACATACACACCACACATTCTTTATCCATTCATCTATTGATGACCACTTGAGTTGCTTCCATAGCTTGACTATTGTAAATAATGCTGCAATAAACACAAGGGTGCATGTGCCTTTTCGAATTAGTATTCTTTTTCTTTGGATAAATACCGAGGAGTAGAATTCCTGGATCATGTTCTAATTTTTAAAGGACACTCCATGCACTTCTCTGTAGCATTTGCGCATACTGACACCCCATCAACATGTAGGAGGGTCCCTTTTCTTCACATTCTCACCCACACTGATATTTGTTGTCTTTTTTATGATAGGCATTCTGACAGGTGTGAGGTGGTATCTGGTTGTGGTTTTGATTTGCATGTCTCTGATGATCAGAGATGAGCATCTTTTCCTGTGTCTCTTGTCCATTTGCATGTCTTCATTGGAAAAATGTCTATGCAGATCCTCTGCCTGCTTCTCAATTGCGTTGCTTGCTTTTTTGCTATTCGGTTGTATAAAGTCTTTGTATATTTTGGAATATTAACCCCTTATTGGATATATTGTTTGCAAATATCTTCTCCCAGTCAGTAGGCGGCCTTTTCATTTTGTTGATAGTTTCTGTCACTGTGCAAAAATTTTTTAGTTTGATGTGAACTCATTTGTTTCTTTTTGCTTTTGTTACCCTTGCCTGAGGAGACATATTAAAAAAAATTACTACTAAGGACCTATGTCAAGGAGCATTCTGACTGTTTTCTTGTAGAAGTTTTCTGTTTTAAGGTCTTACACTTAAGTCTTTAATCCATGGAATTTACAGTCCATGGGATTCTCCAGGCCAGAATACTGGAGTGGGTAGCCTTTCCCTTCTCCAGGGGATCTTTCCAACCCAGGGATCAAACCCAGGTCTCCAGCATTGCAGGTGGATTCTTTATCAGCTGAGTCACAAGGGAAGCCCAAGCATACTGGAGTGGGAAGTCTATCCCTTCTCCTGCAGATCTTCCCGACCCAGGAATCAAACTGGGGTCTCCTGCATTGCAGGAGGATTCTTTACCAACTGAGCTATCAGAGAAGCCCCTTAATCCATTTTGAGTTTATTTTTTTTATATAGTGTAAGAAAAGGTGCTTCAGTTTGATTCTTTTGCATGTAACGATCCAGTTTTCCCAACACCATTTATAGAAGAGGCTATCTTTTCTTCACTGCATACTCTTGCCTCCTATGTCAAAGCTTAATTGCCCAGAAAACCATGGGTTTGCTTCTGGGCTCTCTATTCTGCTGCACTGCTCTATGTGTTTCTTTTTGTGCTGGTATCAAACTTTTTTGATTACTGTAGCTTTGTAGTATAGTTTGAAATCAGGGCACATGGTTCCTCCAGCTTTGTTCTTTCTCAAGATTGTTTTGGCTGTTTGGGGTCTTTCATGTTTCCATACAAATTTTAGGATAATTTTAGTTCTGTGAAAATTGCCATTGGCATTTTGCCAGGTATTGCACTGAATCTGTAGATTGCTTGGTAGACTGGGCATCTTAACAATATTAATTCTTCCAGTCCATGAACACAGTGTGCCTCTCCATCTGTTTGTGCCGTCTTCCAAGTTTCTTTCATTAGTGTCTTTTGGTTTCCTGAATATAAGTGTTTTATCTCCTTAGATTTATTCCTATGCTTTTTATCCCTTTTGATGTAAATTGGAAATAGGATTGCTTTCTTAATTTCTCTTTCTGATAGTTTGCTGTTGAATATAAAATATAACTGATTTCTGTATATTAATTTTGTATCCTAAAACTTGACTGATTTCATTGATGACCTCTAGTAGCTTTTTGGTGGCATCTTTAAGATTTTCCATGTATAGTATCGTGTCATCTGCAAGCAGTAATAGTTTTACCTCTTTGTTTCCAATTTGGATTCTTTTTCTTTCTTTTTCTCATCTGATAGCTGTGGCTAGGACTTTCAACTTTATGTTGAAGAAAAGTAGTGAGACTGGGCAGCCTTGTCTTGTTCCTGATCTTAGAGGAAATGCTTTCATCTGAGTATGATGGTAGCTGTGGGTTTGATATGTATGGCTTTTATTATGTTGAGATATGTTCTCTCTATACCCACTGTGTTGAGGGTTTGTTAAATCATAAATCATTGCTGAATTTTGTCAAAACCTTTTTCTGGATCTATTGAGATGATCATATGATTTTTATCTTTTAGTTTGCTAATGTGGCATATCATATTAATTGTTAGTGGATATAAAGACATCCTTGCATCCCTGGGATAAATTACCCTTGATCACTGTGTATGATTCTTCTCATGTATTTCTGAATTTAGTTTGCTAGTGTTTTGTTGAGGATTTCTGCATCTATGTTCATCAGTGAGATTGGTCTGTTATTTTCTTTTTTGGTGATATCTTTGTCTAGTTTTGGTATCAGTGTAACGTTGGCCTTGTAGAATGAGCTCAGAAGTATTCCTTCCTATGCAATTTTTTGGAAATAACTTGAGAAGGAGAGATACTCTCTAATATGTAGAGGACCATCTGTGAAGCTGTCTGGCCCTGGACTTCTGTTTGCCAATTGTTTGTTTGTTTTCCTGATTCTATTTCATTATTGTGGGACTTACCTGGTGGTCCAGTGGCTAAGAATCTGCCTTGCAGTGCAGGGGACACTGGTTCAACTACTGATCAGGGAACTAAGATCCCACATACTGCAGAGCAACTAAGCCCCCATGCCACAAATAAGACCCCACAAAAAATAATTAAATACTCAAATAAGTAAATAAATATAAAAAATTTCATTATTGGTTATTTGTGTGATCATATTTTCTCCTTAATCCTAGTTCAGTCTTGGGAGGTTGTGTATTTTTAGAAATTTATTTCTTCTAAGTTGTCCATTTTATTGACATAATTTTATCACAGTAATCCAATACCCCAACCACTAAGGCCAAAGAAGCTGAAGTTGAATGGTTCTATGAAGACCTACTAGAACTAATGCTAAAAAAGATGTTCTTTTCATCATAGGGGACTGGAATGCAAAAGTAGGGTCAAGAGATCCCTCCAAGTTCTGGCCTTGGAGTACAAAATGAAGCAGGGCAAAGGCTAACAGAGTTTTTCCAAGAGAATGCACTGGTCATAGCAAACACCCTCTTCCAACAACACAAGAGATGACTCTACACATGGACACCACCAGATGGTCAATACCAAAATCAGATTGATTATGTTCTTTGCAGCCAAAGATGGAGAAGCTCTATACAATCAGCAAAAACAAGACCGGGAGCTGACTGGCTCAGATCATGAACTCCTTATTGCCAAATTCAGACTTAAGTTGAAGAAAGTAGGGAAAACCACTAGACCATTCAGGTATGACCTAAATCAAATCTCTAATGATTATACAGTGGAAGTGACAAATAGATTCAAGGGATTAGATCTGATGGAGTGCCTGAAGAACTATGGATGGAGTTCGTAACATTGTACAGGAAGCCATGATCAAAATCATCCCCAAGAAAAAGAGATGCAAAGAGGCAAAATGGTTGTCTGAGGAGGCCTTACAAATAGCTGAGAAATGAAGAGAAGTTCAAGGCAAAGGAGAAAAGGAAAGCTATATCTACCTGAATGCGGAGTTCCAAAAAATAGCAAGGAGAGATAAGAAAGCCTTCCTCAGTGATCAATGCAAAGAAATAGAGGAAAACAATAGAATGGGAAAGACTAGAGATCTCTTCAAGAAAATTAGAGATACCAAGGGAATATCTCGTGCAAAGATGGACACAATAAAGGCCAGAAATGGTATGAACCTAACAGAAGCAGAAGATATTAAGAGGTGGCAAGAATACACAGAAGAACTGTACAAAAAAGAGCTTCATGACCCAGATAACCGCAATGTGATCACTCACCTAGAGCCAGACATCCTGGAGTGCAAAGTCAAGTGGGCCTTAGAAAGCATCACCACCAACAAAGCTAGTGGAAGTGATGGAATTCCAGCTGAGCTATTTCAAATCTTAAAAGATGATGCTGTGAAAATGCTACACTCAATATGCCAGCAAATTTGGAAAACTCAGCAGTGGCCACAGGACTGGAAAAATCAGTTTTTATTCCAGTCCCAAAGAAGGGCAATGCCAAAAAGATGTGCAAACTAATGCACAATTTCACTCGTTTAA
Organism: Bubalus kerabau; assembly: GCF_029407905.1. Taxonomy (NCBI): domain Eukaryota; kingdom Metazoa; phylum Chordata; class Mammalia; order Artiodactyla; family Bovidae; genus Bubalus; species Bubalus kerabau. The sequence continues at coordinate 191,993,857 of NC_073625.1, read as the reverse complement.
TATGCTAGCAAAGTAATGCTCAAAATCCTTCAAGCTAGGGTTCAATAGTATGTGAACCAAGAATTTCCAGACGCACAAACTGGATTTAGAAAAGGCAGAGGAACCAGAGATCAAATTGCCAACATCCGTTGGATCATACAAAAACCAAGATAAATCTAGAAAAACTTCTCCTTCTGCTTCATTGACTACACTAAAGCCTTTGACCATGTGGATCACAACAAACTGTGGAAAATTCTTCAAGAGATGGGAATACCAGAGCGCCTTACCTGCCTCCTGAGAAATCTATACAGGTCAAGAAGCAACAGTTAGAACTGAACATGGAACAATGGACTGGTTCCAAATTGGGAAAGGAGTAAATCAAGGCTGTATAGTGTCACCCTGCTTATTTAACTTCTATGCAGAGTGAAGGGGATGACAGAAGATGAGATAGTTGGATGGCATCACCGTCTGGACGGACACAAGTTTGAGCAAGCTCTGGGAATTGGTAATGGACAGGGAAGCTTGGCATGCTGCAGTTCATGGGGTCTCAAAGAGTTGGACATGACTGAGCTACTTAACTGAACTTATTGTATTAATCCTATGATCTTCTGTATTTCTGTGGTATTGCTTGAAACTTCTCCTTTTTAATTTCTGATTTTATTGATCTGGACCCCCTGCCCTTTTTTTCTTGATGAGTTTGGCTAAAGGTTTATCAATTTTCTTTATGTTTTCAAAGAATAAGCTCTTAGCTTCATTGATCTTTTCTATTGTTTGCACAGGCTCTAAGAAACTATATATATATATATACACACACACACAGATTCACTGTATTTCTATATACTAGCAATGAAAAATTATAAACTAAAGTTAAATATTTAAAACAGTATGGAAAATATGAAATATTTCAGGGTAAGTCTGACAAAAGTTTATAAACCTGTACACAGAGAACTATGAAACATTTTGAAAGAAATTAAATAACTCATAAATAGATGGAGAGATACATCTTGTTCACAGGTCAAATGACTTGATATTGTTAAGCTGTCAATTATCTTCAAATTAAGCAATAGATTCTCCACTATCCTAATCAAGCCAGAGCACACTTTTTTGGTGTGTGTAAAATTATCAGCTGACTCTAAAATTCATATAGAAATTGAAAAAGGACTTAAATACTCAAAGCAACTTTGTAAAGAAGAACAATGTTGGAGGACCACCACAACTTTAAGACATGATAAGGCTACAGTCATCAAAACAGCATGGCATTGGAATAAAGATAGACAAATAGATTAGCGAACAGACTAGAGAGCCCCCAAATAAAGCTGCACATATAGGGAAAACTAATTTTTGATAAAGGAGCAAAGGCAATTCAGTGAGAAAATCAAAGTACAAAACTTCTAGAAGAAAATACATGAGGAAAATCTTTGTGACCTTGGTTTAGTCAAAGATTACTAGGTAGGACATTAAAAGCCCAATCCATAAACAAATCAATAACTTGGACTTCATCAAAATTAAAAACTTTTGCTTTTCAAAAGACATTACTGAGAGAATGAAAAGACAAGACACAGGTTGGAGGAAAATATTTACAAAGCATATGATGTATCTCATAAATGACTCATATCCAGAACACAAGAAAAACTCTTAAAACTCAGTAATAAGAAAGTCATAGTAAGAAACAGGCAAAAGATTTGAATAAACACTTCAGGAGAGAAAAGATGCTCAACGTTGTGTCATAAGGGAAATGCTAGAATCACGAAGAGATGCCATTTCACACCCCGTAGAACGGCTACTATTAAGAAGCCTGAGCGCACCTCACGCTGCTGAGGACATGGGGCAACTGGAGCTTTCATGCAACGTGGAGAACAAACAACAGTACAACCGCGTCAGACAACAGCTCAACAGTCTTAGACACACACGCCACACACCCAGTCACTTCACTCCTAGGTATTTACCTCCGATGAAGACTTGTACAGGATCATCCACGGCAGTTGTATTTGTGAGCACGGAGGTGTGAGCCTGTTCTGCAGGCAGCCCTGCTCCTCTGGGTACCGGGCATCAGCTAAGGTTCGCGACACACCTGGCATCTTGTCTGGGCCTCACACTGGGTCCCAGGCCAGGTGGCACAAGTGAGACCCCTCTTCCTGATGCCTGGGGGTGTCCTGTGTGGTGCCCCTCAGGGCTCCTCCCACGGCACCTGGCCTGCTGCTTCCCTGCCTCTCCTGTCTGGACAGGGGGGCTGGCGTATCTCAACCCTGGCATGTCCCCAACCAAGCTCCCATCTCCCCCACCTTCAGCTGCAGTTTCCCCACGTGGAGGGCAAACTGCTGTTTACCTCAGAGCGAGGGCCTCCATGCAAGCAGCCTGGACCCGCTTTCTCCTACAGCACACTCGGGATCGGAAGGGAAGACTGTGTGTTCCTCCTCCAGAGCCAGAGCCCTGGCCCAGCCCCACTCCATCTTTCCTGTGCCCCCTGCCCCCCCTGAACCAGCTCCTGCTGCCCTGGCTGCCCCTCAACTTGCTGTTCTCCTCCAGATGAGTGCACTGCGGGGGCCACACCTCAGCTTCCCCTCGGCCTGCAGCTTCTCGAGCCCCAGCATTGACACAGCACTTCCTACATCCCCCTGACCCCACGGTTGGCTCGGGCTCTCTAAGGCACTCGTCACCCTGTCCACTGGCCACTCACTGCTGACTGAGGTCCCCAGAGGAAGGCTGGTGCCCACCTCGTCCCTGTCGCCTCCAGGCCCCGAATTGTGGCCTGCACCTGGCCAACGTGTCCAGTGGGTGAGTGAGCTGCAGCCCTAAATGGTTGGGGTTGCAGTATAGCCGGGCGCCTCTATGCTGTGCACCCAGCCTCCACCAGCGAACTCCCGGGAGGGTGGGGCAGGGTGCCTGTATGGCTTGAGCACTGGAGGCCTGGCCAGAGTCTGAGGACCAGAGCAGCCTCCTCACAGGGCAGACACAGAGGGACTCCTGCTGAGGGGTGGGCACCGAGGAAGAGCCCCTTGGGCCATTCGGACTCTCGGTCATGCAGGATGGTGGTGCCCGTGGCAGGGACTTGGCCTCGCCTCACCTCCAGACCCCCACCTGCCACAGCACCCGTGAGCCCAGATCTGGCCCGAGGAGGTGGTGCCCATGCGGCCCAGGGCCACATAACAAGGCAGCCCCCTGCCCCGGGCCTGGGTCCCCCAGGCTTCAGCATGGAGAGGTGTGCAGTGGGCCCTGCGGGTGAGCACAGGTGGGCTAAGCTGGGGGGGGGGGGCAGTGGAGAGGGATGGGCTCCCACTGGGAAGCTCAGGGCCACTGAATTTAGTGTGACCAGGAGGAGGAGGGGGTGGCCTCACTTGTAGACACTGGATTTGGGGTTACATTGCTGCCATCCAAGCAGCTTTGCAGAAGTAAGACGAGCAAGACTCATACAAGCCGAAGCCTGAAGGTGGGAGCAGGTGGAATCTCACTTTGTCTGAGAAGGTGGAACCACTCCTCGGCATGTTTGGGGTCTGAGCGTGGTGGGAGGCGGGGGAGGGGTGGGGAGGTCACAGAGAGGAGTCCAAGATGAGGGGCAGCGCGCATCATTTATTGAACTGGGACCCAGTGCAGAGGTGCCTCCCAGCCGGTCCACACTGTCAGCCCCAAAGACAGATGCCTGGGGCCCAGCAGCCCGCTCCCTCCTCCCCGTCACAACCCCGAGCCCTCCACTCTCCTGCCCTCAGACATAGGGAGATGTGCACCCCACCCGGTGCTGACCCGTGTGGCCATGGGAGACAAGGCCGAGGGCGCCCGGGAGGGGCGGCTTCCTGCGGCCACAGCTCTGGGGCCTCGGAGACAATGTCCACACATCAAACCAAATCTTAAAAAGGTTACACAGACACTAAGGAACAACGTTTCTAGAGCGTCACAGATGGGAGTGGCCACAAAGCCTTTAAAATAATGGACATGGCATGCCAACGCGTGAGGAGCAGGCATAAATGAACTTGGAGCAGTGTCAGGGTGGAGCCAGGGGCCCCAGACACACTTGGAGCATTGTGGGCATAGGTCTAGGCAGGCACAGATAGCTTCTGTTGGTAAAGAAACCTCTACATCTGCGGGGGGCGGGGGGCAGTCTGCACAGGTGGTGAGCGTGGGGGCGCCGTGGGGTTAGAGCGCGCCCATTCCGGTGACCTCGGACGTCAGCCTGGAAGAGACAAGGGAACAGGTCACGGGTCACCGTGTTCTCACGGGCGAGGTGTCCTCAGAGTCCTGACCCCTCCTTCACAGCCTGGGGCCTGCATGCCAGTTGCCACACGGGGTTGGGGTGAGGGGGATGTGACAGGCCCCGGCTGCCACGGCTGTTTCTGCCGCCACTGTGGGGAGGGGTGCAGGAGTCGCCCTGCCAGGGAGGCGTGGACATGGGGCTCCCCACAGCGTACCATGTAGGGTGTCAACGCCCAGCGACTTGTGTGGGGCCACGTAGGCACGGCTGGAGGGTGGAAGTCAAGGGTGAGAGGACAGAGGAGCGTGCAGTCTTGTGTCATCTGGAGACTCCCCAAGCACGTCCCACCCCCAGAAGAGAACCCTGGGAGGCAGGCCAGTCCAGGCCCCACCCAGGTCCTCACCTGGCGTTGATGAGGTACTGGGCAAGGCTGATGTTGGCTGGGGTCCCCGTGATGGTGATCTGGCGCTCTGATGACCCCTCCGTGGCATTGGCGATTTTGATCTGCGCTCCAGACATCTGTCGAATTTCATTGATTTTGGTCCCTTGGCGTCCAATTATGCAGCCTATTAGCTGGAAGAAAGGATGCAGGAGCGTCTTGGAGAGAATCCACTGTGGCCTGAGTGCAGCCGAGACGTAAGGGGAGCTGGGGGTCCCACTGCTTTGGTCCCTTCCCGGGTCCCCCCGAGAGGCACACCTCCACTCCTGCTGGAGAATGGGAGCCGCTAGGCCTCAACTGTAGGAAGTCCCATCAAATAAAGAGCCTGTAGTCATGGAGACCCCTCACACGGCTCAGTGTCCTCTGCTGGCCTGAGGCCACGCTGGCCCCTCTAGGCTGCACTCTCGGGCTGGAGGGATGTTTGAGTGGACACAGGAGCTGGAGAGGCATGTCTCTAGCCATCGCCATGCCCCGCAGGCTGCTGTCCCTCCAAGGACACCAGATCCACACCCGCCCTGGTGTCTTGGTTTGGGGACTGGAGTCGGCATTCTTAGGATGACTCGAGGGTCCAGAGGATGGCTGGGAGATAACTGAGTGTGTGAAGGAGGGTGTAACGGAGCATGTGAAGGAGTGTGTAAGGGAGGGTGTGAGGGGAGCGTGTGGCGGAAGTGTGGATAGAAGGTGTGGGAGGAGTGTATGGGAGACCCTGTGAGGGATTATGTCGGGGCCTGTATGGTGGAGGACATGGGGAGAGCATATGGAGGACGTGTGTGAGGCCCTGTGAGGGAAGCGTGTCAGGGGAGTGTGCGGGGGGAGTGTGGGAGGCCCTCCAAGGGCCTTCGGGGTGCTCCTGGGCCACCTGTCCCCAGGGTGACCCTGAACCAGGGCAGGGCCTTCACAGGGGAGCCAGGATCCCCAGGCAGCTCTGGCATCTGCATTCTGAGTTTACCCTGATGCCCCCATGGCTCCTCCCTGTCTGGTAACTTGGGGGTGACGTCACCCACCCCCAAGGGCATTCAGCTGCTTAACGAGGCGGGGGCGCACGTGGGCTCAGGCGGGTGAGGCTGGATGTACTCACATCATTGGGAATGGTGAGCTCGTGAGTGCTGGCCGGGGGGCTGGCGTCCAGACCTGGGCACAGCGAGAGGACAGGGTTAGGTAGGTGAAGGCTGGGGGAAGGCTGTTCCCACCTGACCCCGCTCCCCACTCAGCCACAGGCAGGCAGGGCTGGGGAATGCCCAGGGTAGGGTCTGCACAGCTGGGGGCTGGGGCCTGTGAGCTCTGGGTCCCAACTGCCACCCCTCTCCTGACCCAGCATCTCTCAAACAGGGAGGAGGAACCTGGCAGGAGGTGGCTCCCCTTTTCCTCCTGGGTACAACTTGCGTCACTTGTCTGCCATGTGGCACAGCCTCCTGAGACATCGATCAGATCCCCTGGTGTCTATGCCTGGTATGCAGGCCATGCTGGTCACACCAGCCCTGGGTGCCCCAGACTCGCCAGCACAGCTGCCTCTGCTGCCCCAGCCTCCCCCACTTTCCTTGCAGGCCCTGGGGCTCTGGCCCCCCACAACACTTCCAGTGTTGGGGCAGGGAGGCTGGCCCAAGAGCCGGGCCGGGGAAGACATGCCTTTCCATAGGGTGTCTGGGCGAAGATGAGCACCCAGGCCCAGCTCCTCACACGTTGCAGCTTCCATCTCTACAAATCCCAGCTCAGGACCCACTAAGTCAGAGCCAGCCTCCCAGGATCAAGGACAAGTCCATCACTTGCTTCAGAAACAGTGCATAAAACAGGGGGGCCTTGAGGGGCCCCGAGGGGAGGGAGGCAATCGCCGGACAGAGTGCTCCTTCATACCAGGCGCTTCCACCCTGTCAGGAGGCAGCTCAAGCTCCAGCCTGTGGCTGTGACCCCGCCATCCTGCCTTGGCCCCACCCCTCTCGCCCCTGCAGCCAGGCATCGCAGGCGCCGCTCTCTGGAACATTCCAGAGTTCAGAACATTCCAGGACCTGAGCCCTTTGCCCACCCCCTGCTCCTCCCTCACTTGTCCCTGCCCCTCAGCCTGATCCCCACATGCCCAGGGGGTCCTGATAAACGGGATTGCCCGGTCCCTGCCCGCATGTCCTCCTCCACGGCAACCAGGTCCCTGGAACAAGACGTGCGGTGGCCCCTGGTGTCTCAAGCACAGGAACCTGGCGAGGTGGAGGCTGTTCTGGCGCCCGTGGAGCACAGGGCTCAGCTGTGCCAAACAAATCAACTCACCCCAAACCGTCCGCCAGTTTCTCTTACGCAGTTAAACCTGGAGCTGCTGCTCTTTATCTCTTTTTATAAAGGTATTTTCAATACAGTTACCAGTCCCCATCCATCTGTACGCACACTCAATCGACAGCGACATTTAAAACATCACCTCAGAGACTTCCTTGGTCCCGAGTACCGTGCAAGGACTCCTGGTTTGGGGGTCACACCTGCTTCCCTGGCTTGTGTTTTCCAAATGAGGGGTCTTCGTTGAAAAGCTGCTAAAGCCATCCCAGGGGTGGGCTTCCTCTTAGGAGTCGCAAGCACTGCCTCTCCCACACAAATCCCAGATGCCAGGGAGCGTGTGACGCGGCCTCAGGGTGAGGACAACCTGTCCAGGCTCCTGACCTGCTGCCATGGCACGTGTGTGTGCATGTGCATGGGGGGGTGTTCATGTGCATGGGGGGTGTGTGCATGTGCATGGGGGGTGTGCATGTGCATGGGAGTGTGTGCATGTGCATGGGGGGTGTGTGCATTTGCATGGGGGTGTGTGCATGTGCATGGGGGGGTGTGCATGTGCATGGGGGGTGTGCATGTGCATGAGAGTGTGTGCATGTGCATGGGGTGTGTGCATGTGCATGGGGGGGTGTGCATGTGCATGGGGGGTGTGCATGTGCATGAGAGTGTGTGCATGTGCATGGGGGTGTGTGCATGTGCATGGGGTGTGTGCATGTGCATGGGTGTGTGTGTGCATGTGCATGGGGGTGTGCATGTGCATATGTGTGCATGTGCATGGGGTGTGTGCATGTGCATGGGGGGTGTGCATGTGCATGGGTGTGTGTGTGCATGTGCATGGGTGTGTGCATGTGCATATGTGTGCATGTGCATGGGTGTGTGTGCATGTGCATGGGTGTGTGTGTGCATGTGCATGGGGGTGTGCATGTGCATGGGGGTGTGTGCATGTGCATGGGGGGTGTACATGTGCATGGGGAGGTTTGCATGTGCATGGGGGTGTGTGCATGTGTATGGGGGGTGTACATGTGCATGGGGAGGTTTGCATGTGCATGGGGGTGTGCATGTGCATGGGGGTGTGTGCATGTGCATGGGGGGTGTACATGTGCATGGGGAGGTTTGCATGTGCATGGGTGTGTGTGTGCATGTGCATGGGGGGTGTGTGCATGTGCATGGGAGGTGTGCATGTGCATGGGGGTGTGAGTGCATATGTACATGGGGGTTTGTGTACCTGTGTGCATGGGTGTGTGTGCGTGTACGTGGGGTGTGTGTATGTGTATGGGGGTGTGTGTGCCCATGTGCATGGGGTGTGTATGTGTGTGTGCATGGGAGGGCATATGTGTGCATGTGCATGGGGGCAGGGGTCATATGTACATGGGGGCATGTGTGTGCGTGTGCATGGTGTGTGTGTGTGACCGTGTGCATAGATGTGTGTGTGCATATTCATGGTGTGTGTGTGTGCCCATGTGCATGGGGGAACGTGTGTGCATTTGTACATGGGGTCTGTGTGTGTCCATGTGCATGTGTGTGTGTGTGTGCATGTTCGTCGTGCATGCATATGTACATGGGGGGGGGCGTGTGTGTCCGTGCACGTGGGGTGTGTGTGTGTGTGCATGGGGGTGTATGTGCACCTGAGTTCCAAATGTCCCAGGGGCCCTGAAGAGGGAGATCATCATAGGGATGTGTTAACACGAGTCCCCTGTCTCTGAGGTCATGCTGGGAGGGCTGTGGTGGGGTTGGGGTGTGGTGAGGGAGCATTCTTCTTGGGAAGGCCAGGCCCTGGGGGCCCCCAGACAGTGTCCCGGAGACCAGGGCTGGGCAGTTACTGAAATCTCACTATAAATGGCAGAGGCTGCACAGAGCCCCTGGACACGTGTCATCACCCAGATACGGAACTGTGCAGAGGGTGTCCAGCTCCATAATCAAAATTATTCTGTTTTCCTCTAATTTCCACTCATTAAAATCTCCATTAGCTTAATTAAAAGCCGTACTGAGAAGAAAGCCACAGCAAGCACATGGATCATCAGAGCTGGGGTTTCAGCTCAATAGATGACCCCTGAGCCCCGTGGTCTCAGCCGGACCCCTGTGGTCCTGAGGGACATATGACAAGCAGATGCCCTGAGGTCCAGAACAGCAGTGGGGGAGGCGGCTGAGACCCTCCCCGGCTTCCCCATAAGCAGGACCCTCGCTCTTCTGCTCTGATCCAGGCCTGCATGGGGAGTGGGTCAGAGCGTGGTGGGTGCCTCTGTCACAGGGCCCTGCCAAGTCCAGGGCACATGCTTCCAGTGGCTTTGCTCCCAAACAGCCTGTAAGGAGCCACGCTCTCTGCTCCAAGCCTGGGTGACGGGATCTGAGGATCCACGCCTGCCCTGCCACGTCAGGGGGTGTTCAGCGCAGATCCACCCCAGAGTGGTCTTCTCTCCTACGAAAACTCACAGCCTGGTCGGCCCTTCCCTCCAGCCTTCCATGCTGTGCCCCCGGGAGGATAAGTGACCTTCTACCTGATGGGGTCGCTGTGCCCCAAGCACTGGCAGAGACTTGACCCATCACCGCAATTGCAGAGCCATAGGTGGAAGCTGGGAGCCACGTGTGCAGACCTGGAGTGGCCCGCTCGGGCAGGCTTGGGATGGCGGCAGCCCTCCCCCGAGGCGCTCAGCGAGTGGCCCTCTGGCCCTTTCCACCCGCCAGGTCCCTTCCTGGCTTGCTGGCTCTCCATTTAGCGTGGTTTTATTTTACCTGACGACTGGCCCATCAGATTTTGAGCTTCTTCGGAGGAGTGTAAAGGCAGCTTTTCTCCTGGAGAGCAAAGAAGAAACAGATTTAATGTTTTGCCCTCAAGGAGAGAAGTAAGGTCACTTCAACTAGGGAAGCTCAAAGTCTGACTGGTGCGCCGCCCTGCGCTACGGGGGCACCGTCTGGGCAGAGCGCCCTGCGGGTGTACGGCCTCCTGCAGGAGGCCCTCCCCAACGGCCAGCAGGCAGCAGAGCAGGACGAACCCTCGAGGGGGAGGTGTCTCCTTCAGGAAGGCCAGCTGTGGGGTAACTGACCCGCACAGACATCAGACAGATCCCTGCCCGCCCGCAGCAGCGTGCCCAGCGCTGTGTCCCAGCACTCAGACAGCCCTACCTGCTCCGCTCGCTGCCCTGAACACAGACGCTCGGAGAGAGAAAGGCCCCGGGTGAGAAGAGAGGTCAGAAAGGGCGGCTGGGTACGTACCGGGGAAAGCGGGGTTGGTCTGTCCGAGGGGAGGAAAGGGGGTTTGCTGCATGGCCAGCTGGTGGAGCTTGGTCAACTGCTGGGGTAGGAGGGACACGAGAGCTAAGAAGGTTATTGTTATCGAGTACAAGTCACACCAAATTAAAAACGCGTAACAGAAGTCTGCACAGATAGATAGAAAGGGGGCCATGCGACACATGGCGGACGCAGCAGCACGCAAGGACTTGGCCTGGAATAACCAATGGGCCATGGTCGGTCGGCAGGCACTGAGTCCTTCCCCGTTTCAGCCCCGGTCAGACGGGTGCCGGGGCTCACCAGGGAGATCTAGAGCCAGAGAGCAGGACCTGCAGGGCCCCTAAAAGCCTCAGCGCCACATTGTCACTCACGGGACTCAGGCGTGTGGGCGGGAGACCCACGCCCCCTCCCTTCTGCACACCTGGTCCAGATAGCTGCCTGGTGCTCACTCTACCCAGGGGGTGATTCAGTGGGGGCCCCATGCAGGCCCACAGGCCACGGCCCGCCTCCTGGGCCCCTGGGATCACAGGCGGAGGGCTGGAAGTCCCCACCCAAGGGTGCTACGAAGCCAAGGGTGTTGCAGAGCCACTAGGAGTGTGCCGGGCTCCCATGGGGCCAGCCACGCCTGCACCCTTCCCTTGTCCCTTGTGATCTGACCTTTGTCCCCCATCCCCTAGACTTTTGTGGAAGGCTTTAGTTTCTTGTTTTATCTGAGCCTCACTTCTTAAAAAAGCACTAAAAACAACAGAGAATGGAGGTAACTGTGGTGAGCCGTGGCCACCTAAGAAGGGCTCTCTAAACCCCACCCCCGGCCTTGAGACTTCTGGATGTGTCCTTAGCCCTGGCTCACCCACTGGCCCCACATCTCCAGCCGAGTGGATGGAGGGCCAGGTCATTCCAAGACACGCTTGCAACTCCCAACCTTCACAAAGGAAGCCTAGCCTGAGTGTTTCCAGGGCCCTGAGGTCTCCACTGAGCCCTGTGGCTGGAAGGTGGGGGCACCCGAGAGTCGTGGGCATCCCCAGGTGAGACGTGGATCTGACCAGTCACCCCATTGGTCCCATCCTGCAGAGTCTGTGGAAGGGAAGAGAAGGACAAACACTGGGATTTCTGACGTCCCAGCCTTCAAGGGTGAGCCCCTGGGTGACAGAGGAGTGGGTTTGCTGCTGGCCTCCCATGGGCCGGGCACACTCTGAGAGTCCCTGATGAGATGGGGCACAGGGGGAGCTGGCCACATCCAACTCAGCTGCCACATCTGGCGGTTCCGAGGAGGGGGCGGGGTGACCCAGGGTCAGAGTGCGCTCTGAGAGTCCCCAGTGAGGTGGGGCTGGGGCTTACAGCACATTGCTGCCTGGCATGTCAGCCCAGTGACCCAGCACCATGGGGCTCAGGGTGTCCTGAGCAGACGTGCACGGAAGCAGCCTGAGAGGTGTCAGGAGAGCACATCCAGGAATCATTGTCATGGGGACACCAGCCCACGCCCTGGGGATGAGAGGTGAGCGGTGACTGGCAACTGCTGTGCCATAGGCAAGACAACCCTGTGCAAGAGGCTGATGGGCCGGGGACCCCGCTGCTCAGCTCCTCCTTCCAGAGGCATGTCGAAAGAAAGATGGCAAGGACCCATGGGCGCCGGGGGCATGAAGATGAGAGTGACGGGAGCACCGACTCTGTCCTGCAAACCACCCCCACCCCAGAGCACAGCAAGTCACCCTGGGTCATTAGGATGCTGGGCAGGTGCTGTGCCCCGAGTCCACCTACACAGAGGGCTAGAAGGGGGGCTAAGGAGGGGAGAGAGCTCCTAGGATGGAGGAGGAAACCCATGTCCAGAGACAAACATCCAGGTGGCCGTCCATAGCCTTGGCACTGCAGGCAGGCCGCCTGTGCTCTCCTCACTGGGGTTTCTGGCAGACACCGCACTGGGGCATGGACAGTGGCCCGGTGGGGACTGGCGGGGCCCGGCCCTCTCCCTGGGGGCTCTAGCCCTGTCACCTGGGGGCCGGGGACCAGCGGGAAGCCCCAGGAGCGGGCCTGCGCTGTGTGCAGGGCCTCGGCTGGGCTGCTCCCTGGTCCGGGTCCACGACTCCATCCCAGCTGGTGTCTGTGCGTCTGGTGGCCGGGCTTGTGCGGTCGCCATGTGGGCAGGGCCCTCTCCCTCTGTCCCCGAGTGCCCGGGAGCGCACAGCTGTGCAGCGGACAGGATGGCGGGGCAGATCAGGGCCCTGGGGGCAGGAGAACTGACCCAAGTCGGCTCCAGCTCCGACCAGGGCTGCGGACACGGGCATAGCTGGGAGACGGGCCCCACGTGAGCGGCAGGCAGGCTGAAGAAGCGCTGCCATGTGAGTTGGGTGAAGGAACATCGCACACTCACAAGGCTCCCCACTGGGCTGCCCATGGCCCCCACACCCGGGATGATCCTCTGTCTCCCAGTTAGATGGATGAGCCCGCCACCACACGTGTTACAGGCACAGCCGGACGACCCAGGAGGAGGGCTCTGCTCGCACCTGGGAAGCCTGACCCTCAGAAGTTCAGCTGCTCCAACCCTGACCTGTCCTCCGGCACATATCTGCTGCCTTTGATGAAACAGTGGCCACAGCACACATAACCCCCTCCGGCACCCACATGTAAGGTGACACCTGGGGAAGGACTGGCTGGATGGGGGTGCCCAGGGAAGCCCTCCCCCAGAGTCGGGGACCGCTGGATGTCAGCTGACATCTTCCTGTCTTGGTTTCATCCTTAACGGGACCTTCTGGGCTCCATTTCTTCATTTTGTGAAGGAAGGAGCAGCACTGTGTGCTGAGGAGACTTCCCACTTTTTGAGGTATTTCTACCACAAATGTGGCCAGGATTTGAAGGAAGAAAGGAGGGGAGGTAGCGCCACATCACAGATGTTTCTCCATGACCTGCCCTTCCCACTGAACCGTGTCGGGGTATAAATCAGAGACAAGTGCTCACAAGCACACAGCTGCACACACGTTCAGGGACAGGCTGCGTAGTTCCGACTGTGAGTCTCCTCTCCTGTGAAGGGCTCTCTGGTGTCCTTAGTCCATCTTTCTACCAGGCTGTTTTCTGCTGATTCACATAAACTTACGTATTCAGATTCTCATTCTAGTTCAGCTCCATTTACTAGAAAGATCTTTCCCCCAATTTCCTTATGGAGCCTTGAGAGAAACCACATTTAAAAATTCTAATGTGGTCAGATTCATCACTGTTTTCCTTAATAGCTTATGCTTCTGTGAACTGAAAGATATTCTATCTTTTTTTTCTAAAAGTGCTACAGCTTTCTTTCTCGTTGTTGAAGTTCTCGGTACAGGCAGAGTGTCTGTTTCCCATCAGATGTTCTCGGTGTGACCAGCTTGCTGGCTTGGGCCTTTGCTCTTTCACATGAAACAGCAGCAGGGACTTTGTGTCACTTCGGCAGTACCCGCATCTCAACCTGGGAGGACCCCTGATGTCCCGTCCAGGAGGGTCATGTGTCTTTCCTTTCACTGTGGTCTTCTGGTCAGCTTTAAGTTTCAGTAAGGACGAGATTTTTTTTTTTTTTTTAATCATCTTTTGGACTATGAAGACAGCTGAGCGCCGAAGAATTGATACTTTTGAACTGTGGTGTTGGAGAAGACTCTTGGGAGTCCCTTGGACTGCAAGGAGATCCAACCAGTCCATCCTAAAGGAGATCAGCCCTGGGGTTTCTTTAGAGGGAATGATGCTAAAGCTGAAACTCCAGTACTTTGGCCCCCTCATGCGAAGAGTTGACTCATTAGAAAAGACTCTGATGTTGGGAGGGATTGGGGGCAGGAGGAGAAGGGGATGACAGAGGATAAGATGGCTGGATGGCATCACCAACTCAATGGACATGAGTCTGAGTGAACTCTGGGAGTTGGTGATGGACAGGGAGGCCTGGCATGCTGCGATTCATGGGGGTGCAAAGAGACACGACTGAGCGACTGAACTGAACTATTGATTTTAACTTACTGCTTTGTGGGAGAGAGCTGTCTCTCTAATTCCAGCTTTTGAGAGACGGTGAGTCTGTGCTCCGTGTGTCGTGGAGCTTTGTAAGCATTCTCGTGGGTCCGGCAGCTGTGCCGGTGAGAGCTCAGGGCACACTGGTTAACTCGGTTCACGCGGGACCGTCAGAATCTCTTGCTTCTTGTCTACATGGCCTTCGCGTTCAGGCTCCGCTGCAATGTCTGTCAGATTCCCCTAATGGTTTGTTAATTTTTTCCTTTACATGTGTCTGAAGCTGTGTTTTAGGTGCATACAAATTTAAATTGCTTTCTTTGAGTGAACTGAACGGTTTATCAATAAGTAACGAGTAAGTGATTTGCCTTAAAGTTTGTTTTTCTCCCCACTGATAATAATAATAGTATATTGCTTCTTTGGGTTAGTATTTTTGTATATTTTTCCTATCTTTTTTTTTTTTTTTAATTTGTCTAGGTCCTTCTTCTTTAGGTGTGCCCTTTGAAATAAAACTGAAAACTTTTTTGTTTTTGTTTGCTTATTTATTTATTTTTTAAAAATCTGACAGACCTTGTTTTTTAACTGGAAAGTTTCTTACTTTGGTCACCGTAGATGTATAGTAATTTCTGTTGTCGTATGTTAATTGCCCTGATCGTCCAGGGTTTCTTTTCTCTTTCCCTTTCTGCTGTGTTGATTAATGATGTTTTCTGGTCACCCACGCCCCCCACCCCACACTTTTAATGAAGTTACAAAAGTGAACACTTTTCTGTAGCCACCACTCTGGAGCTGTCACACGCACATCTGCAGCCCTAATTCAGCATCTTTGCCTCCTCCTGAACGCTACAGTGGCCCCAGGATCTTTTCATCCCCTCGGCCACATCCTAAATCTTAGCTGTGCTCTTGGGGTCCATTTAGTTCTGTATGTTAATCCCAGCAATTAGCATTGATTTTGATTTTACAAAGTGTGTTTTCATTGACCCAGATGTTTACGTTTTAATGGACAAAAATATCAATGTTTTCTTTCTGATCTGTGCCTCTTTTAAAAGGAAAGAGATGGCAGATTTCTTCGCTCACCATTCTTTCTTGTGTTCATAGCCTTCTTTCTGCGGTCATTTTCCTTTTCCTGAAGGGCGCCCCTTAGGAGGTCACAGCTGTTTGTCTGAAAAATGCCTGCCCTCGGTGACCCTCTGATGGTTGTTTTATTTCATCACCCTGTGGCCCCTGCATTGCTCCTCTGCCATATTCTTTCTCCCTCCATCTTCAGAAGATATGCTTTGGTCTCTGGTGTCATGTGGCTTTGTTTGGACACGTCTAAGAAGGATTTGGGTTGATCTTGTTTGAGATTTGTTGGGATTGCTGAATGTGAGGACTGTTTTGTTACTGATTCTGAGAAATTCTCTGCAATCATCTCTTAGAGTCTTCCCTCCCTCCCGCCTATCCTCTCTTCCTGGGGCTCTGACTGGATCCGGGTTCTTCCTTCTCAGTCCTCCGTGCACACAAGTCATATAGGGCCTTGTGAAAATCCAGGTTCTGATTCTGGGAGGGGTGGGCTGAGAGCCCTGCCACTGAAAAGAAGCTCAGCTCAGCCAGAGAGGGTATGCGACATGGAGGAGGGGTGGGGAGGGGGGTTAACCTGCCCAGTTAGCTGCTCTGCAGCAGGTGAGGCTGAGGGTGCCTCCCCGCCACCAAAAAGAGCCAGAGGTGTAGGCATCAGCAGGGCAGCCATGCAGGTCCCTCTCAGCAGGGCTCTCCCTGGGAGACTGGGGGGACACCAAGGAGGCAGGCGGGGAAGGTGCTCCATCCTAGCTGCATCCACTGTGGGGGGGGGGGTCCCAGGGACCACCGTCTGCACAGGACCCACTGGTTTCCTCCACTCACTATAACACAGGTGTTTCCATTTCCCGCCTGCTTACTCGCTAAGCAATGACATGGCCAACGCAGCACCCACCCTCCCCCCAGGCACTCAATACCTCTGCTGAGACCCAGCGTCATGGGGACCCACAGCTCTGCTGCTCCTGGACCCCAGCTCTGGAGCTCTCTCCATGAAGCTCCATGTCCTCCCTGTGAACCCCAGGGGACGGTGTCCACCCAGGACCCTGTTGGTCCAGCCCAACTTCTGGTCTCAATCCTACTTGCTTCCAGGCCCCTTTAAGGAGGGGATGCTGAGCAAGGGAGTGACTTGGGAACTCTGAAGACTAGAAATAAGATCCTCACGTGTGGGGTCCTTGAGGGTGTCTCACTTCTCCCAGCAGAAAACAGTTCCTTCCTGGTATAATCAGCATGGGGACAGGAAGAGCAGAGGTGGGAGAGAGCGATGATGATGCTCTGTGTCTGCTCCCGCATCCTGGGTCGTGGCTGCCGTGGTCCTCCCATGTGTCTGAAACCACGTCTGGCCCCTCGAGCAGGACCCGTGGGGGAGTGGGCAGCTGTCCCGGAGCACTGCCGCTGCCAGCCGTAATCTAGGCCACCGGCTGTGACCGAGGCCACCAGCCATGACCCAGGCCAGCCACCCAGCAGTCCCTGGCCTCTCTGAATGCCTGAGAGCTTAAGTCCCGGGAGGATTCTGGTGAAACAAGGCCTGAGCCTGGAGAGGACCTGGAGGAAGACTGCTGAGGGTGGGGCCCTGATTCTCAAGTCGGGTAAACCAGAAAGCAGGAAGAACTGCACATGCTTTAATTCTACATGAAGAAACACTTGGCTCCAGGAAATGTATTTCCTCGTGGTCTATGCCTGATTTAGGAAGATGACTGTGTCAGTCACTGGGGTTGAAATGTTTAAATGGTGTATTCAGTTATCTTGTAAAATAAATTAGTACTGTCTATAAGTATCATATTTGTGTTCTAAGAAAAGTGAAAGGGAAGTCGCTCAGTCATGTCTTCACTCTTCGCGGCCCCGTGGACTGTAGCCTACCGGGCTCCTCCATCCATGGGATTTTCCAGGCAAGAATACTGGAGTGGGTTGCCATTGCCTTCTCCAGGAGATCTTCCCGACCCAGGGTTTGAATCTGGGTCTCCCAAATTGTAGGCAGACGCTTTACCGTCTGAGCCACCAGGGAAGTCCTCTCTAAGAAATGAAGCTTTAAAAAAAATCCTACTGAATATTAAGCTCAGATGAAACTGCCTTCCTGGCCATCGTCACTTGTTACTGTTTGTTTGGAACAGACCGTCAGTGACGGTTCGAGCTGTCAACTCTCTGCTCTGCAGGAGAAGTGTTTTATCAGAGTCCGGCTCTCTTCCCAACAGCTGTTCCATGGCACATGCAGGTCTGGGGGACGCGGGGGCCCTCACAGAAGCCCTCAAGGCAACTATGTAACAGCAGCTATACATTAGTTTAAAAATTAAAAAAAAAATCTGAAACTACCCATTTTTAAGAGATACTGAGAACATCACATGAAAGAGCAAAACAACCGACTGATATAAAAACCAATCCACCAAACCAGTCGCCGTCCCTGGGGCTCGCTAGGTGCCTGTGCCCCCGGGTTTCGGTGGCCTGTGTGTGACGCCTCAGAAGGGAGCACAGGCCCCACTCAGCGCTGCACGTCTGAGCCTCGGGTCCGGGTCCGAGCTGCACGGGGGTAATCTGGCCCCTCTGACCCAGGTCGCTATGTGCTGAGTTCTGAATGTGCTTTTGTACAGACGCTCTTCCAAAGGCAAGAGACTGCCAGCCATGGGGATCCAAGGCTGTGCCGCCCCAGAAGCTGGCTTCCAGTCTGACCTCTGCCACCCCTGCGGGTGCTCTATCGGGGTTCATGGACCCCCCCAGCACTACGAGCACTCACTCTGCATGGAGACGCACCTTCCCCCACCCCAGGCTCTAGCACCCCGCCTTCCCTGGGTCACAGCCAATGATGGTCAGTGGGACGAGGGCAGGCAGCCCCACGTGGCGCGAGGGTGGTCCCGCAGCCCTGCGTCCATCAGCTTCTCTGCCATCTGACTTGTTGCTTATGAGGATTTCTTTTCTACTCAATAGCAATTTTCTGCAATGATAGTCCACAGACACCTACTGAGCGTCAGTTAATTCTTACCCCCCACCCCCCCGCCCTGCTCTGCATCTTAGGCGACTGGCTCTGAACCTGCCAACTCAAAACAGTGAGGATCTGCAGAAGATGGCGGGCATCACGGTCCCCCGTGGCCCCTGTGCCTGGACAAACCTCCAGCCCCGCCCCCGGCTCTCACAAAGCAGCACGTGGACGCATCCTCCCAGCACAGAGGACACATCTCAGGTGGGATCTCTCTCGCTGCAGCTGAGGCAGCGGCACAGAGCCCGTTCCCTCCCCTCCTCCCCGCAGCCCACCGCCGGGGACCAGCGGGGCAGACTGCACTGCCCGGCGCATCGACAGCCCTGTGGCCCCGAGGTTCTGCCTGCATGGCTCTCAGGGTGCCCAGCCCTCCAGCAGCAGTGCCACACTCAGACTGGAACGCAGTCCGGAGCAGCCCTGGGTGTGGAACGTGTCATAACACTAGAACAGAGCCTTGTCTGCTCTATGGGCTTCTGATGGCCGGGATCTCGTGGGTGCAGGGACTTTGCTCCAACTGGGGACTGAAAGGGAGCACACAGCTTCACCAAAGGTTCCCACGCCCGTCCAAGGTGTCCCAGCACACCTGTTGATGGCACGTCACCTGCCTGGACAGGTACACACAGGGCCTGAGCTGTCCCCGCCCACCAGGGTGGGTGCCAGGGACATGCAGCCTGGGGCCACCGCACGAGGGCCCAGGTGTGGAGGAACAGCCGGGCTGCAGCCACGCTCAGAGCAATTTGACACCAGGCCAAGTCCTCCACATGGGAGAATTAGTGCTAAGAGGTTAAAGGTTACTTAGGGCCATATGGATACGACACAGGTCAGGAACACGGAGAACGTATTAATATTATTGTGTAATATTAATATTAGTAGCAACTGACAGCAGCATGCAGGTAGGAGGAAGTGGTGACGAGAGGAGGTGAAGGGGCAGAGTGAAAACTCACATCTGGGTGGGGGATGGCGTACTGTCCCTGGATCGTGTAGGCCTGGAGAGAGAGAGACACCGTCAGCTCGTGAAGCGGCGGCCACACGTCCCCTCACCGCATGCCCTCACAGAACGAGGGCCTCCTGGGGCAGGCTCCCCTGCCAGCGGGCACCGGCTCTCTGGTTAAGGCTTTCCCCTTCACATAGGACAGGCGATCCCTCCCTCTGGAAGCTGGGGGCGGGGGTCCCGTGTCCCTTGTGGCTGGACCTACAACCAGACGTGCGATGGGGTGGGGGCAGGGTGGAGGGACCAGGTGGGATGCGGCCGGCTCTCACCCCGTTGTTTCTCAATAGGAAATAGCTATGTGTCATCCAGTCAACCCCTGCTGGGGACTGATGGTTATTAACGCTGAAGAGTTTAATCAGCCATCAGAGTACACACTTTCAGGAAATAACTTATCCCAAGAAAACCAAACAACGAAACAGAAAACTCTAAAAGGTGACTCAAACCCCACTTTGCAAATGTCAGATTAAGAAATGCACCCAAATCAGCCACAGGTTGGCGAGCGTCTTCCAGCCCCAGGGGACCGGGCGCAGCACACGCTTGGTGGTACGGCCCCTAGGGGAGTCTCGTTGGGCTTCGTCATGTCACTCGCCTTCAAGATGGTGACACGGAGCAGCCACACCAAGTGTGTGGGACCCGCAGCCCCTCCCACACCCAGCCCCCTGCCCCACAGTCCCTCAGCGAAGATTATTCCAGAAACTCATGGCCAATCAACAAACAAACCACACAGAGTTGAGGGAGAGTGAAGACAAAGGCTTTCACCGGGACTTGGGATGTGGGAGTGTGTTGCAGAGCCACATTCGCCCGCTGGTGGGATAGGTGTGGAGCCCTGTCGGGTGAGGCCTGGTGCCTCACAGTGAAGGAAAGCAGCCCGACCAGAGACGGCGAGCACGCAGCAGCCTGTGCACGCCTGGGGCCGCGGGACCACGACGCCCATCTGCAGGTGTTGTATAGATGCCACTAGGCACATTGCCACCATGTCTCTGGGCAAAACAGGCCTTGGAGGGGCGCTGCCCGCACGCTCTGATTTGCAGTTCTTCACCCCAGACGCTCAGTTTCTGACACCTTTTTCTCACTCAGCTGTCAGGGTTGCCAGTGCTATTTGAAGTGCACAGCCACCTACCATCCTCTCAGAACAGAGGTGGAGACGAGTCCAGGCAGTAGGTTCTATCTGGGCAGACTCTGGGGTCTGAACCTGCTGGGGAGGCAGGAGCCGCCTTTCTGCAGCAGGGGCCCGGCCAGTACTTCCCCGGAAAGGTCGGGCTGAGAGGCTCTGAAGCCGGGCGTGCAGCGTTTCCCGCACTCGGGTGCGGGGGCCAGGGCCTGGAACACAGGCTCCTCCACCCAGCTGCCTGCAGTGCTGACGACCAAGACCAGTCACTCACTGGCCACTCGCAGTGTCCCCAGGGCACAGGGGCCAGGTTAAGGCGCTGCCCTCCTGCAGGGGTGGTGGCCTTGCTGCCCTGCCTGGGGGTGGGCGACGGCCAGGAGGCTGCCCGGGCTCCAGCTCTTGTTAATCTGCTTCCCTTCTGGGTAAAGCCCATGCTTCACCACCAGGGATTGTCACAGGCTTGCCTGCACGCACGCTGGGGCCGAGGCCTGGCAGGTGACTAACCTGCCTGCTCACCTGGATGCAGGCGAGGAGAGGAGCTCTGAACAGGGCTGGCCCGCTGTGGCCACCCTGAGCCACGGGCCGTGGGAACTCCTGCCTCCCTGGGGGAGGCACCCCAAAGGCGGCTGCAGGAGCAGGGACCCCGCTGTTGCCACACAGGGGTTGGGGAGAGGGGAGAGGTGAGGGAGGGGGGTGGGGGAAGGATGGGGGGGGTGGGAGGCTGGGGACGGGACCGGGCCATCTGATGAGGCTCCTTCACAGAGCAGGGCAGGGCCGCGTGGGAAGACGCAGACAACCTGCGTTTGCCTCTTTTCCTTCTCAGCCCCTCCCCCGCCCCGGGGCACCCAGGACCTCCGTCTTCACTCTCCCTGAACAAACACACAGCACCGCTGCCCGGACGCAGAGCTCCCCCTGGCACTACTGGGCTGCGTGTGCAAAGTCCTTGACCGAGGTTGCGGTGACCCTGCCGAGGTGGCCGGCGCCCAAGGGCAGGAGATGTGGCACGGCCCCTCTGTCGGCCCCACCAGGCCAACCACTGGCTGAAGACAGAAACCACCACGACCCCCTCCTGGTGGGAGAGAAGGGTCGGGGGCTCTTGCCCAAACCCCCTTTGTGCAGTGTGGCTGTGCCCAGCCTCCTGGGCCTGCGGCCAGTGTGGGGAAGGGGAAGGGGGAGAGTGCGGACCATCCGAGTAACCGGGAGGCCCAGCCGGGCCTCCTTCATCCTCCTCTTGTTCCTCACGTGCTACTGGGAGGGACATGTGTGTGAGAACGTGTGTCTCGGGGGGAAATGGGCCAGTTTTTACAGTCGTAGTCATCTCAACCCTGAGCCCTAAGCCCCCTGGCAATACCCCCGGCCCTTCTTCCCTCTGAGCTTCCTAAAAGCACCAGGAAGTAGACTGGGCAGTGCTGCCCCACTGCACAGACCAGGGTCGTCCTGGGCCCCTTCCGTCTGGGGACGCTGCCTGGCAGTCTCAGGCGGGCCCGCGTTCAGCCCCGGCCGGGCCGAGGGTGGGGGAGCTCTGCGTCCAGCGCGGGTGGGGAGACGTGCACGTGAGAAGGGAGAAAACCTGAGTGCACTAACGGGCAGCGGCGGGGGCTGCAGTAAAAGGCTGAGGTTGGCAGTGGAGGCCGCGAGCGGGTCGGCTCTTACCTGACCACCTGCAAAAATGACAGGGGTGGAGGCGGGCTTTGGGCGGTAGGGAATGGTGGCACCTTTCGGTGGGGACTAGGAAAAGGGACAGGAGAGGGAGACAGAGTGTTAGAGTGGCTTTGCAGCCTGACAGTCGTGAGGCCTCCTTCCGAGCCCCGCCCGCTCTGCCTCCCATCCCTCCCCAGCCCCCCGGTCCTCCAGGAGCCACCACCCTAGATACAGCCCGCAGCAGGAGGCAGCGGGCGAGGTGGGAGGAGCGGCCCTGTCTGCACGCAACCCTCCCCTGGCGCTGAGCTCGGAGGGTTCGCCTCTGCCTTCAGTCCTCGGGAAGAGCCCTGGGACTCTGGGCCCAGGGTAGAGTTCCACTTGGCCTGGGCTGATGTTCATTTGGCCTCATCTCAGCAAAATTAGAAACATCCAACCTCACTATTGACAAAAGAGTCATCATTTAATACACCTCAGAGTCCAAATGAAATAGTCCACAGCTGTGATGAGATCTGCTACAATTTCCTTCCACTATTCTGTGTCCAAAAGTTTAGGATTCGTGTCTTGAGGTGCACGATATTCTCAGGTACCAGGAGTATGCCAGGTCTGACGATGTCAGCCTCACCCATGGATCAGAAGCAATCATGCCCGCTGCCAGCCACTGCCCAGGCAACTGTCTTCCCTGGGAGCAGAGTCCACGGGGTTGGGCCTGGCTGTTGCTGGAGTCCCAAGTCAGCTGCACCACCAGCTCGGGGCAGAGCTAGGGGACCAGAGCAGCCTGTCCCTGCAGGGAGCTCCTGAGGCCACTGCCCACCCAGGCCCAGTCCATGCCTCCACCAGGCAGTGTGACTTCAGAGTGCTCCCACCCGAGGCACACGCAGGGATGTGGGGACTGCAGACTGGCTGGTGGCTTCAACTCTGCAGCCCAGGCCACACCACGTGACCTTGAATACATCGTGTAACCTTGGCCTGCTACTGCAACCTTGAACACAGTATGACCTTGGTTGTGCTGTGTGACCTTGAACACACTGTGACCTTGAACATGCTCAAACT
This sequence comes from Bubalus kerabau, assembly GCF_029407905.1. Taxonomy (NCBI): domain Eukaryota; kingdom Metazoa; phylum Chordata; class Mammalia; order Artiodactyla; family Bovidae; genus Bubalus; species Bubalus kerabau. The sequence goes on along the minus strand of NC_073625.1, from coordinate 191,971,022 downwards.
TGGTTATACTGTGTGACCTTGGATGTACTGTGTGATCTTGAATACATTGTGTGACCTTGGAAGTCCATGTGACCTTGAACACATTTTATGATCTTGGCTGTGCTATGTGGCCTTGGACACACCATATGGCCTTGGATGTGCTGTGTGACCTTAGTTGTGCTGTGTGACCTTAACTGTGCTCTGTGACCCTGATTATGCTGTTTGACCTTGGATGTACTATGTGATCTTGAATACACTGTGTGACCTTGGCTGTGCTGTGTGACCTTGTGTGATGCAGAGAGGCTGCTTCAAGGACCTGTGTTTGGATAAAGGAGGGCTCCTGTCTCTCCATCTCTGGCTCGCCTTGGTTGTGACCAGGCACCTCTCAGTGGGTTCTCTGCAGTCTCAGGGTGCCTCGTGGTCACCAGGCAGGAAGCATGATTACACTGAAGGACCATTTCCACTGTGGTGCAAGCGGAGGACTCAGTCCACCGCTGCCCCAGCTCTGTCCCAGAGGTGGGGGTGGACTCTGTGCTGCTCAGCCTTAGCCATCACCCTTGCTCCATGGTGCCCTCTGACCCCACCAACAGCAGCACCCACACTGCACCAGCCCTGATGTCTAGCTCCCATCCCCTCTGACTTCTGGTGGAGGGACGCCTTCTGAGCACACCTCCCTGGGGGCCATGACACTCATGTTCTCCACCTAACTTGCAGTACCTCGAGCAGCCCCGCCCTCCTTCAGTGGGGATTTCTCAGGTGGAGGCCCCACCCAAGGGCTCAAAACTCTATACACTCTTCATTTAACACCAGGCCAGGGGCCTCTGGGTGTGAGAATGCTCCTTCCCCAGTAAGCAGCTGCTCCTGGGAGCCCCGTGACACCAATGACAGGAGGCCTCGTTCCCCCAACCTCCACAAGGACCCATCACATGCGCCTGTGTGTTTCAGTCTGCCTCTCACGGCCCCAGGGGCACAAGCGACTACAGCCTACGGGTCAGGCTCTTCTGTGGGGCCACGTCTGACCATGAACACGGCATAGACAAGGCCACATGTGAGGAGTCCTGAGGAGACCATGTGTCCTGCTCAGAACTCATCATCCTAGGGTGGCTCACATCTCTGTCCTGCACCCCCACGTGGCACCTGCCACCCACTAGGCTGGCATGGACTTCCTCACTTCCTGGGGTGTCTGCCACACTAGGGGTGCCAGGCCCTGCAGGCCACCTGCCCTCTTGGCCACTCGTGGTCCCAGCACCAGGACTGAGGAAGACACTGTTCATAACCAGGACCAGTGTGGGGGATGCTGCAGAAAAAAACATTCAGGAAAATCTTTTTGACGTCCCAATATCACACTTCAGGAAAATAAAACCAATACCAACTTTTTTTGAAGAAGTCAGACATGGCGCTTTAGCACCAGGTCAAATACAGAAGAGGGAAAGTCCCTGCTGCCCCCAGGCTTGCATCTGAGCAGGACTGCAGTCAGCCAGGGTGGACCCACCATGGCTTCATTGTGGGGGAGGAGGGCTTGATGGCCAGCAACCAGCACAGCTAGTAAAACTTTCCCTTAGAGGCATGATGACTTTATTTTAGCTTAAAAAAGACCAGCAACTATTATTGACAACTTTAGTTAATCTTGTAGCAGTTTGCATATTGACTGAAACTTAAATCTTGGGATTTTCCTCAAAATTTTAAGAGAGGTTCCTTCCTGCTCAGCTGTACCTTCCTTGCTTCTCCTTTGGTTAGATTGGTTAATCCTTTTCTTCACTCCTTTCTGTCTTCACAATTTGGGCATTTTCCTGTGCTTTGCATAAGTATAGCATGCGGTACCTCAGCAGTGTCTCTGGTGCCAGCACATAGTCCAGCCAGGGGGTCCTGGTGGGGCCACTCCACTCCACCTGCATCTCCAGCCCTGATGTGCCTCCAGGGCACATCTGCACCAGGGCACACCTGTCTCCAGGGCACACCTGACTCCAATACACGTGTCTCCATTCCACACCTGCCAACAGTGTACACCTATCTCCAGTTCACGTTGCCACCAGTGCACGCCTGTCTTCAGTGCACGTCTGTCTCATGTACAAACCTGCCACCGATGTACACCTGATTCCATACACACCTGTCTTCAGTGCTCACCTGCCCCCAGTGCACACCTGTTTTAGTGCAAAACTGCCTCCAGTACATAGCTGCCTCTAGGCCACACTTGTTTCTAGTGCACCTACCTCCAGGGCACACATGCCACCACTGCACACCTGCATCCAGTGCACACCTGCCACAGGTAAACACCTGCCCCTGGTGCACATCTGACTCCAGTGCACACCTACTTCAGTGCAGACCTGCGTGCAGTGCAGACCTGTCTCCAACACACCAGCCACCAAGGCACACCTGCCCCCATGCACAGCTGCCTCCAGTGCACACCTGCTTTCCACGCACACCTGCCTCCAGTGCACAGTTGACTCCCATGCACCTGGGCCCAGTGCACAGCTGTCTCCAGTGCACACTTGTCTTTAGCACAGACCTGTCTTCAGGACACAGGTGCACCATTTTTAAGGCCTGCCCCTTTGCGTGGACTCTTCATTCAACTCCATAGATTTTGGCAGGGCCTGTGCCCCCACCACCTTCTCTCCCCAAATCCCCAGTGAAGATGAGATCCCACCCTGAGGTGGCGGAGCTGGCAGCCCTCCCACAGTGCCCACACACTGCACAGCTCTCACTCAAGTTGCCATGAGCCTGGGTCAGGGGTGTGGGCCCATTCCTGAGGCCCAGTCCAGGCAACGCTGACCAAATGAATCCTCGGGGCACCCGAGACCTCCAGCACTCAGAAAACAGGGCCGGGCGTAGTGAGGGGCAGGCGGGCGAGGAGCCCAGACTTGCAGACAGACTGTACCTCCAGCATGACCACACAGATCTGCTTGACACACTGGATGATGGCGTCCGGGGTCCCCGAGATGGTCACTGCCCGCTCTGTGGAGTTGGGCAGCATGTCCCCGGCCACCTGGACCTGGGCACCTGTGGACTGGAGAGACTGGATGTTGGATGGGGCCCTGCTGAGGTGGGCAGCGTGCACTGGAGCAACACGTCCTGACTGCCCTCGGGATGCCCACAAGGCGCTGCCTCAGGTCACCCCTCCACGCCCACTGCATGCTCCGTCTGGAGCACCCGTGGGCAGCCACATCCGTCTGGCTCAGCCCACTGCTGCCAGCATGGACCTGTGTAGGAAGGGTGATGCTGGGCAGAGGGAGGGGCATCTCAGCAGACAGGCTTTTTCCCCACATATGTGGAATTCTTCCTCTGTGTGGAGTTTGAGGTCCCAGACAAAGATAGACTCCAGTCTTGGGGCCTGGACTGTATGGCCGTCTTTCCATGAAGGAGTCAGGCCGGGGGCTTCCTTCCCTTGGGAGAGGAAGTCTTTCCTTGGGAGATGAACATGTGGGTGTGGGGTCACACCTCAGGCTACCTCCTCCCCAGTGGGTGGCTCAGCGTTCTCCCAGGCACCTCCCTGGGGGGGCACAGCCCATGCGCTGGGGCCCCGTCCTAGAAGTCAGGCCTGGCGCCTGTGCTTGACACCCACATCGGGGGTCCTCTGACCTCTCTGCCTTGTGCTCGTCCCTCCCCTGTTCCCAGCTCCGTGCTGCAGGGTCAGCAGGGAGGGGGCTGGTGCTCTGCCCAGGGGTGTCCTGACTTGCCCAGCTCGCGGCCCTGGGGTGGGGGAGGAGGGCTGTTACCTCCCTGATCTCTTTGATCTTGGAGCCGCCTTTGCCAATCAGGGACCCGCACTGGCTAGCGGGGACCACCAGCCTCAGCGTCACCGGAGGCTTGCTGGTGGCCGGACTGTTGCTCATGGAGTTGATGATGTCCTGGGGAGGGAGAGGCACGCACACCACTGTGAGAGCCCAGACAGGCTCACCGTGGACTGGGGGAGGGGGCAGGCTGGGCTGGTTGCAGGGCCTGCGAGGCTGGGCCAGGCTCAGGTGACGAGGACAGGGAGGCTGGAGAACACCAGGAGACCCCCAGACAGGCCTGTCCCAGCGTCACAGTGCTGCTGTGGGGTGGGGCATGGGCCCCCAGGGTGCCCAGACTCAGGGTCTGACCTCTGACCTTCAGGCCTGGTGGGGCAGACAGGGGCCTGGACAGAGGGTGATACATTTGACAGAAAGATTGACTCTCCAGCTTGGTCGTCCTCTCAGTAAAGACATCACATAACTCTAAGCAATTTCAAAAACATCAGAAACACATAAACATCCTGAGGTGTAACCCACTGGCAGACAGACACAGAAGTGCACAGGCACATAAGGTGTGCTGGTTCCCACGCCTGGGCTCCCTGTGCCCACATCTGAGCCAAGCTGCCCACCCCAGGGGTCAGCCGCTGCGGACAGGGCTGAGGCCCCATGCCGCTGCCTCAATGCCAGGCACCAGACCTTCCCTGAGGGCTTGTGCTCTGGGGGCCAGGCCGGAGGAAAGCCCCGGCGAGGGAGGTGAGCCTCGGGAAGGAGGGGCGCTGGCCTGTTAGCAGGTGGACTGGTGGGGTCCCAGGGGAGGCAGAGGAGCTGAGAGGTCCCCTTGCCCAGAGCAGGGGGCCCCAGGCACCCCTTACCTCTTCAAACTTGTAGGCGATCATGGCAAAGGCCTTGAAGATGGCGTCCGTGGGGCCCGTGATGGTCACGATTCTCTCTGGGCAGTTTCCCTCTGAGATGTTGATTCTCGCCCCGCTCTGGGAGGAAGGTGAGCAAACCTCAGAAACTGCATTCAAGCTTCTGGGCTGGCAGCAGGCTGGGTCCTTGGGCCTACTGACCACCAGAGATGCCCGCAGACTGGCGGCGCCTGAACCTCAGTACTGATGACCAGTCCTATCCTAATGAGCGGGCTGTGACCTGGCCGTGACCCAGGAGGGTGCCTGAACCACCAGTGTGCACACTGGGGGCTCCCCACGGTCACCCCTCACTCTTGTCCCTGGTGTATGGGGCCCCTGACGGGTCCAGGCCTTGTGGAGCTGGGTGCAGAGCTGCTAGGAGGCCCGGCCTCCACCCTCCCGCCCGCCCATGAATGGTGCTGGGCTCAGGGGGCCCACTCACCTCCTCACGCATCTTCTTCACAGTCTCTCCTTTCTGGAACAGAGGTTCAAACAAGGGAGGGGGTCACTTAGGCTTCTGCCACAGGCCCGGGAGGCCAGACACCCCAGCATTCAAAGCCGGACTCGGTGCCTGACACAGGTGATCCCCCAGCCCTCCCTTCCCCCTTGTCCAGGGCCCAGGCCTCAGGCTGGGTGGGCCTGGCCCTGCGGACCTGATGTACCTCCACGCCTGACCTGGGGACCTGCTCCACCCAGCAGGTCTGCACCCTCCTCCATCTTCACCACAGGCAAAGTGGGGACTAGGCCCATGGGCAACCCCTCAAAAAAGAGCGGCTTGTGAAAAAGAGCCTGACTCTGAGCTCTGGGGGTGCCCCCACCGTTCAGGGACCATGTGGGACCAGGGAGCCTTAAATGGCCACAGGACTCGGGGAGGGGGTCCTGGCCTGCCTGCCCACAAGCATGGGCTTCCACACCAGTGCTTGCTCTCCCTGGGGGCATTTCTGTGCGAACGGACTCACTACACAGGCTGGAGCCCGGATACTGCTCCCAGGAATGACGTGGGGACTCTTATGGATCAAACTTGGGGAGAAGGACTGGTGGCCAGAGCCCTGGGGGATAGGGTGGCCTCAGGGGAGGGCTCCCGGTGCCTGCAGGGCCAGAGAACAGGAGGTGCTGGGACAGCCTCAGGGGTGCAGCCTGAAGGCAGGGGGCAGGATTCCCGAGGGACCCTCTCTGCACACGTGGCACACAGGTGCGTGCCCACCCCTAGCATGGGCACTCTGGGCCTCACTTCCCCCTAAGACCCCAAGAGAGGCAGAGTTCACTCAATAATTACCTTTCCGATAATGCTGCCAACTTCCTGTAGGAAAGGAAGCACAGAGAGGTGATGTCAGAGAGCAGAGGGAGCAGGCCGCCTGTGGCAGGCACGGGAGACGGCCCACCGGCCGGGACTCGAGCGGCAGGGGGCCGGCGGCCAGGAGGGGGCAGGCAGTGGGCTGCCCTGCCTCTGACAGACAGACAAAGAGAACGGCAGCTGCCTTCTCGGCAGACATTGGCAGGCATCACTTGTGCACTTAGGCTTCAAAGGAGCCTGCAAGAAACAGGTGAAGGTAAAATCTCCCTCGATGACCTCGTGATGTAAAAATTTAATGCTATTACTATTTGACCTTTTTTAAAAAGGTAGACCATTTCAAAGGGCTTCCCAGGTGGCTCAGTGGTTAAAAAAACAAACAAACAAAACAAAACAAAACAAAACACACCCGCCTCCCAATGCAGGAGATGCAAGAGATGAGGGTTCAAACCCTGGATTGGGAAGATCCCCTGGAGAAGGAAATGGCTAGCCACTCCATTGGCCTGGAGAATTCTTGCTTGGAGAATCCCATGGACAGAGGAGCCTGGCGGACTATCGTCCATAGCGTCGCAAAGAGTCAAATGCAATTGAGCGACTGAGCATGCGCGCGCGCGCACACACACACACACACACACACACGCACACACACACACACACACACACACAGAACATTGAAAGATGTCTGAACACGCTGCCATGGTTTTAAAGCCTGGGGCCCACGATGGTTTAGACATGCTCATGGCCAGGACTGCCCAACATGGCACCTCCTTACCCAGCACAAACCCTCGGGCCCCGCTGGGCAGCATCACCCAAGGTTAGCTTCAGGGAGCAGCTTCCACAGTTAAACTTATCTTCCTTGTTCCAGCGAAGCCCTCAGCAATGACAGTGTCCTGGGGCAGACTCTGGGAGAGTCTGTGCTGTGCAGCCATGGTGGGGGCTGTGTGCAGCAGGGGCGGCCAGGCTCTGGGTTGGGGCTCCCTTGGTGGTCAGGGTACCTCACCCCCCAGGGCAGGGTTGGGTGCTCGCTGTGCCAGCTGCTGCTGGAAGTGGGGTATGTAACTGACCTCACACTGCCTTCTGCGGTACACACCATCCTCCGACAACCTTAACCAAATGTCAGCCTACCCCGGGAGTGGGCAGGTGGTCACCCTTCCTTCATCACAGAAAGGGGAGTGCCAGGTGTGAGCTCCAGCTTCCAGAGAGCTAGGGAGAGCAGGGCCTCGGGCATGAGGCCAGCCTCTGTGGTCCCAGGATCCTCCTGCTGCCCACACGGATGGACCACAGAGCCAGGACGCGTCTGTGTGGCTTGACTGGAGTTGGGGGTGTGAGCTCAGGGGCCCGGCACAGAGATAAACATGGGAAGCAGTAGTGTATAAATGTGCACAGACACACACGCATATACACAAACACACCTTCCCCAGCCCTGCCTGGGACCCACAGAAGCCCAAGAGCCATGAACACCCCCGTGCGCCCATACCTGGGCTTCTAAGGCCACCCCACCAGCCTCACTCAGGGGAGTCGGGGTCTCTGGGCCAGTTCCAGAAGCAGCAGGAAAGCGGGATGAGCGATAGCGGTGTTCTACGCCAGAGGGGGTGCTGTCAGAACGGTGCGACCCCCATGGCCAAGTCAGGGGCAACAAGAGCATCAGAGCCAGTGATGGCAGGACAGGGACAGTGTGTGAAGCCCAGGAGCCGTGAGTGAAGCGAGCGGGCACACTGGCAGCCACGCAGCATCTGACTGGCCACCAGCAAGGACCCCTGATGACCATGGAGGGGGCAGGGAGGCGCCCGCAGGCACCCCCACCTAGTGACGCCCTGAAATCTGAGCTCTGATGGGAAGGCTTCTGGGTCACTCCTGCCAACGGTGAGGAAACAGCAGAAAAAGCCAACACGAGGGAGTGAGGGACACTGTTTCTACAAAAGAGCTGGATGGGAAGCCGAAGGCTAAAGGCACAGGGAGTGTGGGGAGCGCTGGGTGAAGGGAAGCCCTGGGGTGACAGGCGGCAGGCACAAGTGGAGGGGTGTCAGTCAGCGTGCTGTCCTGGAGGAGAGCACCCTGGCGTGAAGGACACCCACGAGGCAGCAGGGCTGGGGCAGCAGCGTGGCCCAGGAGCAAGAGGCTCCGGGAGGAGCAGACATGGGAGGGCGAGGCAAGTTCCCGATCACGTGGAATTGCAAGAAGCCTGGCTCAGAACTGAGCCCCTGCGTGGGCAGCCTCCACTTCCCTCAGGCCCGTACCTTTCCGTGCATCAGCAGGCGGATGGTCAGCGTCACGTTCAGGCCGCCTTCCGAGACCTTGGACTCCATCTTTCTTCCAAAATGCAGCTGGGGGTGGTGGCTCAGGGTGCCGAGGGCGCCGTCAGGAAGGACAGATGGGGCCCAGATGGTGTCACCTGGCGAGGGAGGGCTCACGTCAGGGGTCGGGTCTGCGCCACGGGGCCAGGTCAAGGCTGGGCTACGGCCTCCCGCACCGTTGAGGTGAAAGGCACGGCTCTGAACAGAGGGATCCGGGGCACCCAGCCACACGAGGGAGGGAAGGGCGCCCCGGGACTCGCACTGTGGGCTCTGCAGGGGCTGCAGGCACATGGGGGACAGGTCCCAGGGAAAGGCCACCAGGGATTGACCTGGCCTGCCCGTTAGCGCAGGGCCCTGGGCCTCAGTGTCACCTCGTGGTGAGGGCCAGTGAGTGGCTGGAGGGGAAGGGGTGACCCTGTCAGCATGGGGCCTCCATGTGCGGGGGGTGTCTGCTCTGCTGCCACCTTGGCTCTGCCCACTGCCCAATACACCAGAGCCAGAACCCTCCCTTCAGCCTTAAGAAACTTGGAGACCACAGATCCGTGTCCCTGTAGGTCTAGAGTTGCAACTCTTAGCTATCCTCATTTCTAAAATGGATTCGTCTCCACTAACCGAACTGTGAAATTGCTGAGTGTGCCCACTTTACAAAGTTTTCAGAAAATGCTTTACATCCGGTATCACGGTCCGCTTACTGTATACTTCCTGCAGAGCCCTGGGTCAGCACCTCACCCTCCAGGCAACATTCAGGCTCTGGTATAAGACTACAGACAAGGGGCGGTCACAGGCAGGGGAGCTGAAGGTCGGGGACAGCGCACTGTGTGTGCAGGGGACTCAGCTGATGGAACTCAGCCTGACTGCGGAGGACAGAGCTGAGCACCTCCCCCCAGTCAAGGTGGGCACAGAGCCCAGGTCCGGGGGACAGGCCACCTCCTGCAGGATGTGGAGCGGCAGCCACAGGAGACCAGTGATGAGGACTGGAAGGAGGTCAGGGAGGCAAGGGCAGTATCGGGCGGTCAGTGTGGGGAGGGGACTCTCGGAACAAAGGGATGAGAAGCGGTGCGACCAGTGGGGATGGGTCAGGAGGGGTCGGGTGCTGGGGCCTTTCAGGAGCGCCAGCAGGCGTCTCTGTGCCCATGTCTGTGGGGTGCATGGGTGGCGGCTGGCGCAGAGGGAAGGCTTCAGCCAAGCAGCAGATACAGGGTTCTGACAGCACAGCACCACTTGGTGGACAGAAGGTGGGGGAAGGCCAGGCGGGGGGACCATGCCGGATGACTGGCCCAGGGCCGGGCCCCAGGGGTTCCACCAAAAGCCCAGGAGAGGACCAGGAGGAGCCTCGCTCAACAGAGAGGTGGGCAGAGCTGCCAGGTGACGGAGGACAAGCCCCCCTCGCTGGGGGACATGCCGCCCGCCCGCCCACAGGAGCAGAGGTCCTGAGACAGCTGGTGCACGGTGATGTAACACGGCAGCGTGTAAACACATCACCTTCACACACTAACGTGCTCTGTCTTAACTGACCAGTACGGAAGCCACCGACCACTCGGGGTTACTGACACTGAAATAAAAACCTCACCGGCCAGGTCTGAGCAACCAGCCTCTTGTGCTGGCACTGTGTCCGAGGGTGGGGAGGGCGCTCCGTCTCTGCAGAGCTCTGGACGGGGCAGGCAGCAGGGCAGGGGTAAGAAGGACCCAGAAAGGAGGGGATGGTCTCGTTCAAAGGATCACAGTGGTGCCAAACAGACCTACTTTCCGCCGGGCGGACACCCCGCAGCAACCCCACAGTCTCCCTGAGCTCGGGGTGTGCACCCAGGCACCCACGAACCAGCAGAAGGTGGCCAGGCACCCACGAACCAGCACAGGCCGGCCAGGTAGGCACCCAGGCACCCACAAACCAGCAGAGGGCAGTCAGATAGGCACCCAGGCACCCACAAACCAGCAAGGGCGGCCAGGCCAGCAACGTGCCTCTGCCTCCTGTATAATTAGAATCACCTCCTCTGGGGGCGGACAGCAGGGCCCTGGGGCCATCTGTTATGTAAATGTTCCAGCCACGGAGGAGAAAGTGGGTCAGCGAGTGCCAGGGGTGCTCCAGGCTGCGGGCTGTCAACCGCCATCCATCACACGCACCAGTGAGTGCCAGCCTGCCTCACATGCCAGGAGCGGGCGTCCCAGGCCTCGCCTCCATGGACTGCCGCAGACAGGAGCAGCTCCGGGAGCCGATAAGTCCACAGGGGGCACCCTCGACCCTGAAGGGCCGGCCCCGTGCCACAGGGAAGGCAGGACTCTCTATCCTCGGGCTGCTCCGCCAGGCTCGGGACACCTCCCACCTGAGGCCGCCCCACGTGCCAGCCTCGCTCCCACCCCTGTGGCTGCCAGGGGTGCTTGGCAAGAAGCAGCAGCTGCACCCCTAGGGGCCCAGCCGGACGCCTGGGTCATCAGAGAGCCCTCCCTGTGCTGGGTGTTCAGAAACTGGTAGATCCTGGCAAGGACCCCTCCTCCCATCCTCCCCATGCTGGGGATTTAATGCATTTTATTCAATTTGATGAGAGGAAGAGGAGAAGCAGATATGGCCCCCATCAGGCCTGGCAGGGCCCTCTTCTCACCCCCCCGGGAGCCTGTCCAGCAGTGGTCTAAATGCTGCTTCGTGCTGACACCACTCACGACGCCTGAGTCCAGGTCTCACCCTGCAGCCCCCGCAGGGCACTTGATTTCTGACGGACACCCTCATCCTGGCTCTCGTCTTCAAGTTCTGCTTGGGCTTGAGATTGGGCACATGGGGGCAGGGTTCCATTTACTCCTCTTTCCTAGTGTCATTGCATGTACATGGATGGTCGCCCGCCAGGCTCCTTCGTCCATGGGATTTTCCAGGCAAGAATACTGGAGTGGGTTGCCATTTCCTACTCCAGGGGATCTTCCTGGCCCAGGGATCAAACCCATCTCTCCCGCAACTCCTGCATTGGCAGGCGGATTCTTCACCACTGAGCCACCTGGGAAGCCCTTTCTAGTATCTTTAGAAAGAAGGTAATGGCATGGACTTAAGGTCTTACTTTTTGCCTAAATGTTTAGTTCTGTAAACGGCTCTCTGCGTGTGGCCTTAGCTGCCTCCCCCAAATTTTTATATTTGTGCTTTTTGTCCACTCATGGGAACATACTTTCAAATTTCTCTTATGATTTATTTTTTTGATTCATGAGATATTTTGAAATGTGTTACCGAATTTTCAAATATTTGGAGATTTTCTAGATGGTGTTCTATTGATTTTGAATTTAATTCTGTTGTGGTTGGAGAACATATCTTGTAATACTTGAGATGTTCTAAGTTTATCGAGGACTTGCTTATGGACCAGAATGTGGGCTATCTCTGGTCTGTGTGCCTGGGTGGGCCGTCCCACATAAAGCCAATATGACTGCAACGCTCTTCTGTCCATCGCTGAACAGCGATCTTGACCTGGGTGGAGTGTTCCACAGACTCGATCAGAGCAAGGATGGCTGCAACGCTCTTCTGTCTATTGCTGAGCAGGACTCTTGACCTGCAGGGGGTGTTCCACAGACTCGATTAGAGCATGGATGGCTGTGATGTTCTTCTGTCCATCGCTGAGCAGGGATCTTGTCATCTCTGACTGTCAGCGTGGATTCGTCTGTTTCTCCTGCAGTTCTAGCTTTTTTTTGCTTTGTGTATTTTAGGCTCCATCATTAGCATCGTAACCTTTAGTATGGTTATGTTCCGTGGATGAAGTGACCCCTGGATCATGACGAGAGATCCTCCTTTATCTCTGGTAATATTCTTGACTCCAAAATTTACTTTGTTATTAACACAGACACCTGACCTTTCTAATCACTAGGAGTCTCTTCTTCCATCCCTTATTTTTCATTTGTCTTTATATTCAAAGTGAGCTTCTTGTGGGCAGCATATAGTTGGTCCTTATTTTTTATCCTTTTTTGACGATGTGCCTTTTAACTGGGGGTGTTGAGCCCGTTTGTGTGACTGTTGCTGTGGGGGACTTCAGTCCATCGCCCCGCCATCTGTCCTTTGTTCCCTGGGCCCACTTTTCCTCTGCCCCGTTTTGGATGAATGGCACACCCGTCATGATTCCACCTCTTTGTTCTCTTACCAGTCACCACTCTGGGTCTTTTCATCCAGGGGCAGCTTCAGGGCCTGGGCACAGACGCCGGACCTGACTCAGTCCCTGGGCTGCGGCCTCGCCGCCAGACGGGCGCAGGACGGCCCCACAGCACGGTGCCTGCCTCTCTCGGCCTCTGCGCTGTTACTGCGACATGTCTGTTATAGATCCCACAGCACTTTGTTTTTAAGTGCAAGCAGTCAACTCCCTTTTAAAGGGATTTGGATAATAATAAAAGTGTCTCTCACGCTCACCCGCGTGCCCATGCCATCATTTTCCTTCTGCCATAAGAATCCCCCCGTGTATCTGGTCGGGCAGGTCTGCCGGGGATGTGTTCTCAGCTCTGGAGCATCTGGACAGCGTTACGCCGCCATCTCCGGAAGCCTGTCTCATCTGGCGCAGTATCCCAGGTGGACAGGGCTCCCTGCACCCGACCTGCACACTGTCCTGGGGAGGGTGTGCTGCAGTCTCCCTTTGTCCTTTGACAGGAAAGCCCTCCTCTCGAGCACATTTAAAGGCGCTTCTCTTCGTCACTGGTTTTGATTATAATGTGCTTTGTGTTTCAGGTTCTTGGGGCCTCACTGAACTTCTTGGATCTGGGGTCTTAGAATTTCCATCAAATTGGGAAAACTGCAGCTGTGTTTCACAAGCACATTCTCTGCCCTGCGCTGTGTAGGCCCCTGGCAGGCATGCCGGGCTGTGCTCTCCCTTGGTCCCTAGGCTCACTCCGAGGCTCTGCTCCTGCCTCGGACTCACTTGCCTGCCGCCCTGCATGCCCCCAGAACATCCAGTGCATGTGTCATCTCAGCGCTGCTGTGTCACCTCCAGAAACGCAGCCTGGGTGCTCTTCCCTGCCCCCCACGTCTCCACCGGACACACTCGACTTCCCAAACACAGGCTGCAGTCACAGGGACGATGTGAGTGCCCGTGCCTGGGTTGTATAACCATCGTCCTTCCTGGGTTGAGGGCTGGGCAGGGAAGGTCACCCTGATGCCATATGATGGTGACAAGAGCTCTGGCCGTGTGGTCATGGGGTGAGTACCCAGAGGTGCTCAGTCACTTCCAGGGGCAGCACAGCCCACACCCCACCAGCCAGGGTGAAGGAGACCCCAGTGCTGCCTTGGATGAGCACTGTCTCCATGACCCTGTCTCCAAACCATGTGGCTCCTCCCAACCTGGGACGTGGACCCTCAGCCTGGCCGGGGCACCTCCTAGGCTCAGTCCCAACTGTAAGGAAATTGTCCAAATTGACCCCCACCCCGTGCTCAGGAGACACAAATCCACTTTGACCACTTTGCTTTGCTCCTCGGCTCAGGGACATGTGTCACCTTACCCCCTGATGCAAAGCCTGAGGCCAGAGTTAAGGAAAGGGTGACCCCAGGGACAAGGCTGGCTGGCGATGGGAACCCACTGCATGCCACCCCCCCCCCACAACCAGATCTCACGTTTGCTCCGGCCTCTCCTGTGCAGAAAGCCTGTGGCACCCAGCACAGCCCCCAGCATCCCCGTCGGGGTCGCCCAGCATGGGGCAGGGACACTCCACGTCTGTGGCGTCTGAGGGAGGGCTCAGGCTGCCCTGCTGTGGGCCCTGCACCCAGGTCGCTGGGGTGCTCCGTCCGCCTGTGAGAGTTTCCCTGGTCTTTCTTGATGCCAGGCTGGGAGAACTGGGGAGGACGACAGGGCAGGTTTCCTGGGACTGTGATCCCGTGCCCACAGGACATCTCATGCACTCATGTGTCCTTCCCTCGAGGATGCTGGGGCCACAGCTGGGTGTGTGCCCAGGGCCGAAGACCACATCCAGCAGCCATTTCCAAGTCCTGCGCTCACACTGCGGGGGGAGACAGACTGGGGAGCAGAGGGGGAGGGGTCCCCAGCGCTGACTGTCTCCCAGAGCAGAGTTTGGGGGCTGGGGGAGAGGCTGAGGGGACCCTGGGTGGGCAGATGCAGTCCCACTTTTGCCCACAGCTGGTCCAGGCTGCTGAGTCTGCCTGAGAGAAAGGCTGCCTGAGGCTGAGGAGCCCGCTGAGCCCGGCACACCCCCACACTCAGGACTGGGCGGGTCAGGGCGGAGGGCAGAGTCCCATCAGTTTCCAAGCAGACCCCAGGCTTTTGTGTGACTCGACTCCTCTCCCATCACAGGACACACACAGGGAGCAGGGGCTGTCTGTGCTGCTACCTCTGGGAGGCAGGGGCTGGCAGCTGACCAGTACGCTCCTCTCTCCCCTCTGCTGGCCCCGGCTGCCCCGTGGAGCTTTCCAGTCTGCATTCACCCACCCCGACTGCTCCATGTCCAAGGAGGAAGCAGGCCAGAGAGGTACATTCAGGAAGCGAGCACGTAAGGGCCATTCTACACTGGAACTTGGTCATCATCACAGTACTGTTCTGTTCACGCGTGTGAAATGCATTCACTTACATTTCACTTAAAACTCTGGTGGATTTCAGAAGTCAGTGTCAGGGGGTGGGTGGCTCTGGGTGAACGCCTGAAGCTGCATTTAGGAGGCCAGCAGGAGGGTGAAGTTACATGTGATGCCACACAGCTGGTCACCACAGAGGATGATCCTGTCACTGAGCAGCCACCCCCAATGGGAAAGCACCCGAGAAAGCCTGCTGATGGCCCCTCCAGGGACACCCGCCCAGTGGAGCCACACGGCCCACCCCACTGTGGCCTCTCTCTGCTGGGAGTGTGTCATACCTCTGGGTATGACAGAGGACATGCGTCAAAGGCCAGTGCCTGGATCAGTGCCAGCTGCTCTCACCCCTGCTCTTTCCTCCACCAAATGCATACATGCACGATGCAGATTGAAATTCACCCTGTAGGAACTGGTAATTAATAACTTTGTTAATTCAACACATATTCCCTGGCCATGACTAAGCTCCAGGCATTGTGCTGACCTAAAAAGAGGAGTAAACAGGGAGGAAGGGCCTGTCAGGAAACCCTTATCGTGACACAGGAGCCAGAGGAACTGGAGGAAGGCTGGGCCCACAGAGCAGAGCTCACCAGGGAAATCCCTCCCCCAGCGTGGGGCCCCCTGAGAGGCAGTCCCCAGTCAGCATGAGACCCCAGGCAGCAACTGGGGGCTGGGCACACTCCTGGGGAAGCGCTGAGGACTGTTGACCGGAATCCCAGAATGCCCCCGAGGCAGCGGCTACACAGGCCATCCCATCCCAGGAAAGGGGCGGAGCTATGAGGTTCACGGCTGGGGAAGGAGACCCCCACCGGCGTCCCAGGGCTCCCTGCTGGCCCAGGGCTCGCCTGGCCTCCTGTGGTGACAGCACCTACGCTAACAGAGCATCTGCGGTGACAGAACAAGGAGGCATCGGCAGTGAGCACGGTGCGCGTGCCGCCCCGCGGGGCCTGACTCAAGAAACCCAGGCGGCTCCAGAGGCTGCAGTTACGGCTCTCCAGACTCCTCTCGAGCAAAGCCGTGTTCGGGAGCCACTGGTCCTAATTCCCACCCAACTCTCCCTTCCTTCCATCTGCCAGGAATTTAGGGAGGCTGCCAGCCATAGGAACCAACCAGCCACAGAACCCAGGGCCTACTCTTCTCCTTTGTGAAAGAGATCACCAGGGGCAGTGAGCTGGGAGTCGGGTGGTGGGTGGTGGTGAGGAAGCGGGAGCAATGCCTCCTTCCATGAGCAGAACCTATTAGTTATACACATATAACGCAATACTGAGGCAATCACTGAAGAGCTGCAAAGGGGACACTCAAGAACACGATCAATAGATCAAAATGGAATCATTAAAAATGTTGGGTTACCCACAGGAAGGCAGGAGATAAGGAAACGGAGAAACAAACAGGGAGAACAAACAGAAAACAAAAAATAAAATAGCTAACTTAAGTTCTAACCTCTCAATAATTATATTAAATGTGAAAGTGAAAGTGAAGTCACTCAGTCATGTCTGACTAGTCTAAATTTACCCATAAAGAAAACAGAATGGCAGAGAGGACTCAGAAAAATGAGTCACTCATATGCTGTCGATAAAAAATTCATTCACTTCCGTTACAAAGATGCAAGCAGACTGAAAATAAACTCATGGGAAAAGATGTGTTGTACAACCACTAATCAAAGCAAAGCAGGAGTAGCCATATTAGTATCAGATAAAACTGGTTTTAGAGCAATGAAAATTATCAAAGATGGAGAAGGGCACTATACAATGGTGAGTCCGTCCATGAAGAAGCATAGCAAGCAGTCCTAATAGCTTATGAATCAAACACTAGGACAGTAAAATATGTGAAGCACAAACTGACAGAACTGAGAGGAAAAAATGTAGAAATTTACAGTTACAGCTGAAGATTTCAGCACCATCTCAACAACTAAGAGAACAGCTAGATGGAAATCAGTAGGGACACAAGACTTAAAACACCATCAATCAACCGGACCTAGGCAACACTCACAGCACGTCTGGGACCAGCAGAATACACAGCATTGCAGACCACAGCCTGGCCATAAGACAAACCTCAGCAAATTTAAAAGAGTCGAAATCACATGGTACGTTCTCAGATCACAAAGGAATCCAATGAGAAATCAATCGCAGAAATAACGGAAAAGTCTCCAAGCACATGAAAACTAAAACAATACCCATTGAAGTAATCCATGGGTCAAAGAGGCAGTCTCAAGGATTAGAAACACATGTTGACCCGAATGTATTGTGTGTGTGTGTGTGTGTGTGTGTGTGTTAGTCACTCAGTTGTGTCTGACTCTTTGCAACCCTGTGGATTGTAGCCCACCAGGCTCCTCTGTCCATGGGATTCTCCAGGCAATACAGGAGTGGATAGCCATTCCCTTCTCCAGGGGATCTTCCTGACCTAGGAATTGAACCCGGGTCTCCTGCATTGCAGGCAGATTATTTACTGTCTGAACTATCAGGGAAGCCCATATCATGTATGCCCGAATAAAATACACATACCTGAAAAAATACAATATACCAAAATTTATAAAACACAAAGCAGTGCCTAGAGGGAAATTTATGGCACAAAAGACATATCAGAAAAAAGAAAAAGTCTTAAATCAATAATCTAAGCCCTCATTTTAAGAATCTATAATAAGAACAAAATAAATCCAAGTAAACAGAAGAAAGGAAATAATGCAGAAATAATTAAAATTGGAAACAGGGAAACTAAATAAAATCAATAAAATAAAGAGCTGATTATTTTAAAAGGTTAATAAAACTGACAGACTTCTAGGATGACTGAGAAAAAAAGAAGACAAGATGAAACACCATTAAAAGAAGTGAAACAGAAGCTATAGCTAAGAACCCTGCATACATCAAAGGGCTAACAAAGGAGCGCTAGGAAAGACCACGCAAACAAGCTGACTCAGATTAACTGGCTTGCTCTTTGAGAAAGACAGACTGGCACAACTCACCTAACATGAAATAGATCATCGGAATAGCCCTACCTAGCAATTGAGGACGGAGAAGGCGATGGCACCCCACTCCAGTACTCTTGCCTGGAAAATCCTATGGATGAAGGAGCCTGGTGGGCTGCAGTCCATGGGGTCGCAAAGAGTCGGACACAACTGAGTGACTTCACTTTCACTTTTCACTTTCATGCATTGGAGAAGGAAATGGCAACCCACTCCAGTGTTCTTGCCTGGAGAATCCCAGGGACGGGGGAGCCTGGTGGGCTGCAGTCTCTGGGGTCGCACAGAGTTGGACACGACTGAAGCGACTTAGCAGCAGCAGCAGCAGTTGAGGAAACTGGCTTCATGATCTTGAAAGTCTCCTGAAAGAAATCTCCAAATTCAAAGCATTTCACTGGAGATTCTACCAACGGTTTCAAGAGTTAATACCAGTTCTACAAAATCTACTTCAGAAAACAGAGGAGAAGAGAAACATTTCCCAATCCACTTGATGAAGCTAGCATGAGCCTGGCACAAAAATCAGTACAAAAGACGGTACAAGGGACAGCACAAAAGGAGAAACTGCCCTCAATACTGGTGTGAAAATCCTATAAAGACAGTGGTGAACAGAATTCATCAACACACAGAAAGAAATATACATTACCATTCTTCCAGTGACTCAAGGCTGGTACAGTATTTAAAAATCAACTTGTGAAATCAATCATATCAACAGACCAGAGAAGAAATATCACTTGATCATATGCAGAAAGGCACTTGACAAAATTCAACACCCACTTGTGATAAAAACTCTCAGTAAAAAATACAGGAATAGACGGGAATTTCCTCAACTCAATGAACAGCATCTCCAAAGACCTGTGTCCAACATCACACTTGGGGTTGAATCCTTTCACTTAGAACAGGGCACGGATGTCTCCTCTCCTCTCCCCACTGTGACTTACACAGTCTAAGGGGTTCAGCCAGCGCCGCAAGACAGGAAAGGTGATGAGAGGAACCTGATCAGAAGGAAAAAATAAAGCCGTTCTGATGCCTGGTGGCTCAGATGGTAAAGAATCAGCCTGCAAATGCAGGAAACCTGGGTTCAATCCCTGGGTCAGGAAGATCCCTTGGAGAAGAGAATGGCAACCCACTTCAGTATTCTTGCCTGGAGAATTCCATGGACAGAGGAGCCTGGAGGGCTATAGTCCATTGTGTCGCAAAAGAGTCAGACACGACTGAGCAAATAACACACACACACACACACTTAGGTATTAATCTAGCAAAACATGTGTAGGACTTATATGCTAAGAACTACAAAATGCTGATGAAAGAAATTAAAGATCTAAGTACATGGAGAGAGAGCATGTGTTTACAGATCACAAGACTCATCACAGTAAAGATGTCAGTTCTCTCTGAGCTGACATACGACTTTAACATAATTCCTATTAAAACTCCAGCAAGAATTTCATAGACACAGACAAGCCAGTGTAAAATTTATATGGAAAGGCAAAGGAAGTAGAATAGTTAATTCTGACAAAGGAAAATAAAGTAGGAGGAGTCGGTTTCCTCAACAGCTGTCACGATGAAGGCTGTGGTATCGGCAGAGGGAATCAACGGAGCAGGGACAGAGCACAGAATCCAGAAACAGGCCCACACGGATGTGCCCAGCTGATGTCTAATGAAGATGTGAATGCAGTTCAATGGAGGAAAGACAGCTCTTCAACATGCAGGGCTGGAGCAACTGAACACTGGAGGCAAAAATGGACTCTGACCTAGAAGTCATCCCTTGCATAAAAATCAACTCAAAATAGAAAATAGATTTAAATGAAAAATATAAAGCTATAAAACTTTTAGAAAAAAAAGAAAAAACCCTTGGGGTCCAGGGTAAGGCAGAATTCTTAGACTTGACACTAACAGCATGGTATACGAAAGGGAAGCCTGAAAAATGAGATGTGTCGAAACTAAAGACCTTTGTTTGCCAAAGAATATGTTAGGAGGATGAAGAGACAAGCCACAGACGGGGAGAGAATATTTGCAAGCTGCATGTCTGACACGAAACTAGTTTAAAGCATATGCAGGGATCAGACTCGACCGTGGAAAACGAGCAGTCCAATTAGAAAATGGGCAAAAGACACGGACATTTCACCAAAGAGGATCGTAGGTGGCAAACAAGCATGTGAAAAGATGTTCGTGTCATTAACCTCCAGGGAGATGCAAATTACTGCCCAGGAGGAACCACCATGCACCCGTCACTGTGGCTAAATAAACGGCAGTGGCCACACCAGCCCCGTGGGTGATGTGTGGAGCCACTGGCAGGCCATGCAGGTGCTGCAGGGAGTGGCCTGGTCACCTGGAACAGTGAACATGCGTCTACCGTTGGAGCTGGGATTTAGTACAGGGCAGGGAAGACCGGTGTCCTCACAAAAGCCTGAATGTGAGTTCATGGTGTTAGTAATTGCCCAAAGCAGGACCCAGCACCTAATCCAGAGGTTGGTGCGACAGCCACGGGGCATCGTGCAACGGACCAAGACCGCACACGGAACCTGCTGCTCCAGGAGGCGGCACCAACTGCCCCATGCGCTCAGCAACCGGGGGCGAGGGGCTGGGAGGATTATGCTGTGTGAAAAAGGTCAGTCCCCGAGGTCACACACTGTGCAATTCCACTGATTCAACATGGTTGAAATGATAAAATTAGAGAAATGAGCAGATCATGGCCTGCCTTGGTCCCTGCTCCTCTATCCTTCCCTAGCCTCAGGGTCTCCCTTCCTGCGACAGGCTGACTCCAGCCAGCCCGTCCACGGCCTTCCCCTAACGGTGCTCCCTACAGGCCCTCACCTGCACCCCTGACTGCCAGCACCTGCCTCCCGTGCCTCGGCCCCACAGCCCTGGCCTGCTGGCAGAGGACACGCTTCTCTCTGCCATTCAACACGGAACCCCCAGTTCCCAGCTCCAGTCCAGGCTGCCGCGAGCAGGAGCCCACACAGTGCTCACTCAAAGGCAGATAATGCAGACGGTGGATGCTGAGTCCAGCCCATTTCTAGGCCTCACAGGACGTTCTGGAACACAACTTGGCGACTTCTGAACTCTGAACTGGTGCGTGTGGGCGTCCAAGATGGTGTTTCCTTCCCTCCCGTCTGCTCCCTCATTTATTCACTTGCTCACCAGGGGTCTGTTGGGTAATGGATGGGAGCTTCCTGGGGACACAGGTGGGGAGGGCAGGACGAGGCCCTGCCTTCAGGCAGAGTCAGGACAGGACAGGGGACTCTGCCTACGCAGCCAGAGGGGGACCTGTTCCTTCCTCCCTCCCAGGCTCCGCTTGGTTTGCAAGCCCCCCTGGTTCCCAGAAGAGGGCAGAGGAAGCACTCCCGAAGGAGCCAACAGAAGGCTGCACAAAAGTTCAGGAAGCAGAGCTGCCCCAGGTCCCTGGCCCAAGGGGAGCACCACCCCCCTCCACATTCTCCCTTCCTCTGAGTGGCTCCAATGAGGAAAGCCGAGTTTGTTCTCAGTTTCATGGGTTTCTGGTCTTGGCTTTTATCATTTCCTCCCTCCTGCTTGCCTCTTCTTTCCTTAGTGTCTTAAGGTAAAAGCTTGGATAACTGTCCGCAAACATTTCCCACGTTAGCATTTCATGCTTAGGTTTCTCGAGGCGCTGACTCCCTTGATTCCTAAGAATTTAGAGATGTGCGTGTATTGTATACATTATCTCCCAAGTATTTCTTACATTCTTCTGCTACCTCCTCTTTGACCAGCACATCATTTACAGCGGTGTGCTTTGATTTTCAAGTATTTGGGAAATTTTGTACCTTTGGTTATTGATTTCTAGTTCAATTGCAGTCTGGTCAGAACATACATTTCTTGTGATTTCAACTGTTTTAAATTTGTTGGGCTTTTATTTTCATACATAGCTCAGTCTACCTTGGGAACACCTTGTGTGCCCACGAGCCGTGTCCCTTGGTGGCCAGGTATACTGTCCTGCAAGGCCACTTGCCCTGTCAGTCACTGAGAGGGGACCTGGATCTCCAACTACGACTGTGACTGTGCCCCCGCTTGTCCTCCCAGGCTTTGGTCTGTGTTTCGAGGCTCCATCAAGCACTGTACGTACATTTGGGCCAGACATGAGGCTCCGTCGAGCAGTGTACGTACATTTGGGCCAGACGTGAGGCTCCATCAAGCAGTGTACATACATTTGGGCCAGACATGAGGCTCCGTCAAGCAGTGTACGTACATTTGGGCCAGACGTGAGGCTCCGTCGAGCAGTGTACGTACATTTGGGCCAGACGTGAGGCTCCGTCGAGCAGTGTACGTACATTTGGGCCAGACGTGAGGCTCCGTCGAGCAGTGTACGTACATTTGGGCCAGACGTGAGGCTCCATCAAGCAGTGTACATACCTTTGGGCCAGACGTGAGGCTCCGTCGAGCAGTGTATGTACATTTGGGCCAGACGTGAGGCTCCGTCGAGCAGTGTACGTACATTTGGGCCGGACGTGTCTTCCTAGAGAACTGACTGTTTCATATTCATGCAACGTCCCTCTAACCCTGGTGCCACCTCGTCCGGAAGCCTGTTTCATCTCACATTCATGCAGCCACCACAGGCTGGTCTTGATCAGTGTTCACATGACGTATCTTTCAGCCAACCTGCCAGGAGCTTTATATATTCCATGTTGGTGTCTTGCTGGCTGCACATAGACTGCTCGTGCTTTTCTCTCCACTCTGACCATCTCTTACTTTTAATTGATCTGTTCCCAGAATTTACTTTTTATGTTTAGGTGTAATAACTGTCGACTCTCATGTCTGTGTATATGTATTACATGTGTGTGTAGCATACTTCTGAAATAATTTTAGATACATGAGTAGCTGCAAAAATAATACAGAGCTTCCATGGCCCATTCACCCAGCTTCTGTCTGATGTAACTGCAGTACATTATCAAAACCAGTAATGGACATTGGTAACTAAACAGCATGGGCTCCTACACACCTTTGTTGGTGTGTGGCTCTCTGAAGTCTTGTCACACATACAGATTTCCCTAACTGCCCACATGAGCAGGGTCACATGGAGAGTCCAGTGGGCAGCTTGCAACCACTTACTTCCCTCAGTCCCAGCCCTGGGAAAGCCCAGTCTGCTCTACATTGCTACAACTTTATCATCTCAAGAACTTCATGGGAATCCAACCAGACAAAGGCACTCAGCATAACGATGCTGCTTCAGGTAACGGAGGCCCGTCAGTCGTGGTGACTGGGCGGCACCGACTGCACACTGCACACGACTGTGTGTCCAGCCCCCCCAGGAAGGACATCCGGGTGGACTCCAGCTTAGGTGGATTACAAACAAAGCAGCACATGCTTGTTGTTATATGAACACAAGGTTGCATTTTTCTGTGATAAACACCCAGGGCTGTGATTACTGAACGGTACATTAAGTGTATGTTTAACTTCGGCCTGGAAAATTCCATGGACTGTATAGTCCATGGGGTCGCAAAGAGTCGGACACGACTGAGCGACTTTCACTTCACTTTTCACTTCGTAGGAAACCGGCAAACCGTTTGCCTGAGCAGCTGGACCATTTTCCACCCCCACCCCGCCTGCCCAGAGGGTGAGACAGATCTGGCTCTGGGCGACCGTGCCAGCACTCGGGGGTGTCAGCGTGTCACTTCAGCCGTCTGTAGAGACGGTGGTGACGTCTCCTTGTGGCTGACTCTGTTTTCTCCTAGACACCCGCCCAGGAGCATGCCTCTCACCTCTTCATCCCGCTGGGAGAAGTGTGCGTGGGTCTGCTGTCCATCCTCCAACTGCACTGTCCTGTTTTCCTTCTCTGCAGGCTAAAAGAGCTGCTCCGATGGCCAAGGACACTGCCCTTCACCGGACGTGATTGACGACGATTGTCTCTGAGGCTTTGCTTTGCCTTTTCATATCTTAAGAGGATCTTCCAGGCAGCAAATACTTCTAAATGTGATGAAGCACAAGTTCTCAATTTTATCTTTTATGACTTTTAACACTCTTATATTTTATGAATGAGTGCTTTTTTCCTATATTTTCTCCTAAATAGGTTATAGTTTTAGATTTTGCATTTAGAGATTTGATCCATTTTGAGTTAATTTTATGTAAGATGTGAAGTTTGCCAAGGTTTTTTTTTCTTTGATTTATGCATCATCCATTTGCTTCTACCACTTTTTGAAAAGACCGTCCTTTCTGTAATAAACTGTTTTATTATCTTTGTCAAAATCAGTTGTCCACATGTGTGTGGTATATTCCAGGCCATATCCTGTTTATGTAAATGCCGACCTACCCCGCAGTACCACCATGTCTGGATAACTGTAGCATTATGGCGACTTAAAATTACTCCAATTTCAATCTTTTTCAAAACTTTCTTGGTTCCATGAGTTCCTTTGTGTTTTCACATACATTTAAGAATCGTCTTGCGTGCATTTACACACGTTCCCGCTGGGTATCTGACGGGAGAGGCGTTACACCCTCAGACCCCCTGGGAGGCCCGAGCGCCACAACGTTGAGAATCCCTGCTGTGAACACAGAGGGCTCTGCCTCAGGTCTTTGATTCCTCTCGTCAGTATTTTCTAGTTTTCAGCATATAAATCCTGTGTGTATTTTTTAAGACATATAGCAAGTATCTAACTTTTTGGAGTTCTTGTAAATGGTGCATCTTGAACTCTGGTTTCTGATTGTTCACTGGTGGTGTATAGAATAGAACTGACTTCTGTATGTAGGTCCTGCATTGTTAACAAGTGAACTTGCTCATTACCATTAGTTTCCAGAGTTTTTTTGGTAGCATAATGGAATTTACAAGGTAGACAACAGTGTTACTTACAAACAGGGACTGGTTTGTTTCTTCCTTTCCGATCTGTATGCCTTTGCTTTTCTCATCACGTTGAATGGGCTAGAACTTGTGTCCTCTGTTCACAGGCGTGGTGAGAGCAGACATCCCGTCTTGGTGATTTTAGGGGAAGCACAAGTCTTTCACCACTAACGCTGATGTGAGTTGGTATTGATAGTTGTTTCTTACTCCAGCACTCCAGAACCCAAACCTCTTCAGATCTTTTATGTTGACTCAGTGGGCAAAATCTGTTTATAACCAGTACTATATAGTGAAATTCTGAAGAAACAAATTTTCCAGTTCTTCTTTTTTAGAAGAATATTTGAAGCAAAAGAATCCTAGCACTGTAACGCCATCCTCAGGCCATGTGTAGCAGCGACAGCAGAAGCAGCAGCCAGTGTGCCCCATCCTCAGGCTTCCACTGGTTCCGAGCCCCTTCCTAACACGGGGCCAGTCCGGCCCTGTCTCACGTATGAGCCCCACGAAACTGGGTGGCCACGAACTGGTCCAGAGCTCAGGCTTCAAACCTGAACCGGGGCACTACTGACACTCGTCAGACATAAACCGACGAGGGCGTCCGTTTCAGATATGAGGGGAAGAGGTCGAGTCGGAAAGTGGGGGGTGACTTCCGAGTCCTGAGGCATGCTCTGGGGGTGGAGGGTCAGAGATTTGGATGTTAAAGCAGAGGCCGTTCATGGCAGCCCACAGTCCCCAGTAGGGGAATTCCCACCCAGAGACGGAGCTGCCGGAGTCCCGCCTGCCAGGTGCCAGCTGAGGCCTGCGTGGCTGCTGTGAGCGCTCGGTGGCTCTGCCAGTCCAGTGAGCTGTGCTCCGTCTCGGGCTGGGCCCAGGGCCTCAGCTGTACTGGGAGACCATGGAGGGACCTGGGGGCGGTGGGCACAGACCTGATTTATCCCGTTTAACAGCTCACTGCCCCGTCAAGCTGCTCGAGGCCGGGACAGCACAGACCCACAGAGCTTCTTGGCTGCTCTCTGTCCCTGGAGGCTCACAGTGCAGAGCTCATCTTTGAGGCCGCGGAGGAAGGAGGTTTCTGCAGAAAATGTTCTTTCTGGTCTCAGTTAATGTTAGGAAGATGTTCAGGCCAACACAACCTGACTGCACAGTCTGCCAGCTCATCACTCAAGTGTCCAGAGAGACAAAGGCGTCGGGCTGGGCCGCATGCTCTCCACTATCCCTGCTCTAGAGGCCATGGAGCAG
Organism: Bubalus kerabau; assembly: GCF_029407905.1. Taxonomy (NCBI): domain Eukaryota; kingdom Metazoa; phylum Chordata; class Mammalia; order Artiodactyla; family Bovidae; genus Bubalus; species Bubalus kerabau. Next base: position 191,945,344 of record NC_073625.1, on the reverse strand, counting down.
GGTCTCTCCTCTTCCAGGAAGGTGTGGACCTCACCCACAATGCCCACACTCCCGTCCCACATCTGGGGAAGTGCTGAGGGTCCAGGGTGTCACCTACATCAGGTCGCATGGCTCACACACGTTCCGATCACGTCAGACGCTGTATCTAGGTCAGTAACATCTTTGCCGCGGGGACAGCAGACTCCCTGGGCCCTGCCTCTGGTCCTGTGGTGAGGCCTGCATGTGGACTTGACTCTCCTGAGGCCGTGGCTCCAGGAGCCCAAAGTCTTCGTGTGCCTGGCATTGCACACAGTAGGTGCTTGGTCTGTCCCCATGCTTTACCTGCCCCCCGACCCTCTGGCTACAGCTGGAGGCCGACCACAGCAGGGTCTTCAGTCTAACGCTCAGTGTCCAGCTGGGGCCTGCGCTGGGGATGCAGAACCAGGGGGCAGCCACCGCCCTCGAGGGGTCAGTCTAGGGAGAAATGGCCTGCAGGCTGGATAGCTGGCTGTCCCAAAGGCTGAGTCCATGTTTGGTCCCCATCCTGCCCCTCAGCCATCCATTCTAGTTGGTCAGAGAGCAGAAAGGACCTCTTCTGGGATGATGAGCAGGAGGGTTGTCGTGGGCTCTAGGCCAGGAGATGAGAGGGTCGAGAAGCTGGGGCAGGTTCCCATGTTTCTTCTGCACTGGGGGGCCTGGGGGGCCTGGGCGGCCTCCCTCCTATCCGTACCCTGGACAGAGCTGTCTGAGACCCCAGAGCCAAGGGTGGGCAGGCTGAGCTGGGAGAAGTGGCCAACGAGGGCAGGAGCATGCAAAGCCCAGGCCACGTGCCTGCTGGACTTGGTGCTCCTCAGGCCCGGGTCCACCCTCAGCTTGAGTTTTCTGATGTCCTGTGACCTGGCTCAGCACATAAGACGGAGGCCAGTGGGAGAGGACTGGATGGGGGGTGGGGGGAAGGGGACAGAGCCATGCTTATTGACCCCACCGTCCAGCAACAGGTCCCTGCACGTGTGTGTGTGGGTGTCCACCCAGGACCTCACAAAGAGTTGGGCGCAGAGCCCAGCACCTAGAGGGGCAGCCAAGGTGGAGCCCCTGGAGCCTCAGAGGGGTGCACAGCCACGGTCACCCAGGCTGCTGGACCCTGGCCGGGGAGCCAGTCCTGCCATGGGCTGGCCACATGTTCGCTGCGAGCCAGCAGTTCCAGCCTCTGCTCAGCTAGACACTCTGAGTCAAAGAAGAGCAAACCGGTTGCAACACTGGACAACTACCAATCACGATGCTGCACCTCGGCAAGGTCCTCTCCTGGGACAGACAGGGACTCACTGTGGGGACTCACTGTGGGGACTCAATGTGGGGAGCTGGGTCACAGGATCAACACATCAAACAGTCAAACAAACACTAGCCAGCGATACCTAAAGCTGATACAGCGTTTACCGTGTGCCAGGCATAGTCCTTCCGCAGCCCCACCAGGAGGGGCCCCTCCCTCCATTTCACAGACCGGCTAGGAGGGCGGGGTTGGGGGCAGGGGGCCAGGATGAGCTGGGCAGTGAAGAACTGGGACTCAGCCCCCAGGCAGGTGCTGGGAGGTGCCGGCAGCCCGGGGACAGAAGACATCCTCAGGACGTTGGGGGCATCCACCCAAACAAGGAAAGCCCTGGTCTTGAGCTTGTGCCCTGGGGCACAGAGCTCTTAATTCCAGCTTTCATTACAACACAGGGACACTGATGGTCATTTATATCAATAAAAATGTGGGAATTGGGGAACAATTTTAGATAAACGTAACAAAAGAAAGGATGTAGCTCTGTTAGTGTGAAAAGCAAAGGAGGCCAAGGTCAGCTGAGCTCTTGAGATTTTTAAGGAGAATGAAACCCAACAGTTATGAAGGAAAAGGCTGGGTGCAGGGCAGGCTGGTTGACATCACAAGGTGAGACCAAGGCATGGCCTCATTCCTGAGAGGAACACCTCCTCCACTTAGGAACCAGGGACTCAAAGAAACCCCTTGACGCCTCCCCAGGGCTGCTCTCTGGGCAGAAGGTGGGCTGACCAGCCCACGACTTGCCCAGAAAGCATCCCCAGAACCCTGTCTCCTCTCCAGTCTCCAAGAAGTGGGGGCATGACCTGGGGGTCCTGCCTCCCCACTAGTCACACGAGGAGGTCGGCCTCCCTGGGCTGCAGGATTGCCCCACCCAGGATCCTGTCAGGACCCTGGGGAGCAGGCAGGGAAGCGGGGAGCAAACCTTGCTTCCTTGGAGCAGGGAGCCCGCAGGCCCTGCTGAGAGGAGGGGGTCCCCGGAGGAGAAGGGAGGGACCAGAAATGTGAGGATTCGGCCCCCACCCACCCCCTGCCCTGGGAGCTGGGCCCTCTCCTGGGTGAGGGAGGCTAAAGTGCTAACTGGGGTCCCCCGATCGAAAGGGTGGCTCTGTTTCCTAAAAAGACCCAGGGTCACCCGGGCTCCAGATGAGAGCCGTGCATGGGCAGAATCGCCAACTGTGAGTCCCTGCCCCCAACACTGATGCTCCGGCTGGGATTAATCCCCTGACTTTAATCCTCGGCTGCCTGTTAATCCTGCATCTCTGCACAGCCCGCATGGTCCTTTCCCTGCAACGGCCGGCTTGTTCTCCTCTAAGCTGAGCGGGGGATGAAATGGCAGGTGCATGCGCTGGGAGCGGGGGGCTCTGTTCCTGCCTCCCAAACACAAAGGCAGATCCATAAAGCCAAGTCCGCACACGGCGCGGGCAACCCCACACAGCCCCCTGCACAGGGTCCTCGTTGGGCTCCGCTCTGCTGGGAGGAAGTGGGTCAAACAAGCTTCGGGAAACAAGGCCCCTGAGCAGCAGGACCTGAGGCTGAACAGCAGGGAGGGAGGGACCCACGGTGCTGCCCAAGCAGACCCCACCCCCAACCACCTGGGTGCTGACAGGACGCGGCCCCCTGGTTCTGGCACCGCTCATCCATTTCCTCAGCTCTGGGCTGGGTCCGTGTGTTGGGGGCTGCATTCAGGGGACGGGCAGGGGATGACGGGGCGATGCTGTGGGCCCAGGTGGTCAGCTGGCCAGGCTTCTGGAGGCAGCCCCATGGACACGGCCAGGGGACAGGGCCTGGCCCCCTCCCTCCCCACCAGCCTGGCTCAGGCAGAGAGTCCCCGACCCCATGGCATTGCCCATGGGCCCCAGGATGCTGCCTCGGAGGCTGTGTGGTATTTAAACCTCAAAATGTGGAAGACACATGTTTTTCAGTCACCAGAGCCTGATTGTAACTTTTAAAACCAAGTACATGTATACCTGTGGTGGATTCATTTTGATATTTGGCAAAACTAATACAATTATGTAAAGTTTAAAATTAAAATAAAATTAAAAATAAATAAATAAATAAATAAAAACCAAGTACAAAGAACGGAATCAAAAGTCCGACTGCAGGGCAGGGCACTACTCCTGCTGAGTTGCGAGCGTGGCAGGGTGGCTGCGGGTGGCCCCTCGCATGGGGACATAGGACTGGGGGTTGGGAAAGCCCTGCCTCAGAGCAGCACTGAGCCCCTCCCCGGGGGTCACTGTGTGCATATCCTGAGCAGTCCCCAGGGACATACAGGACCTTCTGCATACATCTCTCAGACAGCACGTGCCCTCCTGGCTTGAGGTTAAAAGCAGGGTGGTTTAAAGGCTATAAAACACGCAACCCTAGAATCACAGCTGGATTTCAGACCCACCAGCCCCAGAGAAATGGAAACCCATTCCAGTATTCTTGCCTGGAAAATCCCATGGACAGAGGAGCCTGGCAGGCTACAGTCCAGGGGGTCACAAGTGTCGGACACGACTTAGTGACTAAACCACCACCACCAACCCAGACGAGGAACAGCTCTGCCTCAGGGCTCAGCCCCAGCGCCCAGCGAGCACTGTGGGGGCGCCCCCGTCCCCAAGGACCCTGCGGGGGTCTGAGCACTGACTAGGCAGGTCAGTGCTCTGTGGTTCCTCCTGCTGAACGGGCCTCCAGGCCACGAACGTGGCCACAGGAGGTCGACCCTGCCGTCCCTGGGCAGCGGCCTCCTGCTTGGGGTGAGGACCGTGCTTGTCCGCATAGGGACGCGGTCCTGCCAGGCTGCCCTCCTGACCCACCTGCTCCTGGATCGTTGCTTGGCGTGTGCCACCCTGGTCCCTGACACCTACAAGCTCGTGGAAACTGGGCCCTGGGCTGTTTCTGAGCGGGGGCTACAGCCTGGCCACCAGGCTTGCAGGCTGAGCCCCTCAGCGCCTTCTGGGCCGCAAGCCCACAGGAGCCATCCCTGGACAAGACCCTTCCGAGCCGTCACATGTCTCTGCACCCTTCAGCCCACTGCCTCAGTGCAGACATCAGCATTTGGTCTGGATGCCTGGCGGACCCATGCCTGTTACTGAGCAGTGCGTCTGCTCCTGCTGACCAAAACACCACCGTTCCTACAGGCCCATCTCCCCCGAGGCCTGCCTGCCCCTCCGCTCCCGTCACAGGTCCACACCCCGCCCGGCGGTGTGCTTCCACACAGGCTTCTTTCCCTTTCCTCTCCTGCCTTCTTCTGGATCATTCTGAACAATACCCACAGCCCGCACCTCAGGGTGAGGGGAGCGAACCCAGCCTCAGGCCTGCCCCTGGTTCCCATGGCCCTGGCTCCTGATCGGGTTCCCAGGGTCACCCTCTGCAGCCTGGGCTCAGCCTGGGAGGCTGGCCGGCCGCCCTCCTCCACAGGGTCTCCTCTGGCTCTACACTGTGGGAGCTGGGTCTCTATGAAGGAAGGGCAGATCCCATGTCACCCCAGGGTGAGAGGGACCCCGCTGCCAGGTCATACTCGGGAGCAGGACACACGCGGAAGCAGAACACACTCAGGAAGCAGGACACACTCGGGAGCAGGACACACTCGGGGAGCAGGACGCACAGGGAGCAGGACACACGCAGGAGCAGGACGCATGAAGGAGCAGGACACACTTGGGAGAAGGACACACTCGGGAGCAGGACACACTCAGGGAGCAGGACACACTCAGGGAGCAGGACACACTCAGGGAGCAGGATGCACACAGGGAGCGGGACACACACAGGAGCAGGACACACATGGGGAGCAGGACGCACTCAGGAGCAGGACACACTCAGGAGCAGGACACACTCGGGAAGCAGGACGCATGCGGGGAGCCGGACACACTCGGGAGTGGGACACACATGGGGAGCGGGACACATTTGGGGGCAGGGCACACTCGGGAGCAGGACACACTCGGGAGCAGGATACACACAGGGAGCAGGACACACATGGGAGCAGGACGCATGCGGAACCAGGACACACAGGACACACGCAGGGAGCAGGACACACGCAGAAGCAGGACACACGCAGGGAGAAGGACACACGCGGGAGCAGGATGCACACAGGGAACAGGACACACACGGGGAACATGACACACTCAGGAGCAGGACACACGCGGGGAGCAGGACACACGCGGGGAGCAGGACGCACGCGGGAGCAGGACACACAGGACACACGCAGGGAGTGGAACACACACAGGGAGCAGGACACACACGGGAGCAGGACACACGCAGGGAACATGACACACTCGGGAACATGACACACGTGGGGAACATGACACACTCAGGAGCAGGACACACTCAGGAGCAGGACACACGCAGGAGCAGGACACACACAGGGAGCAGGACACACACAGGGAGCAGGACGCACACAGGGAGCAGGACGCAGGCGGGAGCAGGATGCATGCAGGAGCAGGACACACGCAGGGAGTGGAACACACACAGGGAGCAGGACACGCACGGGAGCAGGACACACACAGGAGCAGGACACACACAGGGAGCAGGACACACGTGGGGAGCAGGACACACGTAGGAGCAGGACACACGTAGGAGCAGGACGCACGCGGGAGCAGGACACAGGACACACGCAGGGAGTGGAACACACACAGGGAGCAGGACACACACGGGAGCAGGACACATGCGGGGAACACGACACACTCAGGAGCAGGACACACGCAGGGAGCAGGACACACGTGGGGAGCAGGACACACTTGAGGAGCAGGACACACGCAGGAGCAAGACACACTCAGGAGCAGGACACACACAGGGAGCAGGATGCACGTAGGAGCAGGACGCACACAGGAGCAGGACACACAGGACACACGCAGGGAGTGGAACACACACAGGGAGCAGGACACACACGGGAGCAGGACACATGCGGGGAGCAGGACACACGCAGGAGCAGGACACACGCAGGAGCAGGACACACACAGGGAGCAGGACACACACAGGGAGCCGGACACATGCAGGAGCAAGACACACACGGGGAGCAGGACACACGCAGGAGCAGGACACACGCAGGAGCAGGACACACACAGGGAGCAGGACACACGCAGGAGCAGGACACACGCGGGGAGCAGGACACACATGGGAGTATGACACACTTGGGAGCAGGACACACACAGGGAGCAGGACACACGTGGGGAACATGACACACTTGGGAGCAGGACACACGCAGGAGCAAAACACACTTGGGAGCAGGACACACGCAGGGAGTGGAACACACACAGGGAGCAGGACACACACGGAGCAGGACACATGCGGGAAACATGACACACGTGGGGAACATGACACACTCAGGAGCAGGACACATGCGGGAGCAGGACACACACAGGGAGCAGGACACACACAGGGAGCAGGACACACGCAGGAGCAGGACACACACGGGGAGCAGGACACACATGGGAGCATGACACACTTGGGAGCAGGACACACTTGGGAACATGACACATTCAGGAGCAGGACACATGTGGGGAGCAGGACACACTTGGGGAACTGGACACACGCGGGGAGGTTCCTGCGGCTGGGCTCCGCATCTGACCCGCATGGTCCTCGGCTGGGCTCACGAGCGCATTGGCTGGGCTGTGACCCACCTGGCCGTGGCTGCCAGCAATGCCAACTCTGCCCCTCAGCACCCTCGGCTCTCATACTCACGTGGGCACCAATGTCCCCTGAAAGGCTCCGTGGATCACAGACATAGCCTGGTGTTCCTCACTCAGGTGGTGGGGTGGGGGGAGATGAGACTCTGCCTTTCCAGGTTCTCAGGGGGTGTCCAGGGTCCAGGAACCTCCCGGAAATGCACTGGTGGGCACCATCGACTACAATAGTGCGGTCATGCTCCAGAGAAGGAGCCGGTCCTCACTGCGGGACCGCCTGGCACACCAGACCCCGACTTCTGAAGCCCCCTTGCCAGAGTGAAGATGGCTCTCCAGAGGCTCCACCCTGGGCGCGTGGGGCCCCCTACCTTCCCGAGGCTGCCAGGCTAGCACATGCCTTCAAGGCTCTGCATTTCTGCACCCCCTCCAATTGAGCGGGGGCCTCCCCAAGACCAGGACACAGATGGGCGGCCCGAGGTGCATGCAGAAGGCGACCCGACTCCTTAAGGGGCCTTTTCAGTCCCTGATGAGGCCAGACTAAAAGCAATGAGTGATCATCGGAGACCAGCCCAGGCCAGAGTGAAGGACAAGGGTGAGGCGCTGGCCGTCAGGAGCACACGAGGGGCGCCGTGGACAGAGATGGGTCCTTGGCTTAGGGGAGCTCCCTCTGAGATTGTGTGATCTCTGCAGAAACAATCTTCTCTTCCGCTGGTGAACAAGGGACAGCCAACGCCCCTAACACCAGCCCCACTGCAGGCTTCACCCCCGGCTCTCATTTCCCTAGAGCCAATTACGGGGTGCAACTTACACTCTCATTAACATGAACACACATGAACTTGCTCCCCACATGATGACCCAGCCCCGTCCTCCCAGGTGCTGGGAGGTAGGTCGGGTGGGACAGGAAAAGCAGACAGTGTTGAAACTGCACTGAAATTCTGGGCACTCTCCCAGGCTCAAAGGAAGTGTTAGAATCAGTAACACACACAAAGAAGATGAAATTTCCTGCTCTGTAAAAAATTTCTTTTCTTCAAGATCACAAATGGATAAGAACCCTTTAGAAAGAGTTCATGAGACTCACTGAAGGGCTGCAGCCGAAAGGGACTGGGTATCACCCTGGCCGCCTCACATTTCTGCAAGGAGAGAAAGTCTTATTTTGTTACCAAGGGTGCAGCTATTGTTTTACATCTCACCATGGAAGAATTTATCAATGAAAGTGTCCACATTCACTTCAGTGGACTTGGCTATAGACTCATGTTTTCTGGAAAGCCAGTTAAGATGCAAATTTTAAATATTTTATTTCTGAAAAGAAAAAAAATCATTTTCTCTAGTAGAACACACTCAAATCAAATACCATACAACCTGGTTTCTGGGAAAGCATTTCTGGAAACATCTTTCCCCCAAATCCAAACAAGAAGGCATAATTGTCTAAACGTGCCGGCGGTCAGCCCACCACACAGACAACAGCAAACGTTCTGTGCTCCACTCACTACCTGCAAAACGCCTTCAGCAGACATTCTCGGCTAGGGGAAAGCTTCGATTCACTTACAGGACAGGTAGAAAATGACATTTTGTTATTTGTAAACCACAGAACTCAAGCACATTTTACACACACTTGCAAAGTACTGGACCTGCCCGCCACCCCCTCCACTTCCTTACAAGGAATTGTACTCACTGGCCTCCCAGGGACAACAGGGGGTCGTTATTTCTCGTCTAAGCATCAGGCTCCAGAAGTGCATGTGCTCTGCATGCTGCAACACACACGCACGGACTTTATTCTGACGTGTGCTTTGCACTCACGTGGGTGCCGGCGGCTCACCTGGTCGCTACAGGCTGGGTGGACACCTCCCAGCAAAGATCCTGGTCCACGGAGGGCGTGGATCCCTAGGCCCTGGGGACAACCAGCCTCTCGGGGTAGGGGTCGTATTCCCACATGTGCCCCAGGAGCACAGACAACTGAAAAATGACCTATGAACTCCGTACATCACAGCTCACTAAGGTGGCGTGTTAACAGTGACCCTGACTCTCAGAGAGGGGCCCTGCTGTCAGACCAGGGGAACATCCCAGACTCTCAGCGAGGACCCCGAGCTCCCGCTCCGTCAGCACCCAGCATGGCCCACTGGATGGCCCTGGATGCTGCCGTCTGGGCTCCGCGTGGCCTTGGCCAGGCCCACAGCCCCTTACCTCAGAACAAAGCCACACTGTGCGGTCGGCAGGGCCGGATGGACGTGGCTCTGGGACAGATGGTCACTCTCCCCGTTTAGAGAAGATAAAAAGGCTAAGGGAGAAACATCAGAGTGGGGTTTTGTTCTAAACCAGAGGAGGCTACGGCTCCCATTGGTCTCAGGTTGGAGACCTCGTGACATGGGATCAGGCACATGTGACCTACTTTTTGCCCGCTCCCCTCGTTCCGCAGGAGGGTGCGCCTGGCGGATGGGCTGTCATTCCAATGACTCCGTCCCCCAACAGGGGCCACCGCACAGACTGCCATGCCTGCAGGACATCGCATGGCCGCTCACCCTGGAGAGGAGGGGGGCAGAGGCCTCAGGCCCCCGTCAATCAAAATGCAGCGCTGCAGACCCAAGCAGCCTCCTCTCAGCTGTGGCTGCGCCCAGGCTGGGTCCCTCCAGGACCATCCGGAAGGTACAGCCCGCGAATCCTCTCCTCTTCCCTGTTTCCTCCTCTGTGGTCAGGAGCTTCCAGATGCTGCCCCAGGAGTCAGTTGCACAGGACCTGAGCCTCAACTGAGCCCTGTGCTGCCCGAGAGGAGCGAGCCTGATGGTGGGCCTCTCACCTGGGCAGTGAGATGAATGGAATGACCCAGACCTTGAAACTATGTAGAGGATGCAGCTGGTCCCCCATCAGAGCAGGCACCTGCCACCATGCACGAGAGGTGACTGTTATTACCTCTCTCTCTTGACATCTCACCCCAAATCAGGTGCAGATAAATGAAAAGACCAAGCCCGTAACCAACTGGCTGTGGGGAACTTCACCCAGAGGACTCACTGGCTGGGAGATGGGCCTCGCTCTGCCGTGCTGTCAGGCCTCGCAGGGAGAGCCCGCAGGGCACGGGGGCGCCTCCTGAGAGAGCCTGCAGGGTGCTGGGGCACTGTGCAATGCCAGCAGAGGTGCACCCACAGGTGGCAGCACGCCAGTTTGTTGCCAAATCAGCCTGACTGTTCGTTACAGGAAAAAATGGAAAATGTGTGTAATGCAAACCACCAGTAACATCATCCCCAGAAAGACCACCAATGAGAGTGGGGTGTTCTGAAGTCGACGTACTCAGACATCTTTCCAGTAGGCATGTATCATTATATTTTTAACAAAAATAGGACCAAGCCACCCATGATTGCTCTTTTTCCCTACTTAACATTATACATGAGATATTTTTCTATGTTGCTGTATGTAAATCTGCACAGTAGTGATCAAATTTCCCATGGTATCGAACTCTAAGCATAAGATTTTGTGCATTTAATTTTATGCATTTTCATGCATAAGGATATAGTCAGCTGCTAGGACTCTATGCTCTGCGTTCCTGAATCATTATCTTAAACAATGCTTTCATAGTAATCTTTGGGCGGACCTGTCTTTGTCATCTTTTATCAACTTGGAACGTTTCTTTATAGAAGGAAGGTCAAAGGACACGTGCTTGAGGCTCTGGTGTGGGTGACAAACGGGCCTGCCAGCAGCACTCCTGAGACAAAGGGCCCTTCCCTGTGCTCTGGCCCGCCCTGGGGAGCCTGTTGGCGGTGCCACTGAGCTCCGAGACCTGGGGATGCCAGTGCCAGAGGCTGGGCAGGGGTGGAGGAGACTAGGAGCCCTGTGGTGTGCCATTCGTTGTTGGCTCACCCAGTGCCGGCAGCTCCGTGAGGGGCCGACAGAGCAGTCCTGTCACTCGGTTCACTCGCGGTTGGAGGGCATGGGCCGCCGAGGGCCCCTCTTGGTCACTGGGAAGGCATGGAAAGGACATGGCACTGGCCTTTGGGTCTGGAGGGAGCACAAGGTGGGCGAGTGGCCACAGTGAGGCTTGCAGGGTCGGGAGTCACAGCAAGTTGAGGAGCTGCCAAGGAGCCTGCCTGCCTTTGTGCAGGGGGGCAGGGGCTGGCTGCTGCCGAGTCTTTGAAGATGTGACATGGAAATGAACAGCGAGCAGAGGGCATGAAGAACCAGAGTCGTGGTTGAAGAGGAGATGAGGGCTCGGGGACACAAAGGAGGCCAGAGGCCCAGCCAGGATGTCGGGGGAGCTGGGGATGGTGGCACCCAGGGTGTGGGGCTGGATGCAGCTGGGCAGACATGGTTAGGACAGGATGGCCCTGCCAGCTGTGCCTGCCTTGCCCATGGGGGCAGCTGGCAAACATTGGGGAAGGCAGAGAGGCCAGTAGGGGCCCCTTGACTCCTGCAGTTGCCAAGCTGCAGCCCGGCCTGGGGGTGCTCCTAGTCTGTCCTCCATGCGGTCCCCAAGAACCCCGGTCAGATGGTCGGTTTACATAACCAGCCTCTCTCCTGACCACAGCCCGGGATGTGCCAGCCGTGTGGAAGGAGCCGTCCATCCAGCTCCTGTCCAGACCCAGAGCTGCCTCCCAGTAATTGGTCCCTGACTCTCCTGCAAACAGGCACCTGGAGGCTGAAATGTTTACACCTTCCTCGGTACAAAGCAAAGATCAAAACAACTCTGTGCAGGCACCACAGGATTAAACATGCTGAGCTGCAAGTAAAAAAGCAAAAGGCAGACAAGATCTGGGGAGTAGGAGAGAAGCTGGAGTAGACAATGAAGGAAAGTTGGGCCCAAGTTTTGTGACATTTTAAAGACACAGATGTTTTTCTGACTGGAGGCAGGCTGACTCGGAACCTATATGACGTGTTATGTCATGAATTTGGGTTAACAAATCACAGCTGAAAACAGGTCCTCAGTGGCCGCCTTGTGACCCTGGGTAAACCAGGTCCCCAGCCTGGAATGTACTCTTCTTGCCCTTGCAAACTTAAACGCATGGGTGAATAAACCAGAAGTGGCTTAGAGAGGACCACGCCTGACAGCTGAGCAAGAAACCTCGAAGGCTTTCTCTACAGGTGGACATACTGAGGTCAGAGACGGTCAGTGCTGCAGGCTCAGGACCCGTGAGGCCCTGGGAGAACTCAGGCCTCAGGGTGCAGGGTGGACGGCAAGGTGGCACATGGAACACACAGGCTCCGGCACACGAGCACACGGGCCCTTGTACCCACCCCCACCCCAGCCCCATGAGGCAGGATGGTCAGCAGGGCCGGGCCGCCTGCAGCGCGAGCACAGGGCCCTACATGTGGCTGGTGTTCTTCAGCGCCAGTAACAGCTGGCTCTTCAGACTCCCCACTTGGTGGGTGAGGCCACTGAAGCCTGGCAACAGGGCACACATAGGGGAAGGTGTCCCACGTGCCTCAGAAATTCCAGGGAAGAAGCTGTGGAGAACCCTGTCTGCCTCAGCTGAGACCGGCTTCTTCACGCTCTGCGTCAGCTGGATGCAACCCTTCAAGAGTCAGTGGGAATGCTGGTCCTGCCCGGGCACGTGCAGCACCTCGCTTCTCTGCTCAAGTTTGCTGCTCGTGGCGTGTGCTCTCTCCCTGGCACGGCCCCCGGCTGATGCCACATCAGGGACTAAAGAGAGCAACACCAGCCTGGCACATACTCCCTGGTTCCAGGGGTGAGTCTGACTCTGTGCAGTCCTGGTAATTGGACACACAGACACGCGCTGCGTCCTGGCCACTCACCTTCCCCCATAAGCAGGCTCGACGTGTCAGAGCAGATCCATAGACAGTGCGGGTTCACCCTTGGGACCTAGAGCATCAGAGCTGGCTCTGGCGACTTGCGGGAGGGCTGACGGGTCGTGGGGCCCCGTAACCTGGAACACAAGAACATGGGGCGCGTGAGCTGACTGGTGAGCGCCTCGCGCCTCGGACTGAGCCTCCACAGAACAGCAGCGTTTCTTAAGATTTGGCTGTGAGACGTGTGGGATGTGAGGAAGTGCCTGTGAGGGCTCGTCTTGGGACCAGTCCTCCACCCTGAAGGAGGCAGCTCCACAGACTGGGGGGCTTCCGTCTCATAGACAAGCAGGACGGAAGCAGAACTTGGCCACGCTGTGCACACTTCTGAGAATATAAGCGAAACAGCCAACCTTCTACTTATTTAGCATATATATATATATATATATATATATATATACACACACATATATATACATACTGATTTTTCTTCTAAAATTATGAAATTATATATTAACTTAAGTACATTTCTGGTTTCCCACTTTTTACAGCTGGTATAATCATTTCACTGAAACCCTTCCCTTTCAGCAGGCAATCTGTCCATCTAGTCTTTCCCAGAGTGCACCATTTTCTCCTTGATCTAAGTTTCTTGACTTCTCACTTTAGGAATCCACATTTGTTGTCCAAACAGGAAATTTCATACCCAGGTACAAGAACCCATGCTCATGATGTCACACTCTTTGCTGCGTGTCAAGTCCAGGAGTATGTTTAGATCTCTGCGCCCTCTTGTCAGACTTCTGCACCTTAGAAGGCTTCTTTACAACAGCATCCACCCTTTGGAATTGTGAGGTCAGAGCACCAGAAACAATGAGAAGCCCATGTTAAACATCTCTGCCTTTCTCTGTGTCAATCAGATAACCATTTTAGGTAATAAACAACATCACTGAGTCTGTTTCAAGCTCAAATATTCTTATCCGCATAACACGCCAAGGTTTGAAATGAAATAAATGAGAAAACATGACATGTAAGGAAACCCGTGAAAGACGACATTGAATAAAACCTCCCTCTTTCACAGAGGCAGACGGTGTCCCCGCTGGTGCAGTAAAAGAATCCACGTGTTACTGACTGGAGGATCAGAGAGGCCTGAAGCTCACGAGTGGGAACTCATGAGGAAGCAATGGAAGAATTCTCAGCAAGGGAGCCAAAACAATCCCTGAGAAAGGAACAGTTCTTTCACATGGTGCTGGGAAAACTGATATCACACATGCCAAAGAGTGAACTTGGAGCCTTACCTCACACCATATGCAGAAATTAACTGAAAATGGGCCAGAGACCTAAGCTTAGGAGCTAAAACTGTAAACATCTTGAAAATACTGGAAGAAAAATCTTCATGATACTGGATTTGGAATGATTTTGTGGATATGACACCAAAAAGCACAGACAGCAACAAACAAGTAGACGAACTGGACTTCATCAAAATTAAGAACTTCTGTGCATTGAAGGGCACTAACAGGAAACTGAAAACACAACCCACACAACAGGAGAGAATATCCGCAATCAGACCCCTGAGCAGAGTTAACACTCAGACTGCATGTGAGCTTCCACAACTCAATAATAAATAACCTAAAATATACAAAGGGTGTGAGTATATATTTCTCTAAGGAAGATAAAGAAATGGCGTAGCATGGGAAAAATAACTCAACATCATTGGGTATTAGAGAAATGCAAGTCAAAACCACAGGGAGCTTCTTGAAGAGAAGTTGCTCAGTCGTGTCCGACTCCTTACGACCCTGTGGACTGTAGACTGCCAGGCACCTCCGTCCATGGAATTTTCCAGGCATCAATACTGGAGTAAGTTGCCATTTCCTTCTCCAGGGGCTCTTCCCAACCCAGGGATCGAACCCGGGTCTCCTGCACTGCAGGCAGACTCTTTACCGTATGAGCCACTAGGAAAGGCCCGTGAGCTACTTAGGGTGGCTGTAATAGCAATAACAGTAACAATCATGAAAATGATAATAAGAAAAAACAGAAAATAACAAATATCAGCACGGACATGGAAAAACTGGAGTCTTCATCTATTGCTGGTAGAAATATAAACTGGTGTGACCACCTGGGAAATCAGGCTGCAGCTCCTCAAAAGTAAAACCTAGAGTTACCATATGACCTAGCAACCCCACTCTGAGGCTTGTACCCAAGGGAGTGAAGACATATATCCGCACAAAACCTTGCACCTGGGCGTTCACAGCAGCGCTGTACAAGACAGTCAAAAAAGTGGGAAGAACCCAACGTGCATCAACTGATGATGATGGATCAACAAATGGCAGCATCTCCTTACAGCAGGACGTAACTCACTTGCGAAAGGGGGTGAAAAACTGACCTGCGCTACAATGGGGATGAAGCCTGGAGACATAACACGAGGGGCAAGAAGCCAGATGCAGAAAGCTATGCCTGTGATCCTATCTACAGTAAACATCCAGAACCAGGACAGAAAGTGACCCACAGTCCGAGGGCTGAGGAGAGAGGGCAGTGTGATGAGCGTGGGGTTCCTTCTGGGGCAATAAGAATGTTCTGGATTAGACAGTGGTGATGGTTGGACACCTTTGTGAGATGCTAAAAACAACTAAATGTACACTTGTAAAGTAAGAATTGTATGGCATGTGAATTATACTCAATTAAAAAAACAAAGGTAATTAATAAATGCCAGCAATGCAAGAGGCCCCGGGTTCAATCCCTGGGTGGGGAAGATCCCCTGGAGAAGAGAATGGCAACCCACTCCAGTATTCTTGCTTGGAGAATCCCTTGGAAAGAGGAGCTCGGGGAGCCACAGTCCATGGGGTCACAAAGGGAATGGAAGAGACCTTGTATTAAACATCACAGAGTTAACCTGTGTCTGCTGCTGCTGCTAAGTCACTTCAGTTGTGTCCGACTCTGTGCGACCCCATAGACAGCAGCCCACCAGGCTCCTCTGTCCCTGGGATTCTCCAGGCAGGAAGACTGGAGTGGGTTGCCATTTCCTTCTCCAGTGCATGAAAGTGAAAAGTGAAAGTGAAGTCGCTCAGTCGTGTCCGACTCTTCATGACCACATGGGCTACAGCCTGCCAGGCTCCTCCGTCTATGGGATTCTCCAGGCAAGAGTGCTGGAGTGGATGCCGTGTCTGATGCTGCTGCTAAGTCGCTTCAGTCGTGTCCGACTCTGTGCGACCCCATAGACGGCAGCCCACCAGGCTCCTCCATCCATGGGATTTTCCAGGCAAGAGTACTGGAGTGGGGTGCCATTGCCTTCTCCAATGCATGAAAGTGAAAAGTGAAAGTGAAGCCGCTCAGTCACGTCCGACTCCTAGCAACCCCATGGACTGCAGCCTACCAGGCTCCTCCGCCCATGGGATTCTCCAGGCAAGAGTACTGGAGTGGGGTGCCATTGCCTTCTCCGGGGTGCCGTGTCTACCCCACCCTTAAAGGAACTGCACTGGAATGATGCTCACAAACGGCACAGACACACAAGCACTGAGAAGTCAGGAGGAGAGAGGAGAACCAACAAAGAGCTGTCAGTGCACCCCTGGGAACTGGGACGCGGGTGAACACGAGGTAAATGAGGAGCAAAGCAAAGACAGGGAAATCACAGCCTCTAACAGGGCTGAACGGGGGAGCCAGCTGTTCACCCCGCATTCCAGGAAGAGCAGGGCCGTGCAGAGCGGCTCCACGGGCCGGGGGTGCGAGGCAGGTGAGGACAACTGTGCCAATGAGAATGGTCTGTGAGGAAGCCTCGGGGCCGTGAGTGCCACCGTAGCCACCATCCAGCACTCCTGGACAACCGGAGGTTTCCTCTCGGGAGTGGGTGACTCTGCAGGGTAGACATGCCGATGTGGATCTGGGAGTGTCACGGGGAAGAGAACGGGAGGAACACGAGATCCTGTGCCTCTCCCAGGGCTGCCGGTGCCCCAGGAGACAGGGCCCCCCTCGCTGCGAGCCACACAGAGTAGAAAGACTGTGACAGTGGTTTCTGATGAGAATGTAAGAAAGCCAGAAATTAATGAGCTGGAGGACATTCCATTTGAAATTGACATCCTCTGAGAACTCGTTTACTAGACACGTAGCTCCAACAAGGCACCATGTCTGGTACGGGCACCAGGAGACCAGCAGTCCGGAAAGTGACATGACAGACCCGCGTGCGTGGTGACCCACTTTCTTCAACATCAGCAGCATATTTCAGAGGGTGGGGGCACCGAGTTCCCTGCAGAGTGAGGTGTGATTGCCAGGGACAGTCTTGGAGCAAAGCCTCTGTCATTCTCTCTTCAAAACTTAACTGGTGTTGGGAAGGGGGCGACAGAGGAGATAACATGGGGTCTGTGACCCCCTCCTCACCTCTACTGCCACCCCTCACTGCACAACCCACTCAGAGACAACAGGAGCGATGGTTTTCAGCATCTTCCTGAACAGACCGCCACAACAAATCAGTTTCAAAGGACCAGAGCCCGAGGACAGCTCATGCCCTCACAAGCACAGTCCAGACAAAGCAGCCTGCTGAGCCGTAAATGACACACACACACACAGGCAGACGCATGTGCGTGCCTGTGGGGGCATGAGTGGCTCCTGCTGGCATCTATGCCTTCATGTGGGGCCTGGCTTCTATCGATATCTGAGAAGTCAGATGCCCAGGGGCAGTGCTGTCCTCTTCCCTGCTGGGCATCCTCCCAGGAAGGCTGGGTGACAGGAGGGGAATGGGCCAGGAGAGGAAAAGGGACAAGAGAGGAGAGGGGAAAAGAGAAGAATGGGGCTGGAGAGGAGGGGGGACAGGAGAGGAGGGGGGACGGAAGAGGAGGAGACAGGAGAGGAGGGGACAGGAGAGGAGGGGGGACGGAAGAGGAGGGGACAGGAGAGCAGGGGACAGGAGAGGAGGGGGGACAGGAGAGGAGGGGACAGGAGAGGAGGAGACATGAGAGGAGGGGACAGGAGAGGAGGGGGAGCCAGGAGAGGAGGGGGAGCCAGGAGAGGAGGGGACAGGAGAGGAGGGGACAGGAGAGGAGGGGGGACAGGAGAGGAGGGGACAGGGGAGAAGGGGGGAGAGGAGAGGCGGGGACAGGAGAGGAGGGGGACAGGAGAGGAGGGGACAGGAGAGGAGGGGGGACAGGAGAGGAGGGGACAGGAGAGGAGGGGGACAGGAGAGGAGGGGACAGGAGAGCAGGGGACAGGAGAAGAGGGGGGACAGGAGAGGAGAGGGGACAGGAGAGGAGGGGGGACGGAAGAGGAGGGGGAGCCAGGAGAGGAGGGGACAGGAGAGGAGGTGACAGGAGAGGAGGAGACATGAGAGGAGGGGACAGGAGAGGACGGGACAGGGGAGGAGAGGGGAGAGGAGAGAGGGGGGAGAGGAGAGGAGGGGGAGAGGAGAGGAGGGGGGAGAGGAGAGGAGGGGACAGGAGAGGAGGGGGACAGGAGAGGAGAGGACAGGAGAGGAGGGGACAGGGGAGAAGGGGACAGGAGAGGAGGGGACAGGAGAGGAGGGGGGACAGGAGAGGAGGGGACAGGGGAGGAGAGGGGAGAGGAGAGGAGGGGGACAAGAGAGGAGAGGAGGGGGGACAGGAGAGGAGGGGGACAGGAGAGGACGGGACAGGGGAGGAGAGGGGAGAGGAGAGGAGGGGACAGGAGAGGAGGGGGGACAGGAGAGGAGGGGACAGGAGAGGAGGGGGGACAGGGGAGGAAGGGACAGGAGAGGAGGGGGGACAGGAGAGGAGGGGACAGGAAAGGAGGGGCAGTAGAGGAGGTGACAGGAGAGGAGGGGACAAGGGAGGAGGGGACAGGAGAGGAGGGGACAAGGGAGGAGGGGACAGGAGAGAAGGGGACAGGAGAGGAGGGGACAGGAGAGGAGGGGGGAGAGGAGAGGAGGGGACAGGAGAGGAGGGGCAGTAGAGGAGGTGACAGGAGAGGAGGGGACAAGGGAGGAGGGGACAGGAGAGAAGGGGACAGGAGAGGAGGGGACAGTAGAGGAGGGGGGAGAGGAGAGGAGGGGACAGGAAAGGAGGGGCAGTAGAGGAGGTGACAGGAGAGGAGGGGACAAGGGAGGAGGGGACAGGAGAGGAGGGGACAAGGGAGGAGGGGACAGGAGAGAAGGGGACAGGAGAGGAGGGGACAGGAGAGGAGGGGGGAGAGGAGAGGAGGGGACAGGAGAGGAGGGGCAGTAGAGGAGGTGACAGGAGAGGAGGGGACAAGGGAGGAGGGGACAGGAGAGGAGGGGACAGGAGAGGAGGGGAGTCTGGATGAGGGCAGGCAGGCAGGTGCCCTTGAAGGAGGGAGCATGTGGAACATGTGGAAAACAATGCTGAAAGGGTTTTTGATAAACCACGCTGTCTTAACACCAGTCATCTGGCTGCTGAACATGACAGGGCAGGACAGAAAACAGGAGAGAATCACATGCTGATCCAGCCGAGACATGATGCTGACAAGGCGCCTTGAAGCCCCCAGATGCTATGGAAGGTCAATCCGAGCAATGACCCTGGGGCCAGAGCAACATACTGCCCATCTGGCAGGGCGCCGTGGCACCCTGTCACATGTCACAAAGGACAGTGAACACGGAGTGAGAGGTGGAGTAGCGTGCGTGCGTGAAGCTGCACCTGACGTTTAGAGGTTGTGCATTCTCCTAAAGCTCTCAGAGGACAAAACCAAAGCGTTCTAACTCGCAAGGCAAGTTTCCACCAATTCTGAAGACAGGGATTGACAGATCACGCTTTCCACCCAAGGGGCAATTAAATTACAAACCATTAGCAAAGAGATAACTCTGTAATGCTCCTGGATGTAACACTTTTTAAATGCTTCTAAATAAGAAATGGATGGGACTTGATGAAATTAGAAGGTCATAAAACCTCAGTGATAATAAAAGTACTGTATGCCAAAATTCATACACACAACATTCATTCACAACAGAACTTAGAGGAAGCTTACAGCTTTTAATAGCCTACACCAGGGATAAAGAAGGTCAGAAAACTAGTAAATAGAAAATCGAACTTTAGAAGTTAGAAAAAACAAGAGAAAGTATTCACAGAAGATAAAAAGAACTTAATTATAATAAATATAATATAAATAAAATATTCATAGAATCAGCAAACTAAAATGAACTGGAATGGGTGAATTTAACTCAGATGATCATTATATCTACTACTGTGGGAAACAATCCCTTAGAAGAAATGGAGTAGCCATCATAGTCAACAAAAGAGTTTGAAATGCAGTACTTGGATGCAGTTTCAAAACTGACACAATGATCTCTGTTTGTTTCCAAGGCAAACCATTCAATATCACGGTAATCCAAGTCTATGCCCCTGCCAGTAATGCTGAAAAAGCTGAAGTTGAACGGTTCTATGAAGACCTATAAGATCTTCTAGAATTAACACCCAAAGAATGTCCTTTTCATTATAGGAGACTGGAATGCAAAAGTAGGAAGTCAAGAAACACCTGGAGTAACAGGCAAGTTTGTCCTTGGAGTACAGAATGAAGCAGGGCAAAGGCTAATAGAGTTCTGCCAAGAGAATGCACTGGTCATAGCAAACATCCTCTTCCAACAACACAAAAAAAGACCCTACACATGAACATCACCAGATGGTCAACACCAAAATCAGATTGATTATATTCTTTGCAGCTGAAGATGGAGAAGCTCTATAAAGACAGCAAAAACAAGACCAGGAGCTAACTCAGATCATGAACTCCTTATTGCCAAATTCAGACTTAAATTGAAGGAAGTAGGGAAAACCACTAGACCATTCAGGTATGACCTAAATCAAATCCCTAACGATTATACAGTGGAAGTGAGAAATAGATTTAAGAGACTAAATCTGATAGAGTGCCTGATGAACTATGGACAGAGGTTCATGACATTGTACAGGACACAGGAATCAAGACCATCCCCAAGAAAAAGAAATGCAAAAAGGCAAAATGGCTGTCCGAGGAGGCCTTACAAATAGCTGTGAAAAGAAGAGAGGCCAAAGCAAAGGAGAAAAGGAAAATTATATCTACTTGAATGCAGAGTTCCAAAGAATAGCAAGGAGAGATAAGAAAGTCTTCCTCAGTGATCACTGCAAAGAAATAAAGGAAAACAATACAATGGGAAAGACTAGAGATCTCTTCAAGAAAATTAGAGATACCAAGGGAACATTTCATGCAAAGATGGGCTCAATAAAGGACAGAAATGGTATGGACCTAACAGAAGCAAAAGATATTAAGAAGAGGTGGCAAGAATACACAGCGGAACGGTACAAAAAAGATCTTCATGACCCGGATAATCATGATGGTGTGATCACTCACCTAGAGCCAGACATCCTGGAATGTGAAGTCAAGTGGGCCTTAGAAAGGATCACTACCAACAAAGCTAGTGGAGGTGATGGAATTCCAGCTGAGCTATTTCAAATCCTAAAAGATGATGCTGTGAAAGTGCTGCACTCAATATGCCAGCAAATTTGGAAAACTCAGCAGTGGCCACAGGACTGGAAAAGGTTACTTTTCATTCCAATCCCTAAGAAAGGCAATGCCAAAGAATGATCAAACTACTGCACAATTGTACTCATCTCACACGCTAGTAAAGTAATACTCAAAATTCTCCAAGCTAGGGTTCAACAATACGTGAACTGTGAACTTCCAGATGTTCAAGCTCAAGGCAGAGGAACCACAGATCAAATTGCCAACATCCACTGGATTATCAAAAAAGCAAGAGAGTTCCAGAAAAACATCTATTTCTGCTTTATTGACTATGCCAAAGCCTTTGACTGTGTGGATCACAATAAACTGTGGGCTTACTCCTTGGAAGAAAAGTTATGACCAACCTAGATAGCATATTAAAAAGGAGAGACATTGCTTTGCCAACAAAGGTCCATCTAGTCAAGGCTATGGTTTTATCAGCAGTCATGTATGGATGTGAGAATTGGAGTATAAAGAAAGCTGAGCACCAAAGAACAGATGCTTTTGAACTGTGGTGTTGGAGAAGACTCTTGAGAGTCCCTTAGACTGCAAGGAGATCCAACCAGTCCATCTTAAAGGAAATCAGTCCTGAATGTTCATTGGAAGGACTGATGTTGAAGCTGAAACTCCAATACTCCACCTGATGCGAAGAGCTGACCATTTGAAAAGACCCTGACTCTGGGAAAGATTGAAGGCGAGAGGAGAAGGGGACGACAGAGGATGATATGGTTGGATGGCATCACTGACTCAATGGACATGAGTTTGAGTAAACTCCAGGAGTTGGTGATGGACAGGGAGGCCTGGCGTGCTGCAGTCCATGGGGTCGCAAAGAGTCAGACACTACTGAGAGACTAAACTGAACTGAATTATAATAAAGAATAGATCAGAAATTATGAAATAAGAACAATTGTGAAAATGAACAAGTATAAAATTTGGTTCTTCAAAAAAGTCCCCCAAATATCCAAGCCTCTGATGACACTGATCAAGAAAGTAATCAAGGAGGCACAGATGATGTGAGTAGTTAAAGAACACAGGGCTTCTGGTTCTGGACAAGAAGAAGCAGATGCAATTCTCCCTGCATTCCCACTGAGCACAACTGAAACCCTGCATTAACCACGAAGCAATCTTCAGAAAGATGGGGATGTGGGGAGAAGGCACCTGGACTGGTCCTGAGATGAGAAGGCTGACACAGCTGTGAGCTCACCTCTGTGTCTCCCTTTGTTCCCTTCCAATTTATTCCAGTCTGGTCACTGGAAAAAACTGCAACTGTAAAATGCCAAGAACATACAAAAAAGTCTCGAGAAAAGCCAACTCTCTTCCCCATGGTCCTCCTCCCTTTGGCCCCTCAGCATAGGACTGGGGACTGAACACCAGCCAGCAGGTTCCTGAAGCTTCAGGAGTTCAGAAGCTTCTTGAGAATACTGCCCTCCAGGGAAGGCCGGCAGGAGACGTGTGCCTGTGTGCACACACCCACCCACGTGCACACACATACGTGCAAACATCTGTGCACACACATGCATGTTTGCACACACATGCATATATACCTTGCACACACATGCATACATACACTGCATACACCTGTGCACACACATGCACACCCTTACACATACACCTGTGCAAACAAACACATGTGCACACACATGCATGCACACACATACCCATGTACACATATACCATGCATACAGCTGTGCACACACATGCACACATGTATAAACACATGCACAAGTGCATGAACACATGCTCACACACCCCACCCATACACCTGTGCACACACATGCACGTGCACACACAGTCATGCACACACACCATGCATACACCTGTGCACATACACCACCCATACACCTGTGCACACACATTCACACACACATGTGCATGCACCTGGCCACACACAGGCCTGTGCACACACATGCACATGCACCCATGCACACACACACACCTTTGTGTGCTGTCAGAGGAGCTCCCACTCTGCAGTAAGAGGCACTCCTCCTTGGCCCTGGTATCAGTGAGACCAAGGGGGCACCTGGGCCTCTCCCCAGCTCCCTGTGAACAAGGTCCCCCACCCATGTCAGCAGAGACCTGCTAAGACAGATCTTGATAAGGTCCAACATATCAACATAAGATTCAAAATTTCCAAGATGCAAACAAAAGTCACCTGCCATAATGAAAACTAGGAGCATCTCAACATGAAAGAGAAAAGAAAATCAATAAATGCTAACACTGAGATGATAGAGATACTAGACATTTCCAACAAGGATTTCAGAGCATCCATCACAAAACTGCTGCAGTGAGCACATGTGAACAGGCTAAAGCAAGTCTCTAAAAGCCTCAGCAAAGAAGTGGGAAGCCTGAAGAACAACCACAAATTACCAAGCACCAGTCAAAATGAAATAACCTCAGTATATCCACAGCCATTAAAGATATGATGGAAACCTGTAATAAACACTCCAGGAAAGAGATCTCCAGGCCCAGATGGCTTCACTGGGGAATTTTACCAAACATTTGAGAAAGAATGAACATGCGCTTTAGGTACCCCTGTCTACAAAAACAGAATACTTCCCAGTGCATTTTGTGAGGCTGCTGTTACCTTGATGCCAAAACTGGAGATAAGACAGCTCAGGAAAAGAAAAATGTAGACCAACCTCTCTCATGAACATCAACACAAATAGATTAATGTTATTTTAAGTTAACAAATGAATCCAGCAAAGTGTAAAACAGTTATGTACCATGGCCAAGTAGGATTTATCCAGATGTGCAATGCTGGCTCCCTATTAAAATAATCAATCAATATAATCTACCATATCAACAAGCAAAAGCATAAAAACCATATGACTATATAAACTCATGGATTAAAATGCATTTGACAAAATTCAATACTTAATTCATGATAAAAATAAAAGCAAGTTAAGAATAAAGGGAAATTATGTCAACTTGATAAACAGCACCTGTAAAACTGCAGTTATCATCACGCATATGGTGATAGATGAATGCTTCCCACTAAAGTAGGGACAAGCAGGCTGTGCCTGTCACCTGGTATCCACCATAACCCTGCGAGTTCAGCCACTGCAACAAGCAAGGAAAAAACCACAGGAACACAGGCTAAAAAGAGGAAGAAAAACTATCATCGCTATTTGCAAATGACACAATTTTCTACCTAGAAAATCTTGAGGAATCTACAAAACAAAACAAAATTCCTAGAAATAACAAGTGAGTTCAGAATGGTGTGGAATATGAGTCAGATAGTGACTGCAGCCATGAAGTTAAAAGACGTTTGCTCCTTGCAAGAAAGGTTATGAGCAACCTAGGTAGCATATTATGGAGAAGGCAATGGCAACCCACTCCAGTACTCTTGCCTGGAGAATTCCGTGGACAGAGGAGTCTGGTGAGCTGCTGTCCATGGGGTCACTCAGAGTCGAACATGAGTGAAGCGACTTAGCATGCATGCACACATTGGAAAAGGAAATGGCAACCCACTCCAGCATTCTTGCCTGGAGAATCCCAGGGACAGAGGAGCTTGTGGGCTGCCATCTATGGGGTTGCACAGAGTCAGACACGGCTGAAGTGACTTAGCAGCAGCAGCAGACAGCATATTAAAAAGCAGAGACATTACTTTGCCAACAAAGGTCCATCTAATCAAAGCTATGGTTTTTCCAGTAATCATGTATGATGTGAGAGTTGGACTATAAAGAAAGCTGAGTGCCGAAGAATTGATGCTTTTGAACTATGGTGTTGAGGACTGCAAGGAGATCCGACCAGTCTATCCTAAAGGAAATCAGTCCTAAATATTCATTGGAAGGACTGATGCTGAAGCTGAAACTCCAATAATTTGGCCACCTGATGCAAAGAACTGACTCATTTGAAAAGACCCTGATGCTGGGAAAGACTGAAGGCAGGAGGAGAAGGGGATGACAGAGGATGAGATGGTTGGATGGCATCACCAACTCAATGGACATGAGTTTGAGTAAACTCCGGGAGTTGGTGATGGACAAGGAGGACTGGCATGCTGCAGTCCATGGGGTCGCAAAGAGTTAGACACAACTGAGTGACTGAAGTGAACTGAACTGAACTGATGAAACAGACACAAAAATTAACTGCATTTCTGTCCATAAACCAAGGACTTCCCAGGTGGTACTAGTGGTGAAGAACTTGCCTGCCAGTGCAGGAGATGTAAGAGAATTGGGTTCTATCCCTGGTCAGGAAGATCCCCTGGAGGAGGGCAAGGCAATCCACTCCAGTATTCTTGCTTGGAAAATCCCATGGACAGAGGAGCCTGGCAAGCTAAAGTCCATAGGGTCTCAAACAGTCAGATATGACTGGAGAGACTTAGCAAGCAAAACAAATATTTAAAATCACTGAAAAATAAAGTGAAATCCTTATGTACACACTTAACGAAACGTATGCAGGATCTGTATGCTGAAAAATGCAAAATGCTGATGAAATAAATCAAAGAAACCTAAATAAGTGGAGAGACACTCCATGTCCATGGACTGGAAGACTCAACACGGTAAAGATATCAGCTCTCTTCAAACCAATCTATAGGTTCAAGGTAGTTCTTATCAAAGTCCCAGCAAGGTTTTATGGATATGAGTTGTGTGTGTGTTCAGTCACTCAGTCGTGTCTGAATCTTTGCGACCCCATGGACTGCAGCCCACCAGGCTCTCTGTCCATGGGATTCTTCAGGCAAGAATACGTAGGAGGCTTGCCATTTTCTCTTCCAGGGGATCTCCTCCCTCTTGTGCACTGGCAGGCAGATTCTCAGGCTGAGCCACCTGGGAAGCCCTCTGTAGACACAGACAAGCTTATTCTAAAATTTATATGGAAAGAGATGAATAAAAGGGGAAAAAATCCCTCAGTTTGATAAGAAGGCTTACTTTACAGCTATAGCATTCAAAAGAGCATTGTTCTGGCATCAAGGATTTACATAAGTCAGTGGATGAGAAGAGAGCCTAGGAGCAGACCCAGCACAGGTCTGGCTCCTCTCAGACAGGACAAAAGTAGTCTGGCTCAGGGGGGTGGTCCCCCAACGAAAGGTGCTGGGACACGGAACTCTCGCCCAAGCCCCATACCTCACACAAATACCATATCAAAATGAGTCTCAGACACAGAGGTAAAGCAAGAAACTACAAAACTTTCAGAAAAACAGGAGAAAAAGCTTCAGGACCTAGGTGCCTGGCAAAGAGTTCTTAGACTTGACACAGAAAGCATGATTCATGAAAGGCAAACTGATAAACAGGACTTAATCAAAACCAACAACTTCTGCTCTGCCGGAGACCCTGTTAAGAGAATGAAAAGACAACCTACAGATTGGGAGCAAATATTTGCAAGCTGCACATCCTACAAATGGCTAGTGCTCCTCGGAAGAAAAGCTATGACAAACTTATACAGGGACATCACTTTGCTGACAAAGGTCCATATAGTCAAAACTATGATTTTTCCAGAAGTCATGTATAGATGTGATAGTTGGACCATAAAGAAGGCTGAGCACTAAAGAATTTTGAACTGTATGTTGGAGAAGACTCTTGAGAGTCCATTGAACAGCAAGGAGATCAATCCAGTCAATCCTAAGGAAATTAACCCTGAATGTCCTTTGGAAGGACTGATGCTGAAGTTGAAGCTGCCATACTTTAGCCACCTGATGTGAAGAGCTGACTCATTGGAGAAGACGCTGATGTTGGGAAAGATTGAGATCAAGAGGAGAAGGGGGTGACAGAGCACGAGATGGTTGGATGGCATCACAGAAAATAAGCACATGGCAAGATGTTCAGTATGATTTCTTCAGGGGATCTTCCTGAACCAGGGATTGAAACAGGGGGCTGTCTGGGCTGGTTTCTGTAGTCTGCAGACTAGCCCAGAGGTCCCTGTTTTGAGGCCAGGTGTCCCAGCCTGCGCCTGCTCCTCCCAAAACCCCTCAGCCAGGGCAGTGCCTGTAGAAACTTCACAAGGCATAGCGCAGGTGGCTGCACCCCCGGTTCTTCCTGAGCACCCCCCACTCAAGACAGAGCTGCTGCAAGCTGGGGTCTGGAAAGCTCCGGAAGGCTCCGGTCAGGCTTCCCCTTCCCACCTGGCAGTGTCACTCAGCAGTGGGGATAGAGTGTGCTGTGGACCAACTGTGTCCCCGAAATCTGCAGGGTGAAATCTCCACCCGCCAGCTTGACTGTGTTTAGAGGCCGGGCTTTAAGGAGAGTCAGTGGGGTCAGGGGATGGGGTCCTACCCAACAGGACCCTTTTAAGAGGAAGAAAGGACAGGGGAGTGAGCCCTCAAGAGGAAAGGCCATGGGAGGACCAGGGAGAGGACAGCCACCTGCACGGTGAGCAAAGGCCACAGGAGGGTCTGGCCCCACCACTCCTGACCTCGACCCCAGCCTCCGCGCCCTCCAACGTGTGCTCCCACACCTGACCTCGACCCCAGCCTCCGCGCCCTCTGACATGTGCTCCCACACCCAACCTCGACCCCAGCCTCCCGCGCCCTCCGACGTGTGCTCCCACACCCAACCTCGACCCCAGCCTCCTGCGCCCTCCGACATGTGCTCCCACACCCGACCTCGACCCCAGCCTCCTGCGCCCTCCGACGTGTGCTCCCGCCCCTAACCTCGACCCCAGCCTCCCTCACCCCCCAACGTGTGCTCCCACCCCTGACCTCAACCCCAGCCTCCCGCGCCCTCCGACATGTGCTCCCACCCCTGACCTCGACCCCAGCCTCCCACACCCGACCTCAACCCCAGCCTCCCGCACCCTTGGAGGTGTGCTGCCACATCCTGGTTTCCTGAAGAAAGCTCACTCATGCCCAGCCAACCTCCCAAGTGTGCAGGCCACGCAGGACTCTTTCTCCCTGTGATGGACACAGACCTCGAGGCACCCTCGGTGCCCAGGTATTAGTCCTCTGGTCTGACACAGAAATCCAGACGCCCAGAAGACAGAGGTCTGGGGAGGCACAGAGAGAACTCAAGACAGCGGGGTGGGAGGGACCCCAGGGCCAGAACCAAGGCCCGTTGAGAAGATTACTGCTGGGGCTCTCAGCCCTGCGGAGTGTGGGCACCTCCTGCTCTTGCTCACTGAGAGGGCCTGGTCTGAGTCGCTGCACGCTGTCCCCACCCATGGACATGGGGGGCGGCGAGCAACCCCTCTGGTCCTCAGGTGCCCAGAGCAAGAGGGGGAAGTCTGGAGCCAAAAAGACGAGAGCCCACCAGGAAGCCTGCACTGGGGCAGGGGACAGGAGGGAGTGATGTCTGCGTGCCATTCATTCCCTGGACACTCCCGCCTGCCCCAGCACTGAGGTCAGCATGGTCGCCAGACGCCCCTCAGGAAGAAGCTGCAGGGCCAAACACAGCTCTCCGAGTTCTCTCCTCCTCCTCCTGCCACAGTCCTGGGCGTTCCAGGGAGAGTTTGAGCCACTGGCCTGGGAAGGGAGTGAAGTCAACACCGGAAGAGCCACAGTAGACCTGAGCGTGCAAAACAAACTGTGTGTTTACAAGCCACTCAGGCTTGAGGACTGTTGGTTCATGCAGCTCAACCCAGGCCGAGCAACCCCTGCGGGACCGAGAAAGGAGCAGAGGCCCGCGGACAGGCTTTCTGTCCCCACACCTGGCCCACCGGGCTAGGCCATTGAGGAAGGAAAGCGAGGAGCACGGGTTCCTGCTGGGCATCTTGCCTGTGACCCAGCTGCCCTGTGAACCTGTCCCCGTGGGCTTGATTCTTACAAGCCAAGCTCGTCCACCCGTGTTTACTGCTGTGACTCGTGCTGCCTGGACTTGGCTCACCCTCACTGTTTCTTCTTTTCCTCCCTTCGTCACACACTCTCTGTTAAAAGGTCCTGCTCCGTTTCCCCGGGGCACCTGCTGCACACACAGGGACCTGTGCTCCTGCAGACGTGGCAGACAGAGCGGAGAAGGCAGATGTGTGAGCACGAGGCAGGGGCCCAGCTGTGGCCGGACGCTGAGGTCTTCCCAGGAGATGTCCCTGCCCTGGATGCCCGTGCAGGGTCTCCTTGCCCTGCCCAGGCCTTGAAGCCCAAGCCGGGACTGAGGGCCCTGCAAGCAGCATTTTCCCGCACTTCCTCAGGGAGCCAGCAACCCTGACTTGGAATCATCAGAGGGCATGTGGCCGAGATGCCGGGCGGCCCTCTGCCTCCATGATGGAGTTGAGGGCCTGGACGAGCCTCAGAGGCCGTTCTTTCTGATGGGATTTGGCTCTCTGCCCTCCCGCCCTCTTAGAGGACGGGAAGCCCATATGAGAACAAAGAAACAAGATTCAAGACATGCAGCAACAATCAGAACGTTTTAAGCACCCCAGGCTCTGCAAATGCATTTTCAATCCAGTTCGGTGATTGTTGTGTGCGTGTGTGTTCAGTCGTGTCCGACTCTGCACGTGTGCGTGCGCGTGTGCTCAGTCGCTTCAGTCATGTCCGACTCCGTGTGACCCTATGAACTGTACCCGCCAGGCTCCTCTGTCTATGGGATTCTCCAGGCAAGAATACTGGAACGGGTTGCCATGTCCTCCTCCAGGGGATCTTCCTGACCCAGGGATCGAACCTGTGGCGTCTCAGCATCTTTTGCATTGCAGGCAGATCCTTTACCGCTGAGCCACTCAAGAAGCCTGCGATGATCCTTAGATCTGTCTAAAGTGTTCTAGAGAGATAAGGAGTGGGGTGGGCTTCTGGAAGGTGGCATGAGGGGCTCGGTGAATGCTGTCCCCAAATACAATGACAAAACTAGACCAAACTTTCCAACAATAGGCATTAAGATGCCAGAAATTAACCACAAAGCACATGACAAGTCAAGGGGCATTCACACTAGGAAGTTGGCTGAGCCCAGGGAGCATGGCAACAGTGCAGAAACAGGCGCCAGGCCAGGGGGCAGGCACAGCTTTCCAGGCAGCAGCAAACTCAGACCTGTGCAGCTGCTAAACAACAGTTGTTGCAGCTCAGTTGTGCCTGACCCATCTCCAATGCTCACTGACGTGGACAGATGTCACCAGAGATGCTGGAGCACACGCTGCATGCTGACCTGATCTGGTCTGCTTATGCACACACATGTGCATGCAGGTGTATGTACACCCAGCTGCCTGCCACGTGTGCACACTGTCACAGCCTAACTTGCTACAATGAGACTAGGGAGAAACCAGGTGCCGAGAGGGTTGACCAGTGAGCCTTGGCTGCTCACAGGGACCAGACCTCCCACTACCTCCTCCCAGGCCTCAGGTCACAGAGCTCCCAGGCCGTGGGTTGCCACAAAAGTGGTCCTTTTTTGTGGAAAAGAAATTTCAATCTGCAAGCAGCAATCTCACTGAGGAAAAACGTAGGATGAAGCAGTATTCTTAGATAGGACCTGACCACGCATTTACTTGCACACCATCCACTCCTGGGCCCAGTGCCCCTGAGGCTGGAGGGTCGACTAGCTGCCTCAGCCTGAGCAGAGCTTCACCTCAAAGACACATCATTGACAGGAGCTACAAAGGACATCTGCTCTGCCTCGGGCCCTATACTCCTCTTACCAGCCCCTTCCTGTGCTGGATGTGGGGGACAGAGGTCTGTCGTGGGGGTTTGGGGGGGATTCAAAGTTGAGATGCTAAAAGTTATACAGCTGTTGAGCTTCAAAGAAACAAATAAAGAAAACCTCATATGTGTTTGCATTTATCCAAGAACAAAAATACTGTGGACTCCTTTGAGAAAGCCAGTGCCAAGAGGTCTGGACACCCGCCAGTGGTGGGTTTAGACGATGCTTCCAGCCCACTCCTGCCAGACTCCCACCCCCAGGCCTCCCAGGACTCCGACCACACCCAGCCTAGGCCGCAGGCAGGCAGGAGGGCGGAACTTCTTCAGGGAGGTCTACAGATGGCAGGAGGGGGCCCAAGCCCCTGGATGCAGTGGAGGAAGGCAGAGAAGCCTCTTGGAGGCAGGCTGGGTGTCTGGAGATAACGGCCACACTTTCCTCCGTGGAAACCCATCACAATCTCAACCCAAACCCAAAGCCAGCTGGACCTGCAAGAACCTTGCAGAATGGGGTCAAAGGTCACCACAAAGAACAAAGAGCCAATTTTAAGACACTCACTGAGACTCCGTGCTCCTGGCTCAGCCACGTGGTGAGCTCAATGGACCCCGTCAGAGGATGGGCACATCAGATACAAGAAGCACCATGACCCCAGGCCTCTTGAGGAACAGAGGCGTGGTATAACCATGAGTGGCACAGTTAGTGTAAAAGTAGAAGACCAGGGTGGTCTGACCTTACACACCACACCATCATAGACTCTTAGCAGAACTTTAAGAGTTAAACTGTCCTTACTCCACCCCTGGGGTGTGGGCTGCACATGGCAATTTCCCACCACAGAGGACAGCGTGGGGAGGGGGACAGAGAGTGACATCACAGTGGACAGACTGACAGATACACCTGTGCCAGGTGACCGAGGTCAGCGTTCATGGTATAGGTCACCAGACGGCACGCACTCTGGACCCCTGGACACGATGTGGTGAGAGGGGCCCTGTGCTTCTGGTCTTCCTCCCAACAACCTACAATGGCCATCCAGTAATGAGGAAAACATCAGACGAGTCCCAACAGAGGGACGTTCTAAAAATTCCCTGACCCACTCTCCTCAAAACTGCCAAGGTCATCAAAACGAGGAAAGTCTAAATCTATCACAGCCCAGAAGAGCCTAAAGAGACACGGCAGTGTACTCTGGGACAGAAAAAGGCCACTGGGGAAAACTGAGGAATTCTGAAAACAGAACGGACTGTAGTTGGTGATGACGCATCAATAGCGGTGAACCACACGTCAGAGGTGTTAGCATCAGGGAAGCCTCTGTGTGGTCTTTTTTTGTTTTTTGAGTAGGTAATTATTTAATGACACAGGACACTAATGAAAATAATGTTATGAAACAAGATGGTTACAAGTAGTGGGAAGAGGATGACTTATTTCACTTTTGATAAAAAACTTTAAAGTATGTGTACAAAACACTGGAAGATAGTGTACCAAATTATCAACAGTATTTATTTCTGTTCAGTGATTAGATATTCTCCTTGCTTATGTGTATTCTTTCAAACACGATTATTTCTGAAAAAAAAAAAAAAGTAAAGTTACTATAAAGAGAAATAGTTACTAAATGCAGGTGTCCAGGGATCAAGATCTGAAATCAGGAGGTGTCCAGCTAGGGGGTCGGTGGTCAAGCCCAGATGTGGTACAGTATTCTTTTCTTCTCCTACTGGAATGCTGTTTATCAGATTGTTTCTTCTATATTTAATATTCTTCTGTGCTCTCTTTTTAACATTTCTGTAAAGCTAAAATCGTTCTAAAGCCTTTTTTTGAAAAGCTACTGTCAACAAAACATAAGGGCAAAACATTTGCATCATATACTTCAGAAAGAACATATAGAGGACTCTTAGATATAAATCAGACACTGGAAGCATGTGACTAAGGTGTGTGCCAGCTCTGTGACAACCAGAGATGCTGGACCCGTGTCTGCAGCCAGCGAGATGGGCAGGGGCTGAGGCGCCCTGTCGTGGAAGCCTGGCCCGGCCAGGGGCCCCCACCCTCACAGGACATGGCCTTTTGAGAAAGCAGCCGGACCCAAAGCACTTTACATGCTGAACATTTTCCCATGCTCTTAAATTTTCTTCTCCAAAACCCTTCTAACAGCATCAGAGGAACCCCTCACATTTCACCAATCCTCCCACAGTTTGGCCACTGAGGTTAATTAGGATATTTTAAACTTATTTCTTTGAGAAACATCAACACCACACATTGTGACTTGCCAGACAGGTAATTCAGTGAGTGCAAACTTCCAGCCCCAGCAATGTGGGCCGAGGACACCAGCTTTCCTTATGATACTACTGGCCGCACACAGCACCCCCCACCCCCGCCCCCTGCACCAGGTGCTGGTCGGGGACCCCAGCTCCCACAGCGAGGCCTGCAGGCTGCAGAGAGAGCTCCATGGCTGGATGGGGCTCTGCTAGTGGGGTCGGCCCCTGCCTGCTCCCCTGCCAGGAGGGGAGCGCCCAAATGCTCATGAATACTGCCCCCCACCCCACCCCGGGCAAGCTCAGCTGGGGGCCAGCCTGGTGTGGGGAGCCCCTGCCTGGCTTCAGGCATTTGGTCCTCAAGCCCACTGGGGATGCGGAAGACTGGCCACCACCCTCAGCAAAAGTCATCTGCCTGCCTCCCAGCTGAAAGACCTCCTCCAGGTTCGTGCCGCCTGGGTGAGGAGCCCTCACACACCTTCTCCACTGGACCTCACTGGGTCTAAGACTTGACCTTGGCGTAAAGACCTACAGGCGGCATGAGAGGCACGGGCAGGGCCTCTGCTCCTGCCCGTCCCTGGGCACTGCCCACTCAGGACAGTCTTTCTGCAACAGGGGTCTGGCGTCAGGTCCACATCTCTAGTGGATTTCTCTGGGAGGTGCAGGCTGGGGGCTGAGGTAGAGTGTGGTCTCCACCCCTTCTGTGAGGTGGCCTCACCTGCCACCGCTCTGCTGAAGGCACAGCCCTTTGAGTCACAGGCAGCCCTCCGCCCCACCCTTCTCAGTGGCCTGAAGCTCCATCTCTGCTGATTAGCCCAAGTTCCCTGGACGGTAAGTCCAAGGTCACAGGGTGGGCCAGACCCCTGAACCTGAGCACAGGCTGGCCTCCGCTCCCGATCTCCCACCTTCCCTCTGCTGGAAGCCCCACAGGTTCCCTGCGGTTCCCCCAACCCTGGGGCCAGGGGGTGGGTGTTGGTCCTTCACTCCTGAGTAGCCCCGGGGGGCTAAGGAGCTCTGGAGAACAGAGGTCAGGGCAGTCCTGGACACTGGCATCCCCTCCAGGGCCACTCCCTGCCCTGCTGCCTGTGGCATCAGGGCTCACGGCCCTCCTTGGAGGGGCCTGAGACCTAAACCACAGAGGGGATGGCCACCACTGGCAGGTGGGGAGGCTACAGGTGGAAGGAGGACAGGCAGCCCCACATCTCCGTGGGCATCCGTGCTGGCAGACGCTCAGCCTCGCCCCGCAGTCGGTCCCGAGGCACCTCCACGGGCCTCATCACAGAGGCCAAAGCCCCCTGAACTCCACTGAGTGGGAAAATTGCTTTCCACGGGGGTATTGTAGGAGCCCCAGTCTCCCCTGCACACGGGAGGCCCTGCAGATGAAAGGATGTGACTGGATCCTGTAGAAGTAAATGGCAACCCACTCCAGTATTCTTGCCTGGAGAATCCCATAGACAGTGGGGCCTGGGGGCCACCATGAGGTCACAGAGTCCCACACGACTGAGCGTCTGAGCACGCACGTGACTGGATGCAGCAACACTAGCCACTAGAGGGCAGCAGAGCTCCACTGGCCAAAGCCTAGTTCTTCAAAGAAAACAATTGGAGGATTTGCAAAAACAGATGGGGGTGGAGGGTGCGGGACAACAAGTCGCCCTATCCCCCAGCCCGCCGGCTTCTGGTTCGCACCCACGCCCACTACGATGGCAGCCTTGAATGAATGGTAGATTGTGGGGGAGGTGGGGGGCCCCTCAAAATGGGAACCGTCTCCCACCCACCCTTCTAGAATCATAGGCCGACCTGCTCTAACTCTGGTCACAGGGCCTCCCCAAGCATCCATCTGACAGTAAGCAGCATTCCTCAGTCTTGACCATAGGCCTTGGTATGAGCAGAGAGGCCAGTCCACACGTGCACCTCTGCCAGGGGCAGAGGGCTCAGGGGGATGGCAGGGAAACCCCGAGAAGCCACCGTTCTTCACTCCTTTCAGAGAACAGAGTCTCTGGTCACTGGGCGTCTCACCTGAGTTGACACCAGCTCCCCCAGCCCTGACCTCAGTGCCATTTGGGGTGCCTGAGAAGCAGTGCTGCATGGAACAAACACCCACCTCAGGGAGGCTGCGCTTGAGTGGACGAGATAGAGGACATGCAAGACAAAAGCAGGCCCAACAGGGTGCTGAGAAGGGAGAGCAGTCAGGACAGCGCTCAGGACAGGTTGTGGGTGGCCTCACCAAGGGGCAGGAAAGGCCCACCAAGGTGACTTTGGAATAAGGACCTGAAACAAGCGAGGGAGCCAATCAGGGAGCAGAGCACCCAGCAGGCAGGCTTGTGCAAAGGCCCTGGGGTGGGGGTAGGAGTGGCGTGAAACGGGCGAAGGCAGCGAGAGGTCACCTCAGGGTTCCATCTGCTGCAAGAACTGACTCCACTTTGGCACAGCCTGTCCCTGCAGGAGCAAGGATGTCAGAAGTTTCCTAGTTTGGGAGCCTCGACTAACCACGTCTCGCTTCATCTCTGGTCGAGAATGGGAGGTTAGCTGGTTAACAGGTGGTTCTTCCCCTCTGTGCGCTCCTGGCAGGTGGCAACCACGCCTGATGCTTCTCAGTCCAGCAGCACGTGGGGGCTGCTGAGGACCGAGTGCCCAGCTGGGATGCTCACTGGGCAGGCCTTACCCTCGGCTTCAAGGGCACCCCTTTCCCACTCAGCCACAGTGCCCCAAAATAAGAGTTTCAACTTATTTTAGCACGTTGCACAACCTCCACGGTGTGCAGCTCTAGAGGGTGCCAGGAGCTTCTAGGCTGTGTGGCTCCCAACAGCCGCCCGCGCCTCCTGGTCTCCTGGCTGGACTCCCCTCACCTCCATCGCTGGCTTTTTCCACCTCGCACTTTACATCCCGACTGAAGGGCTCCTGAGGTCAGGTCAGGGCACCACCTCTGAGTCACTCATAGTCAGCTGACCAGGAACCTGACCAGCATCCACAAAACGCCTTTGCCAGGCAACATGACATAGTCCCGGGACCACGGCCCGAGTCCCACCCACTCTCGAGGGGCGAAGGTCAGCATGGCTGCTAGGCCAGGGTGAAAAGCCCACCACACCTCGTCCTGTGCTGACTTCTGGTAGGTTCCGCCGCGGGAAGTGCTGGAGGGAGGTCCAGGCAGCCCACCAGGGTGGTGGTGGGGGCGGGGTAGAGAGCCCCATGCAGCGAGGCGGCCCTGCAGCAGGACTCGGAGCCTGTGCAGCTGTACCTCCACCAGTCAGCAGCTCCTCTGACCCCAGGGGACACTCTCTGGGGCCTGTGACTCCTGGCCTGTGACACAGCCCCTGGGGGCTTGCTCTGAGGGGACCCACATCTCAACCCCAGGCTAATGCCCACAACTCCGCTGCTCTCGACTCAGCTCCATGTTATAAATATGAAAAAGAAAACACCCACCTTTCAGCGATGTGGAAAAGTATTCTGTAATTGCAAAGTGCTCTACAAATGAGGGACTTGAAGCCTATTTTGCCAGGATAATTCTACAGTGAGAGTGGAGACAAGAGACAAAGCAGAGAGAGAAGCGCATGCACTGACTGTATTCCTTCTGAGAGCGACCAGGTCCAGACAGCACCAGAGCCAAGTATCTTCTGGGGCTGGAGCTGGGAAGACAGGAGGTCTGTGCTCTGGGGGGACACGGCGGGACTGACTACCGCCGTGTGCGTGGGGCTAGAAGCCTGCGGGTGCGGGGAGGGATAGAGGGGCCAAGAGCTAGGCCTCCCACTGAACATCTCCTCCAGCAGGATATGGAGGAGGGAGGCGGACAGTGCTGTCTCCCAGGCCCAGCTCAGCTTTAGCTGCCTCTGGGCGCCCTTCCTGCTGCTGCCCGGAGGCCACAAGTGGCCCCAGGGTCTCTGGATGGACAGTGGGCCCCACAGGACAACGGACCAGCTCAGTCAGTGTCACAAAGAGACACAGAGGGGCGTGCACCATGGTTACAGACGTGAGTAGTTTCTGTAACATGATTGTGCTGAACTCTGCTGGACCTCAGGGCATGATGGTGTAGGTGTGACTCACGTAACTGTGTCTCCCTGCCGGGCCGCTTTACCTCTTGCTGCACAAGCCAGACACCAGCTAGGGCCGCAGAGCTGCAGCTGTCCTGATGCCAGGAGAACCCCCAGCCCAGAAGCCCCCAGGAGAAAACGCCAGCCCAGGGCATAGGAGGAGCCAGAAGCCCACAGTGGGATGCACCTGCAAGAGTCCCTAGCCACCAGCTGCGTGGAAGAGGTGTGCTTCCACAGAGGGAGACAGAGTGACCACGTGACCACGAGCAGCCAGCCAGGAGCCTTGGAGAGGGGCACACGAGGGCGCAGCTGGGAGGTCATCTGTGATCCCGCCCAGACACCCAGAGGGGCGGGGCGGGGGGAGGGCCACAGAGCAGAGTGCAAGGGTCGGGGGCAGCCAGGACTGGCTGTGAGGCTGGCGCAGAGGGTCATCACAGAGCCTGTGGACGTGCCTCCTGAGCACAGAGTAGGTGCCACTGCGTCTGGTGAGCTGCCACCTCCCCTTCTCCGCACTGGACTGCGACCTTCTCGGCCACATTCTCCCCTTCACAGGGGCTCATGTGGTCTGCAGGGTTGAGCGCCTGTGGGTGGCTTCTGCATACTGCTCTTCACCGCCACAAGGTGGGGGAAGTGGCCCCCAAACCCCCCATGCACTCCCCCACTCCCTGAGTTCAGAGACTCTCTAGGCACTTCCTGAGTTTTCGGAGAAGTGCACAGAGTCTGGTCCGGTGCGCTTGGTGACCAGGGACCCTGGGACAGTGGGAGATGCTCTCACCAGCCTCCCTCTGGGCCTCCTGGGTCCCAAAACCCCAGGTCTCTTCAAGAGGGTGCTTGTCCTCTTCTCAGTAGATTTTATATTCTGAGGCATTGCTTTTAATTAAAATTTCAGTTAGAGGAAAGTGTTGAGAAGCTGGAACAGTGGCTCTGGCAGCAGCCCAGAGCTCAGCACCCCCTTGGCTCACCCAGGACTCCATCTGCCACCTCCCAGGAGACCCATTTGGAAGAGAAGGACCTCTGTGTTTTCCGCTGAAGAATTCATTTTACTTGCTTATTTGACAACTTCTTATTGAGTTGTAATGTTGAACCTGGATTAAAGTTGTGTGATCATAACAATGCACTTCTGCATGTCCTGTAACTGTCTCCCCCCGCCCCCCATTGCTCATGGTCAGGCTGGCTCGCCTGTCACACACCAGTTCATTCCGCATCATGCACACCAGCTGAGAGTGACTGTGGAGCTGTATACCAAGGTCACAGGTGTGGAGCCCTGTACCAAGGTCATCTCTGGAACTGACAGAGCCCCATAGCAACCATTGCCGTGAACCTCCCTTCCCTCAACTGGCCATCCCCCAACTCCTTATTAGGTAAAACACCCACCCTATAGCACCCTAATGCCACTCTTCTGGCAGGAAGTTTCTTTGTTTTGAGGCTATAAAAATTGGCTGCTGGCCCACAGCAGGGGTGGCTCTGCCTGGTCTTTCAGGAGGCCGGCCCTGTGCTGCAGCGCCCACGTTATCTCTGCTCTCTGTTCTTAATAAACTCACTCCCTTCTGTACTGCTCTGTCTCTGGAAATTCTTTCCCAACCTGCACACAGACCACGATAGTGACTACAGACAGCACCTGCCTTGACTCCAAATACTCTAGAGCGTATTTTCTAAAGATGAGGGCGTCTGGGTAGACCAAGTGCAGTTATGAGAACCAGAGCACTTAACAGCAACACAAGGTCTTTACCCAGCCCCCCAGCCCTCAGCAGACACACTGTGACCTCAGGTTCTCATACTTCACCTTCTTAAAATGAACAGAAGAGGGCATTCTAGAGCCATGAAATTACCAAAGCTATCCTAAACAGTATTTTCTTAAAAATTCAGGAAAACAAATTTCATGTGCTGTCAAGTACCATACAAAGATTTTCTTTTCCAAATAAGAAAAATAACATTCCTACTGACAATAAACACAAACCATAAAGCCATGCTGACCAAAACAGAAAAACTATAATCTAATATCTTTAAGTTGATTAAGAGACATTAAGATAATGATGCAAGCAATGAAAAAAACATAAACCAGAATTAGAAAAACTCAAAAATTATGTCATAGAACTCAGGAAAGAATTGGGAATAAAAGAAAAAAATGTTTCAAAAATCCAGATGAAATCAGAAGACATGCAATTTAATAAATACAGCAGAGGAAAACAGGAGAAAGAGAACATTTTTTTAAAAGTCAAAAACAAAGCAATGAGAGGAATTCAAGAAGAATGATACACAGAGAAGGCAAGCCAAGAAGGCCAGACAGACAGGAGCAGGGCAGAGAGGACAAGGGCAGGGGATCAGGCACTTCTCCAAGCCAGGACTCCTGTTAAATTAAAGATGTACCTAAAGCAAAACACACTGCTGGATTTGATCCGCTAACATTTTTTTAGGGCTTGCATACCTGTCTCAGAAGGCAGAGTTATCTATTGATTATTTTAGGATTACTCACATGATTTTTGCGTTATCGTATGGCTGATCTCATAAAATGGTTAGGGAAACCTGACTTTTTCCATTCTTTAAAACAGTTTGCATACTGAATAAGGATTGTGTTTCCTCTCGGATATGTGAGGACAGGCCAAGGAGCAGGATGCCCAGCCACACCTGAGTGCAGACTGAGCACCGTTTCAGTCATTCCCATAGTTACCCAGACTTTCTACATCATATGTGGCCAATTTCTTGATTTACATTTTTCTAGAAAAGTATCCATCTCATGTAGATTTTCCAATTCTTTTGCATAAAGTTGTAAACATCTCAGAGGTGTTCTTTGCTGCTTTAACATTTTTTGAAGTTTTATTGATGTATTTTTCTAAGTTTTTGTTTTGTACTGGAGCCTACCGATGTTGTGACAGTCGCAGGTGCACAGCAAGGGGCTCGTCCATGCACACCCAGGTGTCCAGCCTCCTCAGAGCTCCCCTCCCATCCAGGCTGCCACATAACACTGAGAACAGCTCCCTGTGCTATATGCACGAGGACCTTGTTGGTTTTCCATTTTAAATATAGCTGTGCATACATGTTGACTGAAAGTTTTAAGAGACTCCACATCTTATATCTACTCCCTGGTCACCCAAGTTTTAAAGTTTTGTCTTCCCCCCAACCCCTGGACCAGAATTGCTAACTGTTTTAAGTGTTTCATATTTCTTTACCAGCATTTATTACACTCAGCACCATGTTTTCACATTCTGCTGTGTTCACCTCTTCCTTTAGCTTTATTAATTTGTCCTGAATTATTTTTTAATTCTTTCTCTAACATGTAGAGTCATGGGATTGTTTTATTTAAATATCTCTGGTTTTCTAAAATTTTCTCCTAAGAATTGCTTTGACAGCATCCTTCATGTTTTGATGTTCAGTATTATCTCATTTTCCTTACTTTTTATACAGCTTATGCTTTTATTTAAAAGCATCCTCAAATCTCCAGACTCCACATAACAGAGTCTGGGCTGCTTTTGGTTGTCATTTTGTGGTTAATTTCCATTTTTATTGTACTTAATGATTTCTGCTGTTGAAAAATATGATATTCTTTAAAATAAAATACATGGTGAATATATTTGTGAATGGTCTTGGTGTGTTTGAAAAATTGGAAGAAAGGAGGGAGGGAAGGAAGCAGGAGAGGGAGGGAGGAAAGAAGGAAAGTATGTTTTGTGTCTGGGACAGACTTTGTCAGGAATGCTATTCAGGTTCATCGTGACCATATGCACTTTTTGTCTTTCCAATTTTTCAATTAAAGTTTCCCATTATGGTACTAGATTTGTCCATTTCCTATTCTTAGAGGCTCTTCCTTCATAAAATTTACATCTATGTAATTATGTACATAAAAGTTCATGAATATCATATCTTCTTAGGGGATTACAACTTATCAAAATGATGTATCTTTGTCCCATTTAATGCTTTTCATCTTTTTCTTGAAAATAATGTCGCTTGGGCTGCTTTCCAGTGATTAGCATTTGCTTAGTAGCCTCCCAATACATTTTCTGTTTTGGTGTCATTTTAAAGACAATCTGAGTTTTGCTTTTTAATATAGAAATTTCACATATACTTGAACTAATGCCTACAAGATGTCTGGCTTTAACACTTTGATTTCTAATTTGCTCCTTTTTCTCTGCCTTTTGGTTGTTCCAGAGTTCTTCCTCTACAAGAACTGAAGTTGCACCATCTGTGCCTATGCCTGGTGGCTCCTGGTAGACTGTTAGTTTGTTCAAAAGCACATCCATACACTGTAGGCTTGAGCAGTATCTACATTCCCCCAGAAGAAGAACCGAAGTCTAAGAAACCTTCACTCTTCTTCTCGTCACCATAGAAAGTGGAAAGTGAAAGTCACTTAGTCGTGTCCAACTCTTTGCAACCCCATGGACTATACAGTCCATGGAATTCTCCAGGCCAGAATACTGGAGTGGGTAGCCTTTCCCTTCTCCAGGGGATCTTCCCAACCCAGGGATCGAACCCAGGTCTTCCGCATTGCAGGCAGATTCTTAACCAGCTGAGCCACAAGGGAAGCCCAAAAATACTGGGGTGGGTAGCCTATCCCTTCTCCAGCAGATCTTTCCGACCCAGGAATCAAACTGGGGTATCCTGCATTGCAGGTAGATTCTTTACCAATGGAGCTATCATTATATAAATACATATATGTAAGATTTTTTTTTGGCTTGTAGTATGGAGACAAGCAAAAACAAGACGAGTAGCTGACTGTGGCTCAGATCATGAACTCTTTATTGCCAAATTCAGACTTAAATTGAAGAAAGTAGGGAAAACCACTAGACCATTCAGGTATGACCTAAATCAAATCCCTTATGATTATACAGTGGAAGTGAGAAATAGATTTAAGGGCCTAGATCTGATAGATAGAGTGCCTGATGAACTATGGAATGAGGTTCGTGACACTGTACAGGAGACAGGGATCAAGACCATCCCCATGGAAAAGAAATGCAAAAAAGCAAAATGGCTGTCTGGGGAGGCCTTACAAATAGCTGTGAAAAGAAGAGAAGCAAAAAGCAAAGGAGAAAAGGAAAGATATAAGCATCTGAATGCACAGTCCTAAAGAATAGCAAGAAGAGATAAGAAAGCCTTCTTCAGAGATCAATGCAAAGAAATAGAGGAGAACAACAGAATGAGAAAGACTAGAGATCTCTTCAAGAAAATTAGAGATACCAAGGGAACATTTCATGCAAAGATGGGCTCGATAAAGGACAGAAATGGAATGGACCTAACAGAAGCAGAAGATATTAAGAAGAGGTGGCAAGAATACACAGAAGAACTGTACAAAAAAGATCTTCACGACCCAGATAATCACCATGGTGTGATCACTGACCTAGAACCAGACATCCTGGAATGTGAAGTCAAGTGGGCCTTAGAAAGCATCACTATGAACAAAGCTAGTGGAGGTGATGGAATTCCAGTTGAGCTATTCCAAATCCTGAAAGATGATGCTGTGAAAGTGCCGCACTCAATATGCTAGCAAATTTGGAAAACTCAGCAGTGGCCACAGGACTGGAAGAGGTCAATTTTCATTCCAATCCCAAAGAAAGGCAATACCAAAGAATGCTCAAACTACCACACAATTGCACTCATCTCACACGCTAGTAAAGTAATGTTCAAAATTCTCCAAGCCAGGCTTCAGCAATATGTGAACCATGAACTTCCTGATGTTCAAGCTGGTTTTAGAAAAGGCAGAGGAACCAGAGATCAAATTGCCAACATCCGCTGGATCATGGAAAAAGCAAGAGAGTTCCAGAAAAATATCTATTTCTGCTTTATTGACTATGCCAAAGCCTTTGACTGTGTGCATCACAATAAACTGTGGAAAATTCTTCAAGAGATGGGAATACCAAACCACCTGATCTGCCTCTTGAGAAATTTGTATGCAGGTCAGGAAGCAACAGTTAGAACTGGACATGGAACAACAGACTGGTTCCAAATAGGAAAAGGAGGACGTCAAGGCTGTATATTGTCACCCTGCTCATTTAACTTCTCTGCAGAGTACATCATGAGAAATGCTGGCCTGGAGGAAACACAAGCTGGAATCAAGATTGCTGGGAGAAATATCAATAACCTCAGATATGCAGATGACATCACCCTTATGGCAGAAAGTGAAGAGGAACTCAAAAGCCTCTTGAGGAAAGTGAAAGTGGAGAGTGAAAAAGTTGGCTTAAAGCTCAACATTCAGAAAACGAAGATCATGGCATCTGGTCCCATCACTTCATGGGAAATAGATGGGGAAACAGTGGAAACAGTGTCAGACTTTATTTTTCTGGGCTCCAAAATCACTGCAGATGGTGACTGCAGCCATGAAATTAAAAGATGCTTACTCCTTGGAAGGAAAGTTATGACCAAACTAGATAGCATATTCAAAAGCAGAGACATTACTTTGCCAACAAAGGTCCGGCTAGTCAAGGCTATGGTTTTTCCTGTGGTCATGTATGGATGTGAGAGTTGGACTGTGAAGAAGGCTGAGCGCCGAAGAATTGATGCTTTTGAACTGTGGTGTTGGAGAAGACTCTTGAGAGTCCCTTGGATTGCAAAGAGATCCAACCAGTCCATTCTGAAGGAGATCAGCCCTGGGATTTCTTCGGAAGGAATGATGCTAAAGCTGAAACTCCAGTACTTTGGCCACTTCCTGAGAAGAGTTGACTCATTGGAAAAGACTGATGCTCGGAGGGATTGGCGGCAAGAGGAGAAGGGGACGGCAGAGGATGAGATGGCTGGATGGCATCACTGACTCGATGGACGTGAGTCTGGGTGAACTCCGGGAGTTGGTGATGGACAGGGAGGCCTGGCGTGCTGTGATTCATGGGGTCGCAAAGAGTCGGACACAACTGAGTAACTGAACTGAACTGAACTGATGGAGACAAGACGGTGGAGTAGAAAGACGTGAGTTCACTTCTTAGGAGAACACCGAATCACAAGTAACTGCTGAACAACCAGGGACAATAAACACTGGAAGCTACCAAGAGTTTTCAACTATCACCTTAATTTGCAAACCAACAGGCATCAATGATTATTCAGAGTAGCTGCATACTGCCCAGGATTCCTTCCTGCCATTGTCAGTGGGACCAAGTCCCACCCTCTCTATGGATGGCTGTCTCCCTCCTTTTGTCAGTCTTGGGGGTGAGGCTGGAAACCTCTGAGTCCTTGACTGTCTGACAGCACCCTTCCTTTGCCCTTCAACCTGGATTATGGCAGTGTCTCAAATTCCAGGTTTGGAATCTTTTCTCCCCAAGTACTTTGAAGATATTGATCCAATTAACTCTAAAATACTCGTGTGGTATAGAGAATTTTATGTCAATTGATAGCGAGAGCTTTGCTCCTTTTGCTGACCACTTTGGGGTTTCTCTTTGGTCCTATCCTAAACTTCCATCCCACTGCCTCCCAACCCTATGGTTTCTCCACCCACCCCATCTCACCCAACATTTCATCCCTGACATGCTCTGTGCCCATCAGGCGTCTTCCGAGACACGTTCGTCACCCTCTCTCAATCTTCTCCACTCTCTCCTTTTCAGAATGCTCCTGACAACCATGCGAGCTTCTCAAACTCCCCATGGGCTCCCCCTCTTCTCTTACACTCTCCACCTCTCAGTCCTTGAGACCTGCATCTGGGACAGCTCTGGGTGCTTTAGGCCTGCATTCAGGAACCATCCTTGGTTCATTTGTCCAATCACTAATTCCTTCTTCATTTCTGTCTGTTCTGCAATTTAAACCATCAAGATTTTTTCATTTTCATAACTTTTCTTTCCAAAATCTTTGCCTGTCTCTTTTGAAGGAGCTGTTTCTTTTATGAATGCTCTTCTCCTCATGCCATTAGGTCTTCCCTGGAACATGCTCTTTCATTGCACTTGGTACTTCTCTCCCCTTGTTCTGTGGTTCTCAAGTGTGTGACAGTTCTCGGCTCTGCCCACAGTCTGCTTTTGAGAAACCTGACTCGCCTGCATGGATACTGGTTCTGCAAGTGTCCGAATTCGAATACTTACCTGCAGTAGGCTCGCCACACATCTCCTGTGATGTTTTCATTTGCAAATGTTATTTGCTTCTGTCTCTTGGTAATTAACCTGAAGTCTGAGCTTCTGACTCGGTGGCCCCTGTTTCTGGGGCAGCATGGACTCTGTAGTCTTAAACTCTCTGTCTTTGGAG
Source organism: Bubalus kerabau (assembly GCF_029407905.1). Classification (NCBI taxonomy): domain Eukaryota; kingdom Metazoa; phylum Chordata; class Mammalia; order Artiodactyla; family Bovidae; genus Bubalus; species Bubalus kerabau. The sequence goes on along the minus strand of NC_073625.1, from coordinate 191,900,401 downwards.
GATCCTGGCAGGGGGGACAGTAGGTGAGTGTTCTGACCATCCTGTTCCAATCTGTGAGAGATGGATTTGTGCTCTGATTTTTCTTTTTACCCTATTTAGGGGTTGTTTCATAGCCAGTTAATAAAAGAAAAAAAGCCCAGAAACACCCTTCTTAAGTTCTGGTTGATAAGTTAATGTCAATGGCCATAGCCTGGAGCCAATGTACGGCCTCCGTCTGCCTCCAGCCTGACCTGGGGAAGGCCTCACAGAGGCACAGGTCAAGTGGGCCTGGAGATGACCTGCCTGAGGTCCCAGTGTGGAGCAGGGAGGAGAGTGGGACTCACACGCAACAGGCTGAACAGAGAGGGGCCCTGCCCCAAGGTGACCACCCAGCCCAAGGGCAGGCTCTGGAGCAGACAGCCAGCCAGAAATGGCCACAGCCTCACTTCAGCAGCAGAAGCTAACCACGCAGCCACTCTGTATTTATGTAAGTCTTACCCTGCAATTTCCCCGTTGTCTGTAATTACCCCATGTCACCACATAACACTTGCCCTAGTTAAATGGTTGGTAGTTACCATAGAAACCAAGTACTGTTCTCTAACTGGAAAAGGCGGTTGTATTTTTTAAATATTTCTAAGTTATATTCTACTTTGATGGAGATCAATTTACAACTGCCACCAACTTGAAGAGAAAGTAAACCACAGTCACCGCCCACCTTTGCTGTCCCAGCCCTCCCTTCAGGAAGGCCCCTTCCTGGCCCACCTGTGGAGCAGCCACATGGGCTCTGCGCCTGCGCTGGGCTCCTTCTGTCCTCACTTGCTTCCTCCTCCCGCCTGGCGAGAGCCACAGCCCAGAGCCCCACAGTGCCACGCCTCTCCCCAGGTTGCCACTTCTTCTCACACCACAGATGGCACGGAGCCTAGGGCCCCAACCCTGCCCTCCCCTGGCTCAGAAAGGCCCCCAGAACGTCCCTTCACCATGCCCAGAGGCCGGAAGAAGTTCAACCGTAAGCTGGCCCACATGAGGGCGTCCTGTCCTGTGTGTCCTGTGTGGGCGACCACTGGCAGTTCATGAGGACCACACGCATCTCACAGGATTTCCCCATCTTCTCAGCTCCCGGGTACCCCCTCAGCTTCCTGGGACAGACCTGCTGTGCAGCACGTCCATGGCTGCTTCTTGACTTCGTGGCCCCTCAGCCCACCTGCTGCCCTCACAGAATCAGTCCTGTTTTCGCTCATCGACAACACTCCCCTGGGCTCCCCCTCACTCCCCCTCTCCCCGCTGCAGCCAGTCATCAAAGCCCCTGTTCTCCTGCCCGGCTCTTCCCCTCTCTTCTCCTCCACATGCACCCACTTTCCACCTTGTCTGTCCAGACCACCTGGGTGAAGCCCAGTTCTCCTTCCCCACCCACAGGAAGGCTGGAGTCTGCTCGGCTCTAAAGGTTTACCTGGGACCCCACCCCGAGTGGAAGCTGCTATCTGGCCCCAGTGCCCCACCCTCCCACTGCTCCGGCCACACAGGCCTCCAGCTGCTCTCCAGCCTCCTCGCCTACAACCTTCGCACTGGCTGTTCCCTCTGCCTCCCCGTTCATGACTTGCCCCCTCACCCTTACTTAGTCATCTCAGTGAGGCAACCCTGACACTCCTGTGGGTCCCTGGCAGCCCCTGCTGGGGAGCATGCGCACTCGCCCTCCCCTTCCCTAAGCACGGAGCGCGTCACCTCCGGATTGCTTAGGCTGTATCTACCTCTGACGTTGTCTCTGGGGACAGAGCCCATCAGTGTGTCTGCTGATGGATGCAACCCCTCCCAGAGCCAGACCGGGTGCAGACAGCAGACCTGAGCTGTCTGCCCAGCGACTCTGCAGACTCCGGGACAGCAGCCCTACCCTCCCAGCCTCATCTAAAATTGTTCCTGAAATCAGTTCTGATTCTGAAGCATCTCATCTCCTTCACTCTGCTCCTAGGCCAATGACAGAGTGGCCATTCTGTGTGGCTCAGGAGGGGCAGCAGCACGCAGCCCGACCGTATCGCTGCAGGAACCAACGTTCCTTCTCAGTTCTCTACAAACCACCCTGTTGAAGGAAACGAACACATAAAAAGCACATCTGAGAGGCTGTGAGCACCAGCAGGTGGGAGCCCACCCCAACAGGGGCCTCTCCACATGCCCGGAGGCCAAGCCAGGTTACTGGGAGTCACAGAACAACTGAGAGTTAAGAACTTGGAGAGAAGTGGTCAAGCAAAGGGTCAACCAGAAGTGAGGACCAGGCCCGGCGTTGGGATGGCAGGGGAAGGTCAGATCCGGGCTGAGGTGGGTCAACCGACAGGCACTGAGGTTGGGCGCAGGCAGGGCACAGGTGGCAGAGCAGGCCGGGGGGAGGCGGGGGTCACAGGCGTCACTGGCTGGAACGGGGGGGCCGGGCGAGCAGGTCACCAGCGGGGGTAGATGAGAGTACCTGCGAGCGGCTCCTCCTCCCGGCCTGGGGACGCCTGTCCTGCCAGCCCGCCTGCTTCCCCGTGGGCAAGGACACTGTCCATCTACCAAAAAGCAAGGGAAAAATGTCACGTCACTCGATGAGCTCGGCACGCCCGAGATCCCACTCAGCCCCACTTGTTCCTGGTCGTCCTCACGTGTGGAGGCTCATAACACCTTTATACATGAAAGTTGTTTTGCATCCGTTAGCAATTGTTATAACAGAAATACATTTAAAAGCTGGCAACACACTTGAAGACTCAGAGGTGTCCGGGTGCTCTGGGCCCAGCCAAGCACTGTGTTCCCTTAATGGAGTAAAGTGTGGAGGAGGGGGCCCTGCCCTGGACGGGGTTACCCTCCCGAGGCTCCTCAGCGGATGCCAGCAGCAGGGGAACACTTCCAAAATGCTCTGAAACCACAAGGTCCAGTCATTATTCTAATCCTACCTAATGGAGAATGTTCCAGAAATATAGGCTGGGTTATGAAAATGCAAAAAATCTTTACAAGGAAGAGACATTACCAATTTCTAAGCACTTGCTACTTCCCAGCGCTCTCACGCCTGTTCTCTCACACACTCTGGTGGGGTGAGGAAGCAGTCATCATCACCACTTCACAGAGGAGCCTCGGGCTCAGAGGAGAGCAGTCGTCAGGGCTGCAGGGCTGGCGATGCCCACTGGAAGATTCTCAGTGACCTGGCCGGAGACCCTCCAAGGGCGCTGGCCGCTCTGGGATGTGTGCACTCTCCTGGCAGGGGCGGGGATGCTCCCTCAGAGGGCACGGGCAAGGGTAGGGCTCCTGGCCTTCACAGCACTTCAAGTGACTGCGTTCTGTGTCCCGTCTCCATAGGGACAACAATGATGCCAGAATACTCTCCACTTGCCGCATTCCCCAGTGATGGCTGACTTACTTCATGGTTCAGGTTTCAATTATTAAATAATATTAACACATCATGAATTTGACATGACCTTGGCAATGCATATAGATTCCTTTATTAATGTAACTATTAAAACTTTTCATGGTCTTGGGCGGTTTCATAACTCTTTAAAACTATAGATGCTTAAATATAAAGAGTAAACATTTAAACAATGAAAAACAAGACTCTCTGGTAGCATTTCTGAGCTCATTCACTGTTAACACTGCCCAGAGGATCCATGCATCACATTCCACGCACACAGAAGGAACACGCGTGTCCATTATGCACCTGGCATGCAATTCTTTACCATCAATGCATCTTAGAACTTTTTGACTCAACACAATCAGAGGTACCTTGGCATGAGATGTGAAATACTGTACACTTTTAATTTCAGAGAAATTAACCAAAATCATCTCCATATGGGTCTCTGCAAATTACATCCCCATCAAATTCCTGAGTGCTGTTTCTCTAGCCACTGCCAATGCAGTTCACTCTCAAACACTCTGAACTTTGACAAACTGAAGGACGAAAACTGTTACCACAGTTTAATTGTTGACACTTGAAAGCTGTAAACATCTTGAATGAGGCTGAGCTCCTCCTCTTGTTTACCAAGTATCTGTACTGCGTGTGGGGCCTCATCCACTAAGCAGGACAGGCGATGACTCACAAGGATGAGTCAGGAGTGACCGCAGTTACAACCCCCCACTGCCCAGTGTGAGTCCTCATCCAGCTATTTTTGGCTCTTTTGCTAGTAACTCTGGATGATGCTCTTAAATCCCTGTGCACTGATTAGTTGGCCCGAAGAGCATGAAACGCACGACTGGCGCCCCTGTCCCCTCTGTACACCCTGCCCCCACCTCCCTCCCATCACTGCCGTGGACACTGCTGCTGCGACCTCATGACCAAGGTCTGCAATACCAGATCCCCGACCTCGACAGCCCCCCATTCCTGCAACCCTGCTCCTGGGTCCCCACCAGCCTGTCTGTGGCCCTTCTCCCTGACTCCGCTGCACTGTCTGGAGTCTGGCTCCATTTTCAAGAAGCCCTGCCAGTGAGGGTGCATACGCATCACTTCTTCCCAGGACCTCACATGTCTGAAAATGGATTATTGAGAAAATTCTTTCTTCCCTAAAGATTTTGTATACTTTCTCTAGTGAAAATTGCCGTGGAAACATCCAGGGCCAGCCTGATTGCTCTCCCTTATAATTGATATAAACATAAATAGCAAAATGGGTAGGAACTGAGAAAGGTACTTCATAAAGGAAGAGGTCTAAATGGCCAATAAGCACATGAAAACGTGCTCAGTCTCATAGTGGTCAAAGGTGGGCAAACTAAAACCAGAAATAGATGCAAATACATGGACCTCCCTGGTGGCTCAGCTGGTAAAGAATCCACCTGCAATGTGGGAGACCTGGGTTCAATCCCTGGGTTGGGAAGATTCCCCGAGAGAAGAGAAAGGCTACCCAATCCAGTATTATTGGGCTTCCCTGATGGCTCAGTTGGTAAAGAATCCTCCTGCAATGCAGGAGGCCTGGGTCTGATCCCTGGGTTGGGAAAATTCCCCTGGAGAAGGGAAAGGCAACGCACTCCAGTATTCTGGCCTGGAGAATTCCATGGACTGTATAGTCCAAGGGAGAAGGCAATGGCACCCCACTCCGGTACTCTTGCTTGGAAAATCCCATGGACGGAGGAGCCTGGTGGGCTGCAGTCCATGGGGTCGCTGCGAGTCGGACACGACTGAGCGACTTCACTTTCACTTTTCACTTTCATGTATTGGAGAAGGAAATGGCAGCCCACTCCAGTGTTCTTGCCTGGAGAATCCCAGGGACGGGGGAGCCTGGTGGGCTGCCGTCTATGGGGTCGCACAGAGTCCGACACGACTGAAGCAACTTAGCAGCAGCAGCAGCAGCAGTATAGTCCATGGGGCATGGGATTGCAAAGAGTCGGACACGACTGAATGTCTTTCACTTTCACTTCACACACCCACTACACTGCCTTAATGTAATAGTCTGGCAATACCCTGCCAGGTGCTGGAGAGGGCAAGGTGCACTGGGAACTCCTAAACACCAGTCACTTAGGCTACTATTTTCTTCTGAAAAATCCCTCTACTATACAGGAAAAAACCATGTATTCACTAATTAGAAAAATTATGATGCATTCAATCCCAACCAAAGATAACCAAACCATTTTTACAGGTAGAAAAGTATTTAAATTAACAGTGAAAACAAATTTATAAAAGTAATAAGCAGATGAGTAAATAAGCAGAGTGTGCACTTGCGCGAATGGGATGTAAGCAAGGCCGATGGTCTGAGCTGGGGAGCCGGGGCTTTCCAGGGAACCCTGTTGCAGGACAGTCCCTGGGGAGGCACTTTGGGAGGCACATCCTCATTTCTGCACTATTTCCTTCACCGACTTACAAACCTTTCTGAGGTTCACAGTTGTTTTGCACTCTGAGTGCATTTACAAGTAGAGTTCCAGCACAGCGAAGCACAGTAGGATCTAAGGATGGGTCCCAGCCTGGGGAAAACCCAGACACACAGAACCAGACCCAGAACCATGAGTTGGGGAGGTCTGTCTACATCCTCTCACAGAATGGACACACACAGGATGCTGCGACTCATCTAGACACATGCACGAGGACATTCCTGCCATGTCTTCTGCTGTTGTTCAGTTGGTCAGTCGTGTCTGACTCTACAACCCCATGGACTGCAGCACGCCAGGCTTCCTTGTCCTTCACCATCTCCTGGAGCTTGCTCAAATTTATGTCCATCGAGTCGGTGATGCCATCCAACCATCTTGTCCTCTGTCGCCACCTTCTCCTCCTGCCCTCAATATTTCCCAGCATCAAGGTCTTTCCCAATGAGTTGGCTTTTTGCATCAGGTAGCCAAAGTATTGGAGTGTCAGTTCCAGCACCAGTCCTTCCAATGAATATTCAGGGTTGATTCCCTTTAGGATTGACTGGTTTGATCTCCTTGCTGTAAAGGGACTCTTAAGACTCTTCTCCAGATCTACAATTCCAAAGTATCCATTTTCCAGCACACAGCCTTCTTTATGGTCCAACTCTCACATCCATATGGAACTACTGGAAAAATCAGAGCTTTGACTATATAGACCTTTGTTGGTAAAGTGATGTCTCTGCTTTTCAATATGCTGTCTAGGTTTCTCATAGCTTTTCTTCCAAGGAGCAAGTATCTTTTAATTTTGTGGCTGCAGTCACTGTCCTCAGTGATTCTGGAGCCCAAGAAAATAAAACCTGTCACTGTTTTCACTTTTTCCCCTTCTATTTGTCATGAAATGATGGGACCAGATGCCATGATCTTAGTTTTTTGAATGCTGAGTTTTAAGCCAGCTTTTTTCACTCTCCTCTTTTACTTTCATCAAGAGGCTCTTTAGTTCTTTGCTTTCTGCCACTAGAGTGGTATTATCTGCACATCTGAATTTTTGGTGATATTTCCCCCCAGCAATCTTGATTCCAGCTTATGCTTCATCCAGCCCGGCATTTTGCGTGATATACTCTGCATGTAAGTTAAATAAGCAAGGTGACAATATACAGCCTTGACGTACTCCTCTCCCAGTTTTGAACCAGTCCATTGTTCCATGTCTGGTTCTAACTGCTGCTTCTTGATCTGCATACAGGTTTCTCAGGAGACAGATAAGGTGGTCTTGTAGTCTCATCTATTTAAGAATTTTCTAGTTTGTTGTAATCCACAAAATCAAAGGCTTTAATATGAAGTAGAAGTAGATTTTAAATGAAACAGAAGTAGATTATTTTTTGGAATTCCCTTGCTTTTTCTCTATGATCCAACAGATGTTGGCAATTTGATCTCTGGGTCCTCTGCTTTTTCTAAATCCAACTTGTACATCTGGTAGTTCTCAGCGCCTAGCGTGAAGGATTTTTCTGGTGGAAATGGTTACATCAAGGAATTGGTGAATGTCCCTTTTTTGGAGCCATAGGGCTGTAACACCACTCCTAATTGTTTACTTAATTTGGGGAGTAAAAAAGTCATTGTAGAGAGGGGGGAAAGGATGCTGCTCTCTAAAATCTAGTGTAGTTTTGAGAAGCAGTGGGAAGAGGTGATTGCTTGAAACGTCATAGTGTGGTAGGGTCTGCATTTTGCTGCTACAAGTACAGATTTTGAGGCCTCAGCCAGCAGAGCAGAATGAGTGTATAAGCCAGGATGTGGCGATTTCACTCAGGACACACACCCAGAGTGTTGTGTGCATGCACCAGCCACAAGACACGCCAGATACAGCTCTGAGAGTGATGTTGTGTGTATGTGTGTGTGTGTGTTAGTCGCTCAGTCATGTCTGACTCTTTGAGACCCAATGGACTGTAGCCCACCAGGCTCCTCTGTCCATGGGATTCTCTAGGCAAGAATTCTGGAGTGGGTTGCCATACCCTTCTCCTGGGGATCTTCCTGACCCAGGGACTGAACCTGGGTCTCCTGCATGCGACCAGATTCTTTACCATCTGAGCCACCAGGGAAGCCCCCTGAGAGCAATGGGCCATCTTTAACTCTGGTTGCTCTAAAGGTTTTCTTTGCTGTAGTTTTTAGGAGTCAAGCAATGATGCCCATACATGAAAAATTAGTTTTGTTTGCTTGTTTGCTTGCTTCTTTATTTATTCATTTCAGGGTCAGCTGTTTCAGAATCAAGCATATCTTCCAATGCTTTGGAAAACTCCATGGCCTTTATATCTTCAAATGTTTTTCTGAAATCTCCCCTCTTCCTGGGCTACTCATTACACGCATGAGATCTTCTGACTCCATCCCACAGGTCTCTCACATTGTATTATTCTAGTCTCTTTTCTCTTGTGCTTCAACACTTCACTGAACCACTGCCCACTTCACGAAGCCCGAGTCCAGTGTTCTGTTACAGACATCCAGTGAAATTATTCATTTTGTATCCTTTATTTTTTTAATTCATAGGATTTTCATAGATTATGAAATCATAGATTATGATTTCACTTGAAATTTTCTATTTTTAATATATTCTTTTTTTTTAATTAATAATCTTCATTGTTTTAAAGTTTTTGTCTGGTAGAGCAATAATATAAGTCCTCTGTGGTTTTAGTTCTCAGCTCTTGTTTTTGCTCACTGGTCCACTTTTAATGTTTCACTAAATATTGGACATTGTGATTGAAAATAATTTGGGCTCTAGACAATGTTATCTTGCTCCATATAAAGGGTCCTGCTTTCTTCTTGGCAAAAAAATCAGTCAGTCAGTCAGTCAGCTTTGAGATATGGTGGACATATACTAAGATATGCATATATTGTGTACACACTGAAAAGTTTCATCACATGTGAACATCCATGAAGTCATCACCAGTCAGGATAAGGAACGGGCACACTCTGGTGTTCTCTGTGGCCATCTGCAATCCCTTCCTCTCTGCTTTGCAACAACTATCATGTCCCAAGCAACCTCTGACTTGCTATCTGACACTACAGAACTCACTTTCTCTAAAAGTTTATATAATAAAAGCATACTAGATGCACACTTCTGGTCTACTTTTACTCAGCATAATTGAGATTCCCCAATGTCATCGTGTGACCATACACCACAACTTGTGTAGTCATTAATTTATGGATAGACATTGAGATGTTTCCAGTATTTCAGTTTATTAAAAAACAAATTTCTGCAAGCATTCTTGCTCAAGTTCAGTTCAGTTCAGTCACTCAGTCGTATCCGACTCTTTGCAACCCCATGAATCACAGCATGCCAGGCCTCCCTATCCATCACCAACTCCTGGAGTCTACCCAAACTCATGTCCATTGAGTCGGTGATGCCATCCAACCATCTCATCCTCTGTTGTCCCCTTCTTCTCCTGCCCCCAATCCCTCCCAGCATCAGAGTCTTTTCAAATGAGTCAGCTCTTCGTATCAGGTGGCCAAAGTATTGGAGTTTCAACTTCAACATCAGTTCTTCCAGTGAACACCCAGGACTGATCTCCTTTAGGATGGACTGGTTGGATCTCCTTGCAGTCCAAGGGACTCTCAAGAGTCTTCTCCAACACCACAGTTCAAAGGCATCAATTCTTCTGTGCTCAGCTTTCTTTATAGTCCAATTTTCACATTCATACATGACTACTGGAAAAACCATAGCCTTGACTAGACGGACCTTTGTTGACAAAGTAACGTCTCTGCTTTTTAATATGATGTCTAGGTTGGTCATAACCTTCCTTCCAAGGAGTAAATGTCTTTTAATTTCATGGCTGCAATCACCATCTGCAGTGGTTTTGGAGCCCCCCAAAATAATTCTTGCTCAAAGCTTTGTATGAATATACGCTTTCATTATGACTGGGTAACACCTCACAGTGGAATGACTGGTGGGTATATATTTAACTAGCTTTTTGGCTTAACTGCCAAAATGATTCCAAAGCAAAGATACCATTTTACATTCTCACAAGCAGTATGGGATGGTCTCCATCTTTGCCAGTGATTGGCGGATGGGTCACACCAAGTAGTATCTCACTGTGAATTTAATTTGCATTTAGCTAATGACTAGTGATGCTTAACTTCTATTCATGTACGTTCTTGCCATCCACACATTTTCTTTGGTGAAGTGGATGGTCAAATCTTTTGGTCATTTTTAATTATGTTGTTTGTTTCCTTAGTATTGCATTTTAAGAGTCAGTTATACATTCCAGATAAATTAGATTTGCAAATATTTTCTCTCAGTCTGTGGTCTATCTTGTCATTTTCTTAATACTGTCTTTTGAAAAGTAGAAAATTTAAATTTTTTTAATTTAATGAGGTCCAATTTATAAACTTGTTTCTTTGATGGATAGTGCTTTTAATGTATTAACTAAGTAAACTTTGCCTAATGCAAGGTCACAAAAAAAACATCATGTTTTGTTCTTGGTATATAAAATTTGAGATTTCTGATCTGATTCAAATTAATTTTTATACATGATGGGAGATGTGGATGAAAGGTCTTTTTTTCCTTTTTTTTTTTTTTTTGCATCTGAATGTGTAATTATTCCAGCACCATTTTTTGACAAAACTAGCCCTTTCCATTAAACTGCCTTGGCACTGTTGTTGAAAACTAACTGCCCATCTATGCGCAAGTCTGTTTCTGACCCACTGGTCGATTTGTCTCTCTTAACACCAACATCACACTGTCTTGATTACAGTATTTTAAAAATAAATCATGGAACCAAGCAGTGTTAGTTGTCACATTTCTATCTAAAAACCCCTTGTTTTTCTTTTTTGAAAAATTTTTGAATTTTTGAATTCTCCTTGGGAGTCCACTGAACCCACAGACCAGTTTAAGGAGACTTAGTATCTCAACAACACTGAGTCTTTGTGCAATGTATAGTTCTCCCTTGATCTGTCTTCAATAATTCCATTCAGCAATGTTTTGCTATTAGATGTACTGTTTTTCCATTTCTAATTATTTGTTGATAGTATAGAGAAATACACTTGATTTTTTGTATCTTGTATACGGTAGCCTTGCTAAACCCAGTTATTCTTGCAGCCTCCTTTTGATGCTATAGGATATTCTACATAGACAAACATGTTGACTGAGAATAAAGACAGCTTTAAATCTTTTCTTCCAATTTCAATGTCTATTATTTCCTATTGAACTTGATAGAACCTCCTGGAAAATATGTAATAGAAGAGGTGAGAACACATGTCCTTGCCTTACTCTCAACTGCAGGGGAATGACTCACTGTTTCACCACCTTGACAGCATCAGCTGCGAACCTATCACTGATGCCATTCACTGGAAGCCTCCTTCTATTCCTAGTTTCCTGAAAGCTTTTACCTGGAGTGGATGTTGTGTGTGTTAATCATTTAGTCATGTCCAACTCTTTGCAACTCCATGAACTGTGTGGCTCACCAGGCTCTTCTGTGCATGGGATTTCTCGGGCAAAAATACTGGAGTGGATTGCCATTCCCTTTTCCAGGAGATCTTCCTGATCCACAGATTGAACCCGGGTCTCTCCCATTGCAGGTAGATTTTTTTACTATCTGAGCCACCAGGGAAACCCCTGGAGTGGGTGTTACATTGTATCAAATACTTTTACTGCATGTACTGAGATGATACAGTTTTTTTGGTTTTAGTCTGTTAATAGGGTGAATTATATTGATGAAATTAAAAAACACTTGTTCCTTGGAAAAAAATATATGACAAACCTAGACATTGTATTAAAAAGCACAGACATTGGTCCATCTAGTCAAAGCTAAGGTTTTTCCAGTGGTCATGTATGAATTTGAGAGTTGAACCATAAACAAGGCTGAGCGCGGAATAATTAATGCTTTTGAACTGTGGTGTTGGAGAAGACTCTTGAGGATCCCTTGGACTGCAGGAAGATCAAATCAGTCAATCTTAAAGGAAATCAATCCTGAATAATCATTGGAAGGACTGATGCTGAATCTGAAGCTCCAATACTTTGGCCACCTGATGCGAAGAGACAACTCATTGGAAAAGACCCTGATGCTGGGAAAGATGGAAGGCAGGAGGAGAAGGGAACAACAGAGAGCAAGATGGTTGGATGGCATCACTGACTCAATAGATATGAGTTTGAGTAAACTCCAGGAGATGGCGAAGGACAGGGAGGTCTGGTTTGCTGCAGGCCATGGGGTCACAAAGAGTTGGACACGACGGAGTGACTGAACAACAACCAAACAACATATTGATTAATTTTAGAATGTAAATGATACTTTGAATTTCTGGGATAAAGTTCAATTAGTTATTCTATTTGATTGGCTAAAATTTTGTTGAGTTTTCATATATGTTCATGAAAGATACTCATCCATAGTTTTCTCTTCTTCTACCTTTGCCTGGCTTTATTATTAGGGTAATATTGAACTCAGAATAGTTTTGGAAGTATTCCCTCCTTTTCAATCTTCTGGAAGAGTTTATATAGAACTGGCAATATTTCTTCTTTAAATATTTAATAATATTCCCTAGTAAAGTCATTTGGTCCTGGAGGTTTTTCCTGGGCCAGAGGAAGTGGTTTACAACAAAATTCACTTTTTAAATCTATTTTGGAGAATCAGGATAATCAACCTGTACTTGAGTTAGCTTTGGTATCGATACTTTCTTTCAAAAAACAATATGCATTTCATCTAAAGTAATTTAATGTGTTGGCATAAGGCTGATCATAGTATATCCATTTTTCCTGTCTGACTACAGGTTGATCAATTTCATTGATTTTTCTCAAAGAACTACCATTTGCTTTCACTGATATTCTCTATCATTATTTCTAGTTTGTATTTCATTAATTCCTGTTTTGATTCCTATGATTTCCTTTATTCTGCTTACTTTAAAGTGATCTTTTCCTGTTTCCTTGAGGTAGAAGATGAAGATATTTCTTCTTTATTAATGAGGTGTTTCATACCCTAAGTTTCCTTCAAGTGCTATATTAGCTACATGGCAAATACTGGGATGTGATGTGTTTTCATTTTCATTCATTTCAAAATAAGCACTTTTCATTTCTTTTTTGGTTTCTTCTTGCTCCATAGGTTATTTAGAAGTTTGACATTTAATTTCAAGTATTTGAGGATTTTTCAGATACCTTTCTATAACTGATTTCTTGATTCCATCATGGTCAGAGAACGTAGCTGGTGTGATGTGAAATCATTTAAACTTATTTTATGTCTCAGATCGGTTCTATCACACTTCAAACATGAATTGCTCAAGATTAAACCCTCTTTCAAATGCAGCCCACCCCCAGTGCTCTACTCCTGGCACAACTGGCCCTGGACATGAAGTAGAGGGAGGGGAGGCATTTGTAGGCTCTCGGGAGGTGTGTCTCTATGGTGGTGATGGCAGCGGACGACTATAGCTGCTGTGCTCCCGCTGTGTCTGTCTCAAGCTGCAACTCTGGGAAAGCCAAGGTAAAGAAGGGTGTTCACCACGTTTTCAGGGGATGGGTGATGGGTGAACAGTGCAGCAATTCACTGAGAAAACTGTGCATCCCAAAGGTATGGGAGGGAAAATATGACCTCATCAGAAAAGTTAGACTTTCAGGGAAAATATGAAAAGTAGGTCATTTTGACTGGAAAAGGATGGTTGCTCCAACATCTAGGGTTTGCACCTTTCTGGACTTAACTAATATTTGGGAAGTAATGCAAATCTTAAAAGGAAAACTGTTGCTTAACCTAAAGAGTCCAAGCCTGCTATGAAGCCAAGTGGAGGGAAGGGAGGGGGTTCTCTGCTGCTTGGTGAGCAGCCCATCAAACACACCGAACTCCCCTTGAACTACAGGGGACTGCCAGTCCTGAACCAAATTGTCCTATTTCCCTCAAATATAACAACTAAACTCAGATATGCTTTACCAGAGGAAATGCATATAGCTGAATTTGCCATCTAAAATAGTTCAGGTGATGACATGACCTAAGAACTGAATCACCATCCTAAGAGTCATCTGGGTTCACCCCACACTTGACCACATCCCTCTGGCATCCCTGACTGTTGACCATGGACATAGCCCCCCAGTGCCTCAAACCTTCATGATTTGTCTCTGAAATCCTTCCAATGTCTCCTTACCCTGAGCCTGCTCTGGACCCCAGGGTTCCTACCATGGGTTCCAGTTACACTGTATTCAGTCCCAGAGGCCATAAGTGGGCTAGCCCCGCTGCCTCCCTGCCACCCCCGCACAGCCCCAGGAACCTGGACAAGGACACTTCATGGGACCTAATGCACTGGCTGCCCCCAGTTCTCCCTGCTCTGCTCCAGTCTGGCACGGGGGTGGAGCTGCACAACAGTGGTTGGCCTTGTGGTCACAGTCTTCAGTGACGGTGCCCAGCCCCCACCCAACTAATATTGTTTGGACAACATGCTGCTCTGAAAGGGCTTAAAACTGACATTTACTCTTTAGAAAGGGCAGTAGCATGTGAGATGGTTGGATGGCGTCACCGACTCAATGGACAAGAATCTGAGCAAAGTTCTGGATTTGGTGAACAGGGGAGCCTGGTGTGCTGCAGTCCAAGGGGTCACAAAGAGTCAGACACAACTGAGCAACTAAACAACAACAACTCTTTAGCCACCGGCCACAGTACACGGCTGAGTTTACCGTCATCTCAGATTTCTCTGTGCCATCACTGAATACCCACCAAGTGCTCCAAATGAAACTGTAGTGCATTCACTGAACATGCCACCTGTGGGGCCCTGTGTGGAGTCATTACTTAGCCCAGCATCCTGGCCTCAAAATATACCATCTGTTGATGCGGACGTGGGAAAGCTTAATGTCACAAAATCCAAAGATTGGTCCCAGAGGACAAGAGCCGCAGTGTCATGAGGAAGGTGTCGCTCCACGGACAGTGACGCAGACTCCAGGCTACACAGGAGCAGAGAACAAACCCTCTGAGTGGTGCTGGAGGGCAGTGAAGGCACCTTTATTCCCTGCCACTCCAGTTTCTAATCAGTCAAGCAAAGAAATCAAGACCACAAACACTCACACCACACGCATGGAGGTGACAGCACAGGTGGCTGGGAGGCCCCTCTGCAGTCCCTCCAGAGAAGCAGTGTGTGTGTCCCAGCCAAACCGGGTGCCAGGAGGAATCAGAGGCCACAGAGCCTCCTCTCAGCACCCTACGGGCTGCTGGCCCCCACAGCGATGTGAGGCCCAGCCCAAGTGAACTGTTGCCCAGCTCCAAGTCCACAGACCCGGGACAGGACTCAGGCGGCCGATGCGGGATACGTCCACCACCTTGGGAGACAAGGCTGACTTCTGCTTCAGGGAGGAGAAACAGAAAAACACTGAAGCCATGAAAAAACTTATGCCACACAAAGAAAACACCAAAACACAGCAGGAGGTAGAAGAAGAACATATGTTCAGAAATATGTACAGAAAGAAACATAAGTGATTTTTGTCTGCAGCCTGCCATGTGCTTTCAGAGAAAGAAAACAAAAACTCATGAAATGGGAGATCAAAAAAACTATAAGATGGCATTCAAAAAGCAAGAGCAATTAGTATATCAAGAAACAAAGTTATAATAGAATTGCTTAGACAAAATCAAGTCTAGTAAGCTGTAAAGAAATGTAGGGCTCTGGGCCCTGATGGAGAACTTTCAGCAGGGGAGGACGGGGAGGGGGAAGCAGGGCCAGGCCACACGTTCCCTGGCCACCCTCATTTTCTAGCCCTTCCAAGAAGTTACCGAAATCACCCAAATGGTGAGTTCCCTCTCTGTGGATACAAATGGAACAACTGTCTGGGTGGTGGTTATGGGGTCAGGTGCTCCGTGGAGGACTGACAACCAGCCCCACACATGGGGAACCTTGCTATCAGGGAGGGGGTACACACACAGACACACACGGGGAGCCCTCCTGTCGGGGAGGGGACACACACAGAGCCCCGCACCCCAGGCGTAGATTCAGGAGGACAGGGAGGCACTGGTCACAGACTGCAGGAGAGCAGCATGGGGAAGGCCCTGCCACCCTGGCACCTTGCAGGGCCTAGCGAAGCAGGAGGAGATGTGGGATCTGCCGGGCATCATCCCGAGCTCCAGGAAGAGCCCAGCCTGCTGCCTCCTGCTGCCTCAAACATCAGGGCTGCCACTGGCAGAACAGGGCGTGTCTGCCTGTCCCCTCCACTGGGCAGTTTAGGTAGAACTGAACCAGCTGCTCAGGCTGAGGGCACATGAAATGGGCACATGAATCTGCTAAACAGATTTAAACCTCAGCAACTTACAAGGAAAAGTGGAGCTGATATATTTTACTAAATCAAGTTGAATTATCAGGAAACTATCACACAAGAATGTGATAATGATATACTGGAAAATCTGAATAAATCTCCTTCAAATGTATCTGCTTTGCCACCCATCAGAAAGCACGATTATACCCCACAGCCTGATGCTAAACAACAAGAATTCTGCTAATGATTTTCACTGTGTAACTGAAATGCCCTCAGCAATTTACTGTAAGTAAAAGCAAAGTCGTTATTCTAAAGGAGAACATCTCCACCTGCAGGAGCAGTGGGGGTGGGAGCGACAGGGAGCCCCCTGAGCCAGCCGCTCATCACAGCCTCTGGCGGGGACACAGTTGCTGACTTGAGATCCACCAAGCACTTTCCCTGTTCATGTGTGTTGTCCTAATATTTTCAGCTGTTGTTTCTACCAACTTATTCATTTCAGGAAAATATTTTTTTTTAAATAAAACATCTGATCACATCACTCCTTGCTTCACACCAACCAAAGGCTCCCCTGCCCCACCTCCACAGCACCAAGCAGCCCAGAGCGGTCACCTCTGTGTGGTAATCTGGCCCACGAGGGCCACCGGCTCCCACAGCTCTGTCCACCTGGAGCAGGCGCTCCATCTCGCACCACCCTAAACAGCTGTACCTCCAACTGGGCACCTCCAGTGCCACCCACCATCCCAGCCCCCAGCAAAACCACCTGGCCACAGATTGAGCCCTAAAGACAGAGGAGTACTTAAGACAGTCCCTCCAAGCCAAACAGGCACAGGCCACACCCAGGAGGGGCGGCTCCCAGGCAGGGTGGTTCTGGATCAAGCTGGGTGTGGGCTGGATGTGCAATAGCAGGGGGTGTGCATGTGCCCATGCCAGAGACACACGGAGATTGCCACACTCATTGCTGTCTTATTTTACATACAAGATACTAACTCACACACTTATTTCCACTTGGCATCTGGAAACCTGTCTAGATCTCTAGAGGCCTGCTGTGCCCATGTACCTCTAGTTCCCTGGACCAGGCTCTCCTCACAGTTCCCTGTGTGCAGGGCACATGCATGTGCAGGGAGGAGGTCCTCCAGGCTGTGCCCATGGGGAGGGGAGAGGGAGTTGATGCCCTGCCCAGGACCACCCTGGGCCTGCATCAGCTACCCTGCCTGTGTAGAGCACGTTTCTGGTGCCCTAGCCACAGCCCTCCTTCCCCAGGGAACAGTGTCTCTGGCCCGGCTCTAGCCTGCGCCCAGGGAGCTCACATTTGTCTCCTGCTGGCAATGATCACTTAGCAAACACAGACTGATGGCACTGCTCCTCTCGCCAGAATGTGGCAGAGAGAAACAAACGTTTTAAAGCTGACTTTTATGTTCTATGACTTTGCTTAAATTAAAAGTGTTAAAGTACTCTCAGGGTGGCTGACTCCATACCCTGGTCCCCAGGCAATAACCACATCTGCCTTCCCTCCCAGGAAACTCTCTGAGGGCAACATCCATCCTCAACAGAAGCTGCCCCGTGAGTGCCCTGCCCCCTCCCCTGAAGCCAAGGTCCTGAGAGGGGCTTCAGCAGTGAGATGAACGGGGACAGAAGTCAGGTCAGAACACCCCACAGCCTACACACAGGGGGCGACAAGGGCACAGCCAGCTACTTTTGCTCAGCACAGTTGTCTTCATGAAAGTGTATCACAGAAACAATGATTTCAAGAAGAAGAGAGGGGAGGGGGGCTTAGAGCTAGTTTCACAATAGTAAAGCTATCTTTCTGCAGGATTCTTAGAGGTGAAAGCCACACGCAGCAGTAAACGAACAGTATGATCAGAAGCTAAGCTAGCTGCTTGTTTGGTAAAGATGGAATCAAGCCCCATGAGTCCTGAGCGAAGCCAGACTGGACCCCAGAACCAGTGACCAGACGAAGGCTTCCAGGAGCAGACGCGCGGGGCAGAGGCCTCGAGAGAAGAGCAAGGTGGCTGTGTCGGATGCTGTGTGGAGCTTGTGACCCACTGCATCCCAGGAAAAGCAAACCGCTCCCACAGGGCTGACACCACTGAGACAGGGTCTGAGGTCAAGTGCCCATGTGGGAAGCTGTGAACACACCTGAGCCCAGGTCACCAGGGCCACCACGGCCACACTGTCCACATCTGGGAGACCCCTTCTCCTGACCCTCAGCTCTGCCAGGCACTCAAGCAGTTAGTCCTGCCCCTCTACCTTCTCAACTGCCGAGTACTCTGCAGAGTTCAGGGGAAAGAGGGGAAGGAGAGCAGAAATGAAATCTGCGTGCAGACAGCCCTGCTGAGCAAGTCCCCCTGTGACCATGGGCACCATTGCGCCAGCACCGAGGGGCCAGGGTCCACCTTACTTGGACCCTCAGGAGGTGGGGAGCTGTGGCTGGAAAACTGTGCCCAGAGTGCCGCACAGGGCCCGGGCATGACCAGAGCACAGTGAGAACCAAATGGATGCTGAATAAATAAATCATCATCCAATATGTCATCCAAGCCAGAAATAGGGAACAGCAAAATGTGTCCTGAATAATAGAAACGCCCTGGCCATTTGTACCTCGTCTCTGGCTAAACTGTGGGTAAGAGGGAGGGCAGGGCAGGCCTGGTTGCGGCACTGGCTGCCCAAGAGTGAGCTGCCTGGAAACTCCTGGAAACGGTGTGTCTGGCTCAACAATGAGCAAGAAAGCAAGTCAGACACTTTTAAAATTAGGTTACGTAGACAAAAGCCTATAACCAAAGACAAGATAAGGACGATAACCACAACTGTAAAACATGGAAAAGCCCAGCTCATCCACTGAGCTGAAGGTGAGTGATGGTCCAGGAGGAGAGACACCCTCCACCCCTGAGGACACTGGAGAAGCTCCTCAGCCAGAGGGCAAGGTGAGATACACCCAGGGATTCTCCCTGAAAAGAGCAAAGCACAGCGGCCTCCCCTTGGTAACACACTGGTAAAGGTCACGGTGGGGCACAAGGGAGCCAAGTGCCATCACCACCCAGGGCGAGGATGTGGCTTCCTCCTCTCTCCCCCTCTTGGATCTCTCGCTTCAGGGGAGGGAGCCGCCCTTGGGAGCCAGGGCCTCTGGCCTAGCTGACCTGCGGGTGACAGAGCACAGCCACACCTGCACCCTCGTGACAGACTCAGAGCCAGAACCACCAGCGAAGCCACCCCTCCACTTCTTACCCCAAGATAATACACATGTGTTGTTTTAAGCCACCCAGTCATGGGCGACTTGTTACACAGCAACAGAAAACAACGCTGAAAGGAAGCGGGGGAGGGGAAGTCTATGGAGAAATGACTGTAAAGAAAACCAGAGTACAGAATACCAGCCTGAGTCAGGAAGGCGAGAGAACTGTGTGGAGAAGTCAGAGAAGTGGAGAGAACTGAGAGCAGGAGGCCGGAGAGGCTTGCAGAGTGCTGCCCAAGCGGCAACTTCCCGCCAGGGCGGCAGCCGTGTCCCCACTCCTGATAGGCAGGGTGCGCGGAGAGAGGCAGGGCGCCTGAGACAAGCCATCCCGGCCACACATCTGGCAACCTCCTATCGGACTCACTGGAGACAGGCGTTCTCACAATGCAAACCTCATCAGCCAACTAAGAGACAGCATTTGAAGAAAACCAATGTGATAAAGGTCTTTCCCAGTGATTCAGACAGTAAAGAATCTGCCTGCAATGACGGAGACCTGGGTTTGATCCCTGGGTTGGGAAGATCCCCTAGAGGAGGGCACGGCACCTCACTCCAGTGTTCTTGACTGGAGAATCCTATGGACAGAGGAGTCTGGCAGGTTACAGTCCATGAAGTCGCAAAGAGTCGGACATGACTGAGCGGCTAAGCATAGTACAATGTGATGAAAGAGACACACCAAGCTCTAATAATGGCGGTCTCTGAGAATCACAGGGCAAACAACAAGCTTGCAATTTCTATGTTCAAAGCAATGGACATGATTTTCCACACAGGAGGGAGAAACAAGTAGACAACTTGAGAGGGAAAGATATTGTCAAAAATCAAAGAAACTATGGACGTGTACTGTGTAATTGGACACAGCTTCAGAGTGAAGCAGAAAGAAGATGAAGCTAAGGAACTTTCCAGAATGCAGAGTGAAAGGAAAAAGAGAAAGAAGGTATGAAAGACATGAGGAAGAGATGCTTAAATCCCAGAAGGAAAGAACACAGAGGACCCAGAGAACAATATTCTGATTAAACCAAGAAAATCCAAGGATGAGGAGCGAATCTTAAGCTCACCAATGGCATCACCATGGGGTTGTGGAGATGGGAGTTCTGAGTGGCGGTCTCTCAGTGCAGCTCCATAAAGCATGGAGGCCACTGATAGTACTGAAGCTTTGGTGTATCTGGATTTAGATACCATTGTATGTTGTGCTTTCTACATTTCTTAAGTTTCTATTGTCTCCTTTATCGCCTTCTTGTAGATATTTTATATACTTTATACATTTTGCCATCTTGTAGATATTTCCCTCTACCACTTTATACAGTTTTTTCTTTTTACTTCTTACCCTAAAAATGATCACATGAGTTCCTAACTATCAAACTCTGATATCTTCTCTCTCCACCAAAACAAGCCCTGGGTCTTAAGACCCTGTAACTCCACTCCCTCATCCCTCATGTGGCCCTAGTCATGCATTTTAGTTCTCCTCTTTGTCATTAAGCCCAGCAGACATTTGCCTCATTGCTTTAAGCATTTAATGCATGTTTGGATTCATGGAAATCCACTCAACCTTCTCTGTTTTTAATTTCTTCTAAAATCTCAGAGCTTCTGTACAGGAAACGTTCTTTCCTCTTGAAGTATATCCTATAGAAATGCTTTTAATAAAGGCCTACACCCCCAAGGCATCTCGGGTTTTGTTTCTACGAAATGTGTTTACTGTGCCCTTATTCCTGAACAATTTATTCACAAAGTACCGAAAAACCCAAATAAACGTTCTGGCTAACCAAAAGATATCTGACAAGATAAATCACATGAAATGTTAAAGGAGACTGCTCCAATAGAAGGATGATGGCATCAAACAGAAACTTTTGTTTCATGGATCCATGCAAAAAAGTAACAAGTATCACAACAAAGAAATTGAATTCATAGTTTAAAACTTTCTGACAAAGAAAACACCACACTCGAATGGCTTTCATGGAAAAATTCTAGTAAACAATTAGGAAATACAGTACACCAATTCTACACAAACTCCTCCAGAAAATAAAAAAATAAAAAAGTTGCTTCTCAACTCATTTTCTGAGGTCAAAATTACATCAACAACAAAACCACAAAAACCAATTTCAAGGAAAGAAACTTACACCCCCAAATCCTTCATGAGCATACATGCAAAAATACTTAAACAAATCCCTTTTATATAATATATCATAACTAAGTAGGATTTGACCCAGTAATGTAAGTTCAGCATTTGACAGTCAAGCAATGTAATCTACCATTTTACAGATTAAAAATTAAAAACCATTTTTTTAATAGATGTAGAAAAAGCATTTGACAAAATTCAACAAGCATTCATGATACAAATTCTTAAATTCTTACACTTAATAAAAGGGCTTCCTAGGTGGCGCTAATGAAAAAGTATCTGCCTGCCAATGCAGGAGATGCAAGAGTTGCGGGTTTGATCCCTGGGTCTGGAAGATCCACTGGAGTAGGAAATGGCAACCCACTCCAGTGTTCTTGCCTGAAAAAGTCCATGGACACAGGAGCCTGGTGGGCTATAATTTATGGTGTCACAAACAGTCGGACATGACTGAGTAACTGAGCACAAACCTGATAAACGCGTCTATGGAAAACCGACAGCTATCGTCATACTTAATGGTGAGAAACTGAATCCTATCCACTTAAGATGAAAAACAAGGCAAGGATGTCCATTCTCACCATCTCTAACCAACATCATACTGGAGATTCCAAGCACAATAAAGGGAGTAAGAGAAATAAAGAGTATACAGATTGGAACCTGTAAAAGAAATAGACACAAGATCACTATACAAAAATCAGCTGTATTTATCTACATGAACAAGAAAAATTCAAAATAAAATAAAGAAAACAATTATATTTGCAAAGGCATGGAAAATAATAAAACATTTAGGAATAAGTTTAACTAAAATGTAAGACTTGTATTGTGAAAACTAAAAAGAAAAAAAAAAGGACTGGCTGTATATTGTCACCCTGCTTATTTAATATCTATGCAGAATACATCACACAAAATGTCAGGCTGGATGAAGCAGAAGGTGGAATCAAGATTGCCAGAAGAAATATCAACAACTTCAGATATGTAGATGATACACCTTAATGGCAGAAACTGAAGAGGAACTAAAGAGCCTCTTGATAAAGGTGAAAGAGGAAACTGAAAAAGCTGGCTCAAAACTCAACATTCAAAAAACTAAGATTATGGCATCCGGTCCCATCACTTCATGGCAAATAGATGGGGAGAAAATGGAAACAGTGGCAGATTTTCTTTTCTTAGGCTCCAAAATCACTGTGAACAGTGACTGCAGCCATGAAATTAAAAGATGCTTGACCCTTGAAAGAAAAGCTATGATAAACCTAGACAGCATATTAAAAAGCAGACATTACTTTGCTGACAAAGGACCGTCTAGTCCAAGCTATGGTTTTTCCAATAGTCATGTAAGGATGTGAGAGTTGTACTATACAGAAGGCTGAGCACTGAAGAACTGATGCTTTTAACTGTGGTGTTGGAGAAGACTCTTGAGAGTCCTTTGGACAGCAGAGATTAAACCAATCAATCCTAAAGTAAATCAACTCTGAATATTATTGGAAGGGCTGATGCCAAAGCTCCAATACTTTGGCCGCCTGTTGTGAAGAGTCAACTCATTGGAAAAGACCCTGATGCTGGGAAAGATTGAAGGCAAAAGGAGAAGGGGGTGGCAGAGGATAAGATGGTTGGATGGCATCACTGATTCAATGGACATGAGTTTGAGCAAACTTTGAGAGATAGTGAAGGCAGGGAAGCCTGGCGTGCTACAGTCCATGGGTCGCAAAGAGTTGGACATAACTTAGCAACTGAATAAAAACAACAAAGACTTGTATCATGAAAACTAAAAAATATCACTGAAATAAATTACAGAAGACCTAATAAAGATATCTTCTGTTCCTGGATTGAAGGACTTCCTATTTTTAACAAGGCAATACTCCAAAATTTATCTACAGATTCAAGATAATCATTGTCAAATGCCCATCTCTCCTTTTTTACATATATGGGCAAGCTGATCCTATCACCCAGATGGAACTGCAAAACAAACAACAACAACAACAAAAGAATATCCAAATACTCAAAAACAATCTTGAAAAGAATAAAGTCAAAAGACTCATCCTTGCCAATTTCAAAACCTACTACAATTCTATGGAATTTGAGACTGCATAGTACTGGTTGGCCAAAAAGTTTTAACATCTTACAGAAAAAAATGAGTGAACTTTTTGGCCAACCCAATACTAGCATAATGGTATACATATAGATAATGGCTTAGAACTGAGTCTAGAAATAAACCCATACATCTATGATCAAGTGAATTTCAACTAGGATGCTGAGACCATTCAATGGAGGAAGGAATAGTTTTTTCACCAAATGGTGCTGGGACAATTGGATATCCACATGCAAGAGAATGAATTTGGACTCTTGATTTATACCATATAGAAAAATTAACTCATAATGGATCAGAAACCTAAATATAAGAACTAAATTATAAAGCACTTAGAAGAAAATAGGGCAAGAGCTTCACAACACTGGATTTGGAAGTAATCAAAGAAAGAAATGGATAATTGGACTTCATAAAAATTTTAAGCTTTTGTGTATCAAAGCACAGTACCAAAGGCACAAGTAACCAAAGAAAAAATAGATAACTGAATGTCACAAAAATTTAAAACTTTTATGTATTAAAGCATACTCCCAAGAAAGTGAAAAGATAATACAAAGAATGGGAGAAAAATTATATCAATTATATATCTAAGGGTCTAGTATTCAGAATTTATAAATTCAACAATGAAAAAAGACATACCAATTAAAAACTGAGAAAGGAATTTGAATAGATATTTCTCCAAAGAAGATATACAAATGGCCAACAAACACATGAAAAGATGCTTAACATCACTAGTCACTAGAAACATGTTAGTCAATACCACAATAGGATATCACTTCTCACCATCTAAGATGGCTAGAATCCCAAAACTGGATGATACAGAGAAACTGGAACACTGAAACATTGCTGGTGGAAATTAAATGGTATAGCCACACTGGAAAATATTTTGGCATTTCTTCAAAGAGTAATCATTTGGTCCCACAATTCCACTCCTAGATATAAACCCAATAAATTAAAACATATATTCATACAAAAATATTTGTAAATAATTATAACAGCTAAAAGGTGGAAATAACTTAAATATCCATCAATTGATGAACAGATAAAGTGTGCCATATCCCTATGACAGGTTATTATTTAGGCCCCAAAGGCATATAGTACTAAAAGATGCTGTACTATACACAGACCTTGAAACAATTATGCTAAGTGAAAAAGCCAGTCACAAAAGGTGATACATGCTTCCGTTTACATAAAGTATCCAGAATAAGCAAATTCATAGAGACAGAGAGTAGATCAGTGGTTGCTAGGGACTGGGAGAACGTTCTGGAATTAGACTGTGGTGATGGATGCACAAGCTAGTGAACATACTGAAAACCACTGACCTTTACACTTTAAAATGGTGACAGCCATGATATAGAATTTTATCCCCAAAATAAAATAAAAACAAAGAAGATGCTGATTACCCTCAAATGAATCTGTAGATCCAACACAATTCCAGTCAGTCTTTTGTGTAGAAATTGACTAAAACTAAAATTTCTATGGAAAAGCCAAGGACTTAGAATAGGAAAACAGATGACATGCTATTATACATACAAAATCCTGAAAACTCTACCAGAAAACTACTAGAGCTCATCAGTGAATCAGTAAAGTTGCAGGATTCAAAATTAGAAATCTGTTGCATTTCTACACATTAACAATGAAAGATCAGAAGGAGAAATTAAAGAAACAATCCCATTTACCACCGCATCAAAAAGAATAAAACACCTAGGAATAAACCTACCTAAGAAGGCATAAAAAAGAAAGAAAGAAAGCCATTTGCAGCAACTTGGATGAACCTAGAGATCATCATCTAAGTGAAGTAAGCCAGAGAAAGACAAATACCATATGATATCTCTTATATGTGGAATTTTAAAAAATGACACAAATGAACTTACATGCAAAACAGAAATAGACACGCAGACATAAAACACAAATTTATGGCTATCAAAGGGAAAAGGGGCAGGGAAGGATAAATTAGGAGTTTTGGATTAAGAAACATACAGATTAACAAATATACAAAATAGATAACTGACAAGTACCTACTATATAGCACACAGAACTATACTCAATATTTTGCAATAATATATAGCAGAAAAGAATCTAGGAAAAATAGGTATATTTGTATGCATACTTGAATCACTTTGCTGTATACTTGAAACTAACACAACATTGTAAATCAACTATACTCCAATTAAAAAAAAAGTAAAAACACTCAATTTTGACAAAGAAAACTAACGTTGGAGGGTTCATCCTACTTGATTTCAAGGCTTACTCTAATACTACAGTAACCAAAATACTGCATTGTTGGTGAAAGGACAAGTGTATAAAGCAATTAAACAGAATACAGAGTCCAGAAATAGATCCACCCAAATATGGTCAACTGATGAGGAAAAGACAATTAACAGAGAAAACAACAGTACTTAACAAACCATGCTGAAAGAAAGGTACACCCACAGGGGAAAAAAGAAGCTGTACCTGCAGTTTGCACCATATTAAAAACAAAACAAAAGAAAAATATGAAATGGATCAGGGGGGGAGAATGTAAAACCCAATACTATAGAATTTCCAGAAAAAAAAAAAAAAGGAAATAATCTTTGTGACCTTGAGGAAGGCATAGAATTTTTAGTTAGGATGTAGAGCATTAACTATAAAAGAAAAACTAAACAAATTTTACTTTATCAAGACTAAACACTGCTGTTTGAAAGGCATTATTGAGAAAATAAACACTCAAGCCACACTCTGGGAGAAAATATTTGGAAAATAAGGGTCTGATAAATGACTATTACCCAGCGTATTCAACAAATCCTCACAACTCAGTGATAATAACACGATTAGTATGGATTTTTTAATAGGCAAAATATTTGAACAGACATTTCACCAAAGAAGACACACAGATGGCAAATAAACATGGGAAAAATGTTCAGTATCATCAGTCATCAGAAAGTTGCAAGTGAAAACTGAGAAATACCACTATACACCCACTAGAAAGAATAAAATTTTTAAAACTGACATCAAGAGCTAACATTTCAAGAGCAAGTGCTTGTGGGGATAATAGTGCAGTAACTTAGGAGAACAACTCGGGTGTTTCTTAACAGAGTTAAACACACACACTTACTATATGTCATAGAAAAGCCCACTCCTAGGATTTACCTATGACAAGCAAGGACATACATCCACATAAAGGCCAACATGAGAAAGTTTATAGCAGGTTTATTTAAGATCTCTGAAACTGTAAACCTCCAAACATCCATCAATCAGTGGATGGACTCAACAACAACATGGACACATCTCAAAGGCATTATGGGTAAATGGAAAAAAAACAGACGCGAATGCTACATACTGTGATTCCATTTACACAATATTCTATGGAAGTAAAATTGCAGATACAATAAGCAGATCAGCATTTGGGGCTTGAGGTGAAAGAAGGGGTAGGAAGGAATTTGAGGGTAAGGAAAATATTCTATCACTATATTATGATTGTGTTGATAACTAATATTTGCATAAGCTTGTCAAAACTCATAAAACTGTATCCCTAAAAAAGTGAATTTTATACTACATAAATTATACTTCAATAATCTTGATGTGGGGGGAAAAAAATAAGATGACTCCCATCAGGATAAGCATAAAGAAATCTAGATGACTCTAGAACACATGTATACCTGTGGCGGATTCATTTCAATATTTGGCAAAACCAATACAATATTGTAAAGTTTAAAAATAAAATAAAATTTAAGAAAAAACTCATTAAAAAAAAAAGAAATCTAGATGAATCCTACACGAGATAAACATAAAGAAATCTATACCTAAACACACCATGGTGAAACTACATAACACCAAAGACATAGAAGATTTTAAAAGTAACCAATTTCAAAAACTCCTTGAAATGAGTATCACTTAGATTAAGACATTGCTTCTCAACAAGGGAAGCCAAAGACAGCAGAATACAGTCTTTGCCAACTCCAAGAAAGTAACTTTCCACCTAGAACGTTAAGAAATACCTTTCTTACACATCTTTTAAGAATAAAGTGGAAGATAATTTTAGTGTTATTTCGAGACATTTTTCTTGTAATTGCTTTTGGCTAGGGGTAGGAACTGCTACTAACTGCTCTGTTACTGAATCTTCAGCCTCTACTAAAGCCTGAACTAGGATCAGTCAGTCCTAAAGGAAATAAACCCTGAATATTCATTGGAAGGACTGATACTGAAGCTGAAGCTTCAATACTTTGGCCACCTGATGTGAAAAGCCAACTCATTGGAAAAGACCCTGATGCTGGGAAAGATTGAGGGCAGGAGGAGAAGGGGACAACAGAGGATGAGATGGTTGGATGGCATCATCGATTCAAAGAACATGAACTTGGGCAAACTCTGGGGGGTGGTGAGGGACAAGGAGGTCTGGTGTGCTTCCATCCATGGGATCACAAAGAGTTGGACACAACTTGGCGACTGAACAACAATGGGATCATGGGAAGTTCCACCTATGTCTTTAGGGCACTGTGAGAAGATCCCAAGCTCAACAGAAAACTCGAGAGGATTTTCAAGCTGTATCAAGAGAAAAAATGAAAATTAAAAAATGCTGCTGAAACTTAAAATAATTTCTAGGAGTCATAAATAGAGACACAGACAGATTTTAGTAGATTAACGCCAAAATTAAACAACTGCAGAGAAGGAAATGAGTCAGTGAAAAAATAACCACCAAAACAAATAAATAAATAAACCCACTGGCAAGATGCCAACAAGTAAGTCAACACACTAGACTTCCAGAATTCAATGGAAAAGATTTATTGGTCTGATATTAATTTTTCACTGGATACCTGAACATTTCTGTGATACCCCCTCTTCACTACAGTAATATCTTATATATATCTACAAAGCAAAGATGTATCACTATTCCTGAACTTGTAAACAAAGCTTTTCCTAAAGAAGAGTACAGTGCATGCCAGTTTTTCCCATTAGAACTGATTTTCATTTTTGAAAGCAATCTTAGGTAAAACGTCTCAGCATGACTTATTAAATATGTTTTGAACATTAAAAACAAAACATATGATAAAAGGAAAATAAAGAAGAATGCAGTTTAAAATTGTTTTCTGCTAACATTCTACCATGACGCAGAAGCAGCAGCGGTTAGAAGCAGCAGCACCTAAAGAAGAAAAGAAGAGCCAAGATGGTGAAGGCGCATGGGCGCATCTAAACAGGCAGCGCTGGTGGGAAATGACACAGGGCAGGGTGCTATCAGTTCAGTTCAGTCGCTCAGTGGTGTCCGACTCTTTGTGACCCCATGAATCACAGCACGCCAGGGCTCCCTGTCTATCACCAACTCCTGGAGTTCACTCATACTCACGTGCATCGAGTCAGTGATGCCATCCAGCCGTCTCATCCTCTGTCGTCCCCTTCTCTTCCTGCCCCCAATCCCTCCCAGCATCAGAGTCTTTTCCAATGAGTCAACTCTTCACATGAGGTGGCCAAAATACTGGAGTTTCAGCTTTAGCATCATTCCTTCCAAAGAAATCCCAGGGCTGATCTCCTTTAGAATGGACTGGTTGCATCTCCTTGCAGTCCAAGGGACTCTCAAGAGTCTTCTCCAACACCACAGTTCAAAAGCATTAATTCTTGGGCGCTCAGCTTTCTTCACAGTCCAACTCTCACCTCCATACATGACCACTGGAAAAACCATAGCCTTGACTAGATGGACCTTTGCTGGCAAAGTAATACCTCTGCTTTTGAATATGCTATCTAGGTTGGTCATAACTTTCCTTCCAAGGAGTAAGCGTCTTTTAATTTCATGGCTGCAGTCACCATCTGCAGTGATTTTGGAGCCCAAAATAATAAAGTCTGACACTGTTTCCACTGTTTCCCCATCTATTTCCCATGAAGTAATGGGACCGGATGCCATGATCTTTGTTTTCTGAATGTTGAGCTTTAAGCCAACTTTTTCACTCTCCACTTTCACTTTCATCAAGAGGCTTTTGAGTTCCTCTTCACTTTCTGCCATAAGGGTGGTGTCATCTGCATATCTGAGGTTATTGATATTTCTCCCGGAAATCTTGATTCCAGCTTGTGCTTCTTCCAGCCCAGCATTTCTCATGATGTATTTTGCATAGAAGTTAAATAAGTAGGGTGACAATATACAGCCTTGACGAACTCCTTTTCCTATTTGGAACCAGTCTGTTGTTCCATGTCCGGTTCTAACTGTTGCTTCCTGACCTACATAGAGGAAAACAACAGAATGGGGAAGACTAGAGATCTCTTCAAGAAAATTAGAGATACCAAGGGAATATTTCATGCAAAGATGGGCTCAATAAAGGACAGAAATGGAATGGACCTAACAGAAGCAGAAGATATTAAGAAGAGGTGGCAAGAATACACAGAAGAACTGTACAAAAAAGATCTTCACAACCCAGATAATCACGATGGTGTGCTCACTGACCTAGAGCCAGACATCCTGGAATGTGAAGTCAAGTGGGCCTTAGAAAGCATCACTATGAACAAAGCTAGTGAAGGTGATAGAATTCCAGTGGAGCTATTTCAAATCCTGAAGGATGATGCTGTGAAAGGGCTGCAGTCAATATGCCAGAAAATTTGGAAAACTCAGCAGTGGCCACAGGACTGGAGAAGGTCAGTTTTCATTCCAATCCCAAAGAAAGGCAATGCCAAAGAATGCTCAAACTACCACACAATTGCACTCATCTCACACACTAGTAAAGTAATGCTCAAAATTCTCCAAGCCAGGCTTCAGCTATACGTGAACCATAAACTTCCAGATGTTCAAGCTGGTTTTAGAAAAGGCAGAGGAGCCAGAGATCAAATTGCCAACATCTGCTGGATCATTGAAAAAGCAAGAGAGTTACAGGAAAACATCTATTTCTGCTTTATTGACTATGCCAAAGCCTTTGACTGTGTGGATCACAAAAAACTGTGGAAAATTCTGAAAGAGATGGGAATACCAGACCACCTGACCTGCCTCTTGAGAAACCTACATGCAGGTCTGGAAGCAACAGTTAGAACTGGACATGGAAAGTGCCATTAGATATATGCAACAACAGAGAATGATAATAACACCTGAGGCAGGAGAGGATAACCACAGATAAGGCATTTTAAGAGTCTTGTATCATTTGGGATGTTTAAAGATTAACTTTAAACACTGATAAATCAAGTACACATGGAAGACAAACATGAAAATAAGAGAAACCAAAATTATATAAGCAAAGGAGAAAACTGATGAGGAAAAAATATACAAAAGGACAGAAAAAATTTAAACAAGATTTCCAAGTTATGTCCACTGGACATACACAGAGCTTACACTCAAAACAGCAAAATAGGTTCTACTTTGAAGCACAGAATATTGCTGATGCTTGCCCACATGAGCCATCCTCCATGCATGTCAAAGCTGATGAACACAGAGACCACCTTGCTAGCAATGCAGTGAACCAAGAAATTAAAATATTCTAAAATATTCCATATATAAACATCGATGTATATTTTAATGTAATTTACTTTTCAAACTCTATGTGTTCAGAATTGAGAAACATTTCTTAATAACTTATAAGTTAAGAAAGAAGCCATAGTAGAAATATAACATCTATAAGTTAAGGATTATAAAAGTTGTATATATCTTAATTTGTGCACTACAACAAGCTGTACTTAGAAAGAAATGCTTAACTTTAAATTAAATTTATCAATTATATTGATTTATAAATTAATCTGTATGAAAAGAATGCCAAATATAAATGAACAAAAATCCAATAATAAATTAGAAGAACAGCAAAATGAACCACAAAAAGCAAAAGGAAGAAAATAAAAACTGAAATTAATGAAACAAAAAATAAATCTCCCATAAAAAAATCAACTTACTGAAATCCTTGAAAAAACAAAAAATTAAACTATATGAGTACTAAGATAAAATGAGTGATTTTTTCTTTAATCTGAGCTTGGGAAAAGGCTCTCTAGCTATCACTAAAAACACTTGATATAATAAAGAAAAGATAGATAAATTGAACTTTATAAAAAATAAAAACATTTGGCATAGCAAAATTGCCATGGGAAAGTATTTATGACAGATAAATGGAAAAAATATCTCAACATATATCACCATATTCTTCACAATACGGTGTCATAAAAGTGACAGAAAGGCTGTGAAAATGTTCTAGATTAAAGGAGACTAAAGACCGGAGACAACGAAGTGTGACACAAACTGGAGACCAGACCCTGGACCTGATGGGGACCTGATCTGACTTGAGGGAAGCCACAATGCAGACAGCACTGAACCAATGGAAGATACTGGATCGCAGTCTGTGGGTTAAAGCCTGGTACCTGACTGCGTAAGAGAACATCCCACTCCTGGCAAACAGCAGCCCCTGTGCCCTAAACCCAAATGCCGTGGCCAGACTCCTTGGAGACCAGCATCTTAGCAGCATTCCAGGCTTGCTGCATATCCTCAAGCTTCAGACTTTGTTTCTTTACTATCTCCTTTTCAGGTTTTACATGTATTCAAACAGTTCCTATTAAAAAACAAGCAGACAACTCTTCTCTAGACCCATGTTTTCAGGGTCAGACATTTAAACAGCCATCCATATGTTCTCTCTCCCATCACTTGAGGCCGGTGACCACGGCATGCTCTGGCATCAGTGAGATGATGTTTCCACTCCCTCCCTGTGTTGCTGAGTCACAACACACCTGACAGACATCTTCCATCCTCATCTTACCACACTTTCCTTCCTCTCGACCTGAAAAAAAGAAACAAGTTTTGCCATGCTCTGACATAAATCCTACCAATTTTTTCATAGGTCAGTCTCCCAAGGCAATGGAAAAGAAAATTAAAAAATGGAAACAAAAATTTAAAAAATAAACTAATCAAACTTATAAGTTTTTTTTAAATTTAATTTTATTGAAGGATAATTGCTTTATAGAATTTTGTTGTTTTCTGTCAAACTTCAACATGAACCAGCAATAGGTATACATATATCCCCTCCCTTTTGAACCTCTCTCCCATCTCCCTCCCCATCCCACCTCTCTAGGTTGATACAGAGCCCCTGTTTGAGTTTCTGAGCCATACAGCAAATTCCCGTTGGCTATCTATTTTACATATGGTAATGTAACTTTATGCCAAAGAATGCTCAAACTACCACACAATTGCACTCATCTCACACACTAGTAAAGTAATGCTCAAAATTCTCCAAGCCAGTCTTCAGCAATACGTGAACCGTGAACTTCCAGATGTTCAAGCTGGTTTTAGAAAAGGCAGAGGAACCAGAGATCAAATTGCCAACATCTGCTGGATCATCGAAAAAGCAAGAGAGTTACAGGAAAACATCTATTTCTGCTTTATTGACTATGCCAAAGCCTTTGACTGTGTGGATCACAATAAACTGTGGAAAATTCTGAAAGAGATGGGAATACCAGACCACCTGACCTGCCTCTTGAGAAATCTGTATGCAGGTCAGGAAGCAACAGTTAGAACAGGACATGGAACAACAGACTGGTTCCAAATAGGAAAAGGAGTCCATCAAGGCTGTATATTGTCACCCTGCTTATTTAACTTCTATGCAGAGTACATCATGAGAAATGCTGGGCTGGAAGAAGCACAAGCTGGAATCAAGATTTCTGGGAGAAATATCAATAACCTCAGATATGCAGATGACACCACCCTTGTGGCAGAAAGTGAAGAGGAACTCAAAAGCCTCTTGATGAAAGTGAAAGAGGAGAGTGAAAGATGTCGATGGACATCTAGTTGCTTCCATATTCTAGCTATTGTAAACAGCTGCAATGAACAATGGGATATATGTGTCTTTTTCAACCCTGGTTTCCTCAGGGTATATGCCTAGGAGTGGGATTGCTGGGTCATATAGTGGTTTCATTCCTAGTTTTTTTTAAGAAATCTCCATACCATCTTCCATAATAGCTGTATCAATTTACATTCCCACCAACAGTGCAAGAGTGTTCCCTTTTCTCAATACCCTCTCCAGCATTTATTGTTTGCAGACTTTTTGATGAGGGCCATTCTGACCATTGTGAGGTGATATCTCATTGTGGTTTTGATTTGCATTTCCCTAACTATGAGTGATGTTGAGCATCTTTTCATGTATTTGTTAGCCATCTGTATGCCTTCTTTGGAGAAATGTCTGTTTAGGTTAAAATTCCCACTTTTTGATTGGGTTGTTTTTCTGGCATTGAGTTGTATGAGCTGCTTGTATTTTGGAAATTAATCCTTTGTCAGTTGTTTCATTTGCTATTATTTTCTCCCATTCTGAGGGTTGTCTTTTCACCTTGCTTATAGTTTCCTTTTGCAAAAGCTTTTAAGTTTAATCAGGTCCCACTTGTTTACTTTTGTTTTAATTCTGTTACTCTAGGAGGTGGGTCATAGAGGATCTTGCTTTGATTTATGTCATCGAATGTTCTGCCTATGTTTTCCTCTAAGAGTTTTATAGTTTTTGGTCTTACATTGAGGTCTTTAATCCACTTTGAGTTTATCTTTGTGTATGGTGTTAGGAAGTGTTCTAATTTCATTCTTTTACACATAGCTGTCCAGTTTTCCCAGCACCATTTATTGAAGAGGCTGTCTTTGCCCCATTGTATATTCTTGCCTCCTTTGTCAAAAAAAAGGTACCCATAGGTGCATGGGTTTATTTCTGGGCTTTCTATCTTGCTCCATTGGTCTCTATTTCTGTTTTTGTGCCAGTACCATACTGTCTTGATGACTGTAGCTTTGTAGTATAATCTGAAGTCAGGAAGGTTGATTCTTCCAGCCTCCATTCTTCTTTCTCAAGACTGCTTTGGCTATTCGGGGTCTTTTGTGTTTCCATATGAACTGTGATGGAGAAAGAAATGGCAACCCACTCCAGTTTTCTTGCCTAGAGAATCCTGTGGACTGAGGAGCCTGGTGGGCTGCCATCTATGGGGTCACACAGAGCTGGACACGATTGAAGTGACTTAGCATGCATGCATGCACTGGAGAAGAAAATGGCAACCCACTCCAGTATTCTTGCCTGGAGAATCCCAGGGGCAGAGGAGCCTGCTGGGCTGCCGACTATGGGGTCGCACAGAGTCGGACATGACTGAAGTGACTTAGCAGCAGCAGCAGCAGCGTGAATTGTGAAATTTTTTGTTCTAGTTATGTGAAAAATGCCATTGGTAATTTGATAGGGATCACATTGAATCTGTAGATTTCATTTGGCAGTATAGTCATTTTCACAATATTGATTCTTCCTACCCAGGAACATGGAATATCTCTCCATCTGTTTATATCATCTTTGATTTCTTTCACTAGTGTCTTATAATTTTCTGTGTACAGTTATTTTGTCTCCTTAGGTAAGTTTATTCCTAGATATTTAATTCTTTTTGTTGCAATGGTGAATGCGATTGATTCCTTAATTTCTCTTTCTGATTTTTCATTGTTAGTATATAGAAATGCAAGTGATTTCTGTGTATTGATTTTGTATCCTGCAACTTTGCTAAATTCACTGATTAGCTCTAGTAATTTTCTGATACTATTTTTAGGGTTTTCTATGTACACTGTCATGTCATCTGCAAACAGTGAGAGCTTTACTTCTTTTCCAATCTGGATTCCTTTTATTTCTTTTTATTTGCTGATTGCTGTAGCTAGGACTTCCAGAACTATGTTGAATAATAAAGGTGAAAGTGGACACCGTTGTCTTGTTCCTGATCTTAGGGGGAATGCTTTCAGTTTTTCACCATTGAGAATAATGTTTGCTGTAGGCTTATTATAAATGGCCTTTACTGTGTTGAGGTAGTTTCCTTCTATGCCCATTTTTTGAAGAGTTTTAATCATAAATGGGTGCTGCATATGGACACCTTATCTTCGACAAAGGAGGCAAGAATATACAATGGATTAAAGACAATCTCTTTAACAAGTGGTGCTGGGAACTCTGGTCAACCACTTGTAAAAGACTGAAACTAGAACACTTTCTAACACCATACACAAAAATAAACTCAAAATGGATTAAAGATCTAAACGTAAGACCAGAAACTATAAAACTCCTAGAGGAGAACATAGGCAAAACACTCTCTGACATACATCACAGCAGGATCCTCTATGACCCACCTCCCAGAATATTGGAAATAAAAGCAAAAATAAACAAATGGGACCTAATTAACCTTAAAAGCTTCTGCACATCAAAGGAAACTATTAGCAAGGTGAAAAGACAGCCTTCAGAATGGGAGAAGATAATAGCAAATGAAGCAACTGACAAACAACTAATCTCGAGGATATACAAGCAACTCCTACAGCTCAACTCCAGAAAAATAAATGACCCAATCAAAAAATGGGCCAAAGAACTAAATAGACATTTCTCCAAAGAAGACATACAGATGGCTAACAAACACATGAAAAGATGCTCAACATCACTCATTATCAGAGAAATGCAAATCAAAACCACTATGAGGTACCATTTCACACCAGTCAGAATGGCTGCGATCCAAAAGTCTACAAGTAATAAATGCTGGAGAGGGTGTGGAGAAAAGGGAACCCTCTTACACTGTTGGTGGGAATGCAAACTAGTACAGCCACTATGGAGAACAGTGTGGAGATTCCTTAAAAAACTGGAAATAGACATGCCTTATGATCCAGCAATCCCACTGCTGGGCATACACACTGAGGAAACCAGAAGGGAAAGAGACACGAGTACCCCAATGTTCATCGCAGCACTGTTTATAATAGCCAGGACATGGAAGCAACCTAGATGTCCATCAGCAGATGAATGGATAAGAAAGCTGTGGTACATATACACAATGGAGTATTATTCAGCCATTAAAAAGAATACATTTGAAGCAGTTCTAATGAGGTGGATGAAACTGGAGCCTATTATACAGAGTGAAGTAAGCCAGAAAGAAAAACACCAATACAGTATACTAACGCATATATATGGAATTTAGAAAGATGGTAACAATAACCCTGTGTACGAGACAGCAAAAGAGACACTGATGTATAGAACAGTCTTATGGACTCTGTGGGAGAGGGAGAGGGTGGGAAGATTTGGGAGAATGGCATTGAAACATGTAAAATATCATGTATGAAACGAGTTGCCAGTCCAGGTTCGATGCACGATACTGGATGCTTGGGGCTGGTGCACTGGGACGACCCAGAGGGATGGAATGGGGAGGGAGGAGGGAGGAGGGTTCAGGATGGGGAACACATGTATACCTGTGGCGGATTCATTTTGATATTTGCCAAATCTAATACAGTTATGTTAAGTTTAAAAATAAAATAAAATTAAAAAAAAATAATAAATGGGTGCTGAATTTTGTCAAAGGCTTTTTCTGCATTTATTGAGATTATCATATGGTTTTAATTTTTCAATTTGTTAATATGGTGTATCACATTGATTCATTTGTGTAAATTGAAGAATTCTTGCATCCCTGGAATAAACCCAACTTGATCGTGGTGTATGAGTTTTTTGATGTGTTGCTGAATTCTGTTTGCTAAAATTTTGTTGAGGATTTTTGCATCTATGTTCATCAGTGATATTGGCCTGTCAGTCAGTCAGTTCAGTCGCTCAGTCGTGTCCGACACTTTGCGACCCCATGAACTGCAGCACACCAGGCCTCCCTGTCCATCACCAGCTGTTGGAGTCCACCCAAACCCATGTCCATCGAGTCAGTGATGCCATCCAACCATCTCATCCTCCGTCGTCCCCTTCTCCTCCTGCCCTCAATCTTCCCCAGCATCAGGGTCTTTTCAAATGAGTCAGCTCTTCACATCAGGTGGCCAAAGTATTGGAGTTTCAGCTTCAACATCAGTCCTTCCAGTGAACACCCAGGACTGATCTCCTTTAGGATGGACTGGTTGGATCTCCTTGCAGTCCAAGGGACTCTCAAGAGTCTTCTCCAACACCACAGTTCAAAAGCATCGATTCTTCTGTGCTCAGCTTTCTTTATAGTCCAACTCTCACATCCATACATGACCACTGGAAAAACCATAGCCTTGACTAGACAGACCTTTGTTGAGAAAGTAACCTGTCTCTGCTTTTGAATATGCTGTCTTGGTTGGTCATAATGTTCCTTCCAAGGAGTAAGTGTCTAATTTCATGGCTGCAATCACCATCTGCAGTGATTTTGGAGCCCAGAAAAATAAAGTCAGCCACTGTTTCCACTGTTTCCCCATCTATTTGACATGAAGTGATGGGACTGGATGCCATGATCTTAGTTTTCTGAAATATCGGCCTGTAGTTTTCTTTTTCGTGTTGTCTTTGTCTGATTTTGATATCAGGGTGATGGTAGCCTCATAGAATGAGTCTGGAAGTGTTCCTTCCTCTGCAATTTTTAAAAAGAGTTTTAGAAGGATAAAAATTAGCTCTTCTCTAAATGTTTGATAGAATTCTCCTGTGAAGCCATCTGGCCCTGGGCTTTTGTTTTTGGGAGATTTTTGATCACAGCTTGTAATTGGGTTGTTCATAATTTCTATTTCTTCCTGTTTCAGTCTTGGAAGATTGAACTTTTCTAAGAGTCTGTCCATTTCTTCCAGGTTATCCATTTTATTGCCATACAGTTGCTCCTAATAATCTTTTACAATCTTTTGTGTATCTGCATTGTCTGTTCTAACCTCTCCTTTTTTGTTTCTAATTTTGTTGATTTGATTCTTCTCTTTTTTTCTTGATGAGTCTGGCTAAAGGTTTGTCAATTTTGTTTACCTTCTCAAAGAATCAGCTTTTAGTTTTATTAATCTTTACTATTGTTTCTTTCATTTTTTTTTTCATTTATTTCTGCTTGGATCTTTATGATTTCTTTCCATCTGCTAATTTTGGGGTTTTATTGTTCTTCTTTTTCCAGTTGTATTAGGTGTAAAGTTAGGTTGTCTATTCGATGTTTTTCTTGTTTCTTGAGGTAGGATTGTATTGCTATAAACTTCCCTCTTAGGACTGCTTTTGCTACATCCCATAGGTTTTGATTTGTCATGTTTTCATTGACATTTGTTTCTAGAATTTTTTTTTTCTCTTTTGATTTCTTCAATAAACT
Organism: Bubalus kerabau; assembly: GCF_029407905.1. Lineage (NCBI taxonomy): Eukaryota > Metazoa > Chordata > Mammalia > Artiodactyla > Bovidae > Bubalus > Bubalus kerabau. The sequence continues at coordinate 191,862,108 of NC_073625.1, read as the reverse complement.
GTTGGTTATTTAGAAACATGTTTAATCTCTATGTGTTTCTGTTTCTGTTTCTTAACATTTTTTCCTTGTAATTGATATCTAGTCTCATATCACTGTGATCGGAGAAGATGCTTGATATGATTTCAATTTTCTTAAATTTCCTGAGGTTTGATTTGTGACCCAAGATGTGGTCTATCCTGGAGAATGTCCCATGAGCATTTGAGAAGGTGTATTCTTCTGCATTTGGATGGAATGTCTTGAAGATATCAATGAGATCCATCTCGTTTAATGTATCATTTAAGACGTGTTTCCTTATTAATTTTCTGTTTTGATGATCTGTCCATTGGTATGAGTGAGGTGTTAAAGTCTCCTACTATTATTGTGTTACTGTCAATTTCTCCTTTTATGTCTGTTAGTTTTTGTCTTATGTACTGAGGTGCTCCTATGTTGGTTGCATAAACATTTACAATTGTTATGTCATCCTCTTGGATTGATCCCTTGACCATTATGTAGTGTCCTTCCTTATCTCTTGTAATTTTCTTTATTTTAAAATCTATGTTGTCTGATATGAGGATTGCTACTCCAGCTTTAATTTGCTTCCCATTTGCATGGAATGTATTTTTCCATCCTCTCACTTTCAGTCTATATGTGTCTTGAGGTCTGAAGTGGGTTTCTTGTAGACAGCATATATATGGCTCTTATTTTTTTATCCATTCAGCTAGTCTGTGTTTTTTGGTTGGAGCATTTAATCCATTTACATTTAAGGTAAATATTGATATATATGTTCTTATTGCCATTTTCTTAATTGTTTGGGGTTGATTTTGTAGATCTTTTTTCTTCTCTTGTATTTCTTGACTATATAAGTCCTTTTAACATTTGTTGTAAAGCTGGTTTGGTGGTACTGAATTCTGTTAACTTTTGTTTGTCTGAAAAGCTTTTTATTTCTCCATCAATTTTGAATGAGATCCTTGCTGGGTACAGTAACCTTGGTGTAGATTTTTCCCGTTCAGTACTTTAAATATATCCTGCCATTCCCTTCTGGCCTGCAGAGTTTCTGCTGAAAGATCAGCTGTTAAGCATATGGGGTTTCCCTTATATCCACTTGTTGCTTCTCCCTTGCTGCTTTTAATATTCTTTCTTTGTCTTTAGTCTTTGTTAGTTTGATTAGTATGTGCCCTGGCATGTTTCTCCTTGGGTTTATCCTGTATGGGACTCTTTGTGCCTCTTGGACTTGATTAAATATTTCCTTTTCCATGTTGGGGAAATTTTCAACTATAATCTCTTCAAAAATTTTCTCATACACTTTCTTTTCCTCTTCTTCTTCTGGGACCCCTATAATTCGAATGTTAGTGCATTTGATATTGTCCCAGTGTTCTCTTAGACTATCCTCAGTTCTTTTTATTCTTTTTATTTTATTCTGCTCTTCAGAAGTTATTTCCATCACTTTATTTTCCAGCTCACTGATTCTGCTGTTCTTCTGCTTCAGATATTCTGCTATTGATTCCTTCTAGAGTATTTTTAATTCCAGTAATTATGTTGTTTGTCTCTGCATATTTATTATTTAATTCTTCTAGGTCTTTATTAATTGATTCTTGCATTTTTTCCATTTTGCTTTCAAGGTTTTTGATCATCTTTACTATCATTATTCTGAATTCTTTTTCAAGTAGTTTGCCTATTTCCTCTTCATTTATTTGGACTTCTGTGTTTCTAGTTTGGCCCTTCATTTGTGTAGTGTTTCTCTGCCTTTTCATTATTTTTTTTTTTAACTTATTGTGTTTGAGGTCTCCTTTTCCCAGACTTCAAGGTTGAATTCTTTCTTCCTTTTGCTTTCTGCCCTCTAAGGTTGGTCCAGTGGTTTGTGTAAGCTTCTTATAGGGTGAGATCTGTGCTGAGTTTTTTCTTGTTTGTTTCACCTCTGATAAGCAAGGCTGAGTGAGGTTGCAATTCTGTCTGCTGATGACTGGGTTTGTATTTTTGTTTTGTTTGTTGTTTAGGTGAGGCGTCCTGCACAGGGTGCTGTTGGTGGTTGGGTGATGCTGGGTATTGTATTCCAGTGGTTTCCTTTTCATGAGTTCTCACTATTTGATACCCCCTAGGGTTAGTTCGTCCAAGGCAAGGAGCAGCTGCTGCACTTTGCTGGAGCAGCTGTGAAGAGATACCCCACGTCCAAGGTAAGAGAAACCCAAATAAGACAGTAGGTGTTGCAAGAGGGCATCAGAGGGCAGACACACTGAAACCATACTCACAGAAAACTTGTCAATCTAATCACACTAGGACCACAGCCTTGTCTAACTCAATGAAACTAAGCCATGCCCGTGGGGCCACCCAAGACGGGCAGGTCATGGTGGAGAGATCTGACAGAATGTGGTCCACTGGAGAAGGGAATAGCAAACCACTTCAGTATTCTTGCCTTGAGAACCCCATGAACAGTATGAAAAGGAAAAATGATAGGATACTGAAAGAGGAACTCCCCAGGTCCGTAGGTGCCCAATATGTTACTGGAGATCAGTGGAGAAATAACTCCAGAAAGAATGAAGGGATGGAGCCAAAGCAAAAACAATACCCGGTTGTGAACGTGACTGGTGATAGAAGCAAGGTCCGATGCTGTAAAGAGCAATATTGCATAGGAACCTGGAATGTCAGGTCCATGAATCAAGGCAAACTGGAAGTGGTCAAACAAGAGATGGCAAGAGTGAACGTCGACATCCTAGGAATCAGCGAACTAAAATGGACTGGAATGGGTGACTTTAACTCAGATGACCATTATATCTACTACTGCAGGCAGGAATCCCTCAGAAGAAATGGAGTAGCCATCATGGTCAACAAAAGAGTCCGAAATGCAGTACTTGGATGCAATCTCAAAAACGACAGAATGATCTCTGTTCGTTTCCAAGGCAAACCATTCAATATCACAGTAATCCAAGTCTATGCCCCAACCAGTAATGCTGAAGAAGCTGAAGTTGAACGGTTCTATGAAGACCTGCAAGACCTTTTAGAACTAACACCCAAAAAAGATGTCCTTTTCATTATAGGGGACTGGAATGCAAAAGTGGGAAGTCAAGAAACACCTGGAGTAACAGGCAAATTTGGCCTTGGAATACAGAATGAAGCAGGGCAAAGACTAATAGAGTTTTGCCAAGAAAGTGCACTGGTCATAGAAAACACCCTCTTCCAACAACACAAGAGAAGACTCTACACATGGACATCACCAGATGGTCAACACCGAAATCAGATTGATTATATTCTTTGCAGCCAAAGATGGAGAAGCGCCATACTGTCAACAAAAACAAGACCAGGAGCTGACTGTGGCTCAGATCATGAACTCCTTATTGCCAAATTCAGACTGAAATTTAAGAAAGTAGGGAAAACCACTAGACCATTCAGGTATGACCTAAGTCAAATCCCTTATGATTATACAGTAGAAGTGAGAAATAGATTTAAGGGACTAGATCTGATAGATAGAGTGCCTGATGAACTATGGAATGAGGTTCGTGACATTGTACAGGAGACAGGGATCAAGACCATCCCCATGGAAAAGAAATGCAAAAAAGCAAAATGGCTGTCTGAGGAGGTCTTATAAATAGCTATGAAAAGAAGAGAAGCGAAAGCAAAGGAGAAAAGGAAAGATATAAGCATCTGAATGCAGGGTTCCAAGGAATAGCAAGGAGAGATAAGAAAGCCTTCCTCAGCGATCAGTGCAAAGAAATAGAGGAAAACAACAGAATGGGAAAGACTAGAGATCTCTTCAAGAAAATTAGAGATACCAAGGGAATATTTCATGCAAAGATGGGCTCAATAAAAGACAGATGGTATGGACCTAACAGAAGCAGAAGATATTAAGAAGAGGTGGCAAGAATACACAGAAGAACTGTACAAAAAAGATCTTCACAACCAAGATAATCACGATGGTGTGATCACTGACCTAGAACCAGACATCCTGGAATGTGAAGTCAAGTGGGCCTTAGAAAGCATCACTACGAACAAAGCTAGGGGAGGTGATGGAATTCCAGTTGAGCTATTTCAAATCCTGAAAGATGATGCTGTGAAAGTGCTGCACTCAATATGCCAGAAAATTTGGAAAACTCAGCAGTGGCCACAGGACTGGAGAAGGTCAGTTTTCATTCCAATCCCAAAGAGAGGCAATGCCAAAGAATGCTCAAACTACCACACAATTGCACTCATCTCACACGCTAGTAAAGTAATACTCAAAATTCTCCAGGCCAGGCTTCAGCAGTACATGAACCATGAACTTTCAGATGTTCAAGCTGGTTTTAGAAAAGGCAGAGGAACCAGAGATCAAATTGCCAACATCTGCTGGATCATCGAAAAAGCAAGAGAGTTACAGGAAAACATCTATTTCTGCTTTATTGACTATGCCAAAGCCTTTGACTGTGTGGATCACAATAAACTGTGGAAAATTCTGAAAGAGATGGGAATACCAGACCACCTGACCTGCTTCTTGAGAAACCTATATGCAGGTCAGGAAGCAACAGTTAAAACAGGACATGGAACAACAGACTGGTTCCAAATAGGAAAAGGAGTCCATCAAGGCTGTATATTGTCACCCTGCTCATTTAACTTCTATGCAGAGTACATCATGAGAAATGCTGGGCTGGAAGAAGCACAAGCTGGAATCAAGATTTCTGGGAGAAATATCAATAACCTCAGATATGCAGATGACACCACCCTTATGGCAGAAAGTGAAGAGGAACTCAAAAGCCTCTTGATGAAAGTGAAAGTGGAGAGTGAAAAAGTTGGCTTAAAGCTCAACATTCAGAAAACAAAGATCATGGCATCCAGTCCCATTACTTCATGGGAAATAGATGGGGAAACAGTGGAAACAGTGTCAGACTTTATTTTTCTGGGCTCCAAAATCACTGCAGATGGTGACTGCAGCCATGAAATTAAAAGACACTTACTCTTTGGAAGAAAAGTTATGACCAACCTAGATAGCATATTCAAAAGCAGAGACATTACTTTGCCAACAAAGGTCCATCTAGTCAAGGCTATGGTTTTTCCTGTGGTCATGTATGTATGTGAGAGTTGGACTGTGAAGAAAGCTGAGCGCCCAAGAATTGATGCTTTTGAACTGTGGTGTTGGAGAAGACTCTTGAGAGTCCCCTGGACTGCAAGGAGATTCAACCAGTCCATCCTAAAGGATACCAGCCCTGGGATTTCTTTGGAAGGAATGATGCTAAAGCTGAAACTCCAGTACTTTAGCCACCTCATGTGAAGAGATGACTCATTGGAAAAGACTCTGATGCTAGGAGGAATTAGGGGCAGGAGGAGAAGGGGACGACAGAGGATGAGATGGCTGGATGGCATCACTGACTCGATGGATGTGAGTTTGAGTGAACTCCGGGAGTTGGTGATGTACAGGGAGGCCTGGCATGCTACGATTCATGGGGTCGTAAAGAGTCAGACACGACTGAGTGACTGAATTGAACTGAACTGAGGGTTAGTTCTCTGGTAGTCTAGGGTTTTGGTGTCAGTGCTCCCACTCCAAAGTCTCGAGGCTTGGTCTCAAGTTTTATGTGGGTCTATATATTCTTTTCTCCTGGTCAGGTACTCCTGTCTGCTCTCAGTTGGTATCTTGCATGCACTTCTGTGTCTGAAGGTGTATTCCTGATGGAGAGAGATGTACTCCACGTTCACCTACTCCTCTGCCATCTTGTTCTCCCCCTGAATTAAACAATTTTTTTCACAGAGAATAGAGAAAGCGTTTGTATGAAGATTTGATAGTTCAATATTTTTCCAAGTGGAGCTGATAAAGTTTTTTCTACTTATAAACCATGGACTCCACTACATGGAAGAGCCTTGCTGGCATGGGCAAGCAGCTAGGCCTGCAGCTCCTTCAGCTCCCACCGTATCTTACTTCAGCTTCTCCAAGTGCTGGGCCTCTCTGTATATTTTACTTGATGAGTTCAGATACAAAAATGATCAGAGAGCTAATGAAGTGTCATGAGCAAAGTGAAACAAGAAAAGATCACTTAAAGTATTTAAATGATGATCCAAATTTAAAGTGATCTCAGGACGCAGTTTAAAGGTGTCCATACATTCTGTTCCTTGCTGAGGACCAAAGGCAACCACCATCTGCTCCGCCAGCTGAAGCAAGTCTGTGACGTGAACAGCGGCCCCACCCTCCTCGAAACTTATAAGCTTTTGCATGGCAAAGGGAACCAAAAATAAAATGAAAAGACAACCTATAGACTGGGAGCAAATATGTGCAAACATGCAACCATCAAGGGCTTAAATTCTAATGCACAAACAGCTCATACAACTCAATAACAAAAAAACAAATGACCCAATCAAAAAATGAGCAGAAGACTTAGAGACAATTTTCCAAAGAAGAAATCAAAGTGGCCAATAGGCACATAAAAAGATGCTGAATATCTCTAATTATTAGAGAAATGCAAATCAAAACTACGAGGTACCACCTTACACCAGTCAAAATGGCCATCATTAAAAACTCTACAAATAACAAATGCTGGAGAGGATGTGGAAGAAACAGAATGCTCCTACACTGTTGGTGGAAATTTAAGTTGGTACAGTGTACCAACTATGGAAAACAGTGTGGAGGTTCCTTAGAAAACTAAAAATAGAGCTACCATATGATTCAGCAATCCCACTCCTGGGCATATATCCAGACAAAACTCTGATTCAAAAAGGTACATGCACCCCTACGTTCATAGCGGTACTATTTCACAATAGTGAAATGGAAACAGCCAAGACATGGAAACAACCTGGATGTCCATCAACAGATAAACAGATAAAGAAGATGTGGTACATATATACAATGGAATATTAGTCAACCATAAAAAGAACTAAATTCTGTCATTTGCAGCAACCTGAATGCAACTAGAGATTTTATACTGACTGAATTGTCAGGAAGAAAAAGACAAATACCATATGATATCATTTATATGTGGAATCTAAAACATGACACAAATGAACCTATCTATGAAACAGAAAGATTTGTGGACATGGAGAAAAGACTTGTGGCTGTCAAGGGAGGTGAGGGAGGGATGGAGTGCGAGGTGGGGTTAGCAGATTATAAGCTACTGTATATATAGGATGGTTAAACAACCAGATCCTACTGTATAACATAGAGAACTGTACTCAGTATCTTGTGATAAACCACAATGGAAAAGAATATTTTAAATGTATATGTATAACTGAATCACATTGCTGTACAGCAGAAATGAACATAAATTCTAAATCAACTATAATTTTTAAAAAAACTTCAACTTCACTGATAGAGGAAAAAACAAAAAAGAAACATGTTTTGTGCCAGTGAACAGTGTTACCTTGGGCTCTAACAGGTACTCTAAAACTACTGGTGAAAATGGAAAATGGCCCAGTTTCCTGGAAGGTAACTTGGCCATAAGACTTGAAGTCTGAATTCCTAGGACTTAATAGTGGTGAAGCGAAGGGTTCCGGGAGTTCTGAAAAGGGAGCTCTGGACTCTGCTCTGGTGTTGATGTCAGTGTCCTCACTGGAAATAGGATACTCAGAGGCCTTGGAGAACCGTGGAGGAGCTTCTCCTGGAACACAGCAAGCACTGGGACTGTCTTCTCATGTGGTCATATGCGTACCCCTGGAAAGACCCCAACGCCCTACCTTCTCTGTGGAAGCCTGAACAGCTGAATCTCCTTTTCTGGGACTGGGCAGGACAGATAAGGAGATCCCGTCTCACAGATGGAGAAACAGCATAGACGGATGAAGACCTGGCAAGGTGCCAAGGTCACGGGGTGATCCAGGAGAAAGGCTGGAAGAAAACCAGATCCCCAGGCTGACTCCACCAGCCCAGGCAGGCTCCTAGTGGAAGGTTCTCTTTCCATAATTTACACCCCACTCTGCCAAATGAATACCAGGGATAATGAGAGGAGCTGACTGTCCGGCACCCTGGAGCAGCTGTGCTCTGGCCAGCCGGTCTGGCCTGAGGCCCTGGCTCTGCACAAACAGACAGCCCACGGGGGCTCGGGGGTGCTAAGGCCTCTCATAACCAGCGTGCTGTGTGCAGAGCCAGACACAGGAGGCCAAAATCTAGCACGTGGACCCAACTACAGGGTGAACAAAGCTGCCCAGTGATAGGTTTAGGCCCCAAAAGACTGAAATGGCCAGAGCTTTTGGAAAAGGTGAAAGCCCTCACTGAAAACCTCTTTCCAGCTCGGTGTAAATGGAGCTCACCAGTGCTCACCCCTCATGTCCAAAGAGAAGACAAAGTGCCTGGGAGTGTGAAGGGCATACCTAATGGTATAACCCCTAAGTGCCACGGGAATTTCAGAGGAAGAATACGGGGGCCTGAGTAAGCAGAGTGAGTGTGTTTAACCAGAGAGCTAGAAGCACCTTTGGCTGCTATGACTGTGCAGGGCACTCCCCAGGGCAGAAAACACCAGGCCACCCAAGCAGGGGCTAAAGTGGGGCACAGCCCTTCACACCTGGGCACAATGGACCCACTCGCCGGAGCGTGGGTGAAGCTGTGGGTGTGCACTGCGTGCGCAGGACGCAGAGAGGCTGGCCTCTGCTCGTCTGAGATGTACCTGAGGGCGAGTAATTCTTCAGCCACACACACCATCCCTAGCCAGCCACACAGCTCCAGATCCATCGCTGTCTCTACGGGGCCACCAGACGGCCCAGCCACAAGGCAGGCAGCGGGGTAAGAAGGAGTGAGTCCTCTCCTGGAAAGGCATCAGCCCCTTCATGCCAGGCTGCTCTGGGGCGACAGCACTCGCCAGAGGAGCCCAGAATGAACACACGCCAAGGAAAGAGAAAGGAAAGCCAAGAACAGGAAGGAGGGAGGGAATGGTGCCTTGAGGCCGCCGCAGGACCAGAGGACAACACCGAGGCCCTTTGTTTCCATCCGTGCTCAGGAGAGCGGCCAGGCCTGTGAGGCATCCTCGGGATAAAGGGCCAGTCAGAACCTCGGGAGGCTGGGCCAGGCCCATATGGGCTGCACTCCTTCCTGCCCTCTCAGAGCAGGAGCCATGGCTGCATGGGGCTAGCCCAGCCTCGGGGGCTGCGGGTCCTGCACCACACCCTAGCACACACCTGCCCAGGTACCGCCGCTGCTACACAGCCATCCTCACGCCACTGCAGGAATGCACTTGGTCCTATAAACACTGCTGGTGTTCAGAGGTCCTGTGGACTGTGACAGTGGGTGTAACTCAGGCTTCTGGCCCCTAAAAGTAGTTGCCCACCCTCCATCTCAACAGGACTTCCCTGGTGGCTCAGACGGTAAAGCGTCTGCGTACAATGCGGGAGACCCGGGTTCAATCCCTGGATTGGGAAGATCCCCTGGAGAAGGAAATGGCAATCCACTCCAGTACTATTGCCTGGAAAATCCCATGGACAGAGGAGCCTGGTAGGCTACAGTCCATGGGGTCGCAAAGAGTCAGACACGACTGAGCAACTTCACTTCTTCTCAACACTTCTCCTTCCCATCAGATGACTCAGTGCAGCTAGAGGTCAAGACAACAGAGCAAGGTAGGAGCACACAGAGTGACAGGCCACCAGAGTATGGAGCGGGCACGGTCTCTGGTCAGCGGGCCTCGTGGAGCCTAGCCCACCCATCCCAGACCTGTTACAGCCAAGGGAATTGACTTTGACTAAATCTGGTCAAAGCCATCATGTTTGGGAAAAGGGTGGCAGAGGATGAGATGGTTGGATGGCATCACTGACTCAATGGACATGAACTTGGGCAAACTCTAGGAGACAGTGAAGGACAGGGAGGCCTCGCGTGTTGCAGTCTGTGAAGTGGCCAAGAGTTGGACACAACTTAATGACTGAACAACAATATCGTGTTTGGGGTGCTCTGTGTTCCAGCAGAGTCCTGTCCCTGTGGGCTTGGCTGCTACTCTCCATAATCACCGCTCTGTGTGGACCCCCTCAGGATGCAGCCTGTATTCCGAAAGCGCAGGGCCTTTCTCCCTTGAGTCCAACACAGAAACTTACAGAGCAGGCCACCCTGGCTCTGGCCCTGATCCTAACCCTCACACTAACCTCTACAGTAACTACTGCTCGCACAACCCCAATCCTTTAACCTTAGCTCCAGCCCTAACCTTATTGTGTGTGTTAGTTGCTCAGTTGTGTCCGACTCTTTGCAACCCCTCAGACTGTAGCCCACCAGGCTTTTCTGTCCATGGAATTCTCCAGGCAAGAACACTGGAGGGGATTGTCATTCCCTTCTCCAGAGGAACTTTCCAACCCAGGGATCAAACCCTGGTCTCCTGCATCGCAGGCAGGTTCTTTCCCATTTGTGCTACAGGGAAGTCCTAACCTTATTACTAACCCCCATTCTTGCCCAAATAAGATACTGAAAAGGTATTACAACTGGGAAGAGATTTAAAAGTATCAGGAAGACCTAACAGGATTTATTCCAACAATCAACACTTGGAATTTCATTGATGTAATTCTCTTTGTTAAGAGATAAAGGGAGACAATCCTATGACTCTTTTAATGGCAGCAATGAACATTCAGTAAAACATAACTTTTATTTTTTATTTCAAAAAAAAATTTAATAGAAGAGCAACAGAAGGAAATGTGTGTAACTTGATGAACACCATGTACCGGACAGCCAGCTGCCGCAAGCACGCTTCACGGTGAAGGAGCATTCGGGTCAACTTAGGAATGAGTCAAAACTCAGCTGAGAAACCCACTGCAAGTAAAAGCATGGCTGTGTGCAAATACAGAAAAACTGATAGCTTTCCTATACATTATTAAATATTAGAGGAATGTAATAGGAAAATTCCAATTCCAATAAGTAGATAATATAAGTCAGGAAAGAGCTCAAAAGAGAAAACATACAGCAAAAAAGCTGTAAAATATAACTGAAGGCTAATTAGGGAATCAATGAAGAAACAGAATATCTTCCTCTTTTAGAAGCTGAATATTGCTAAAATACCAGCTGTCTATCATTTAAATTATAGGTTTGATCCATTTGAAATGAAACCCCAACCTGATTAGCTTGGGGTTTAAAAATCATCCTGAAGTTCATCTAGAAATTGAGTAGCCAAGAATAACCAAAATAAATATACCATGAAACTAAATTAAACCAGTGTACTGGCTTCCCTGGTGGCTCGGCAGTAAAGAATCCACCTGCCTATGCAGGCGATGTGGGTTCTATCCCTGGGTCAGGAAGATCCCCTGGTAAAGGAAATGGCAACCCATTCCAGTATTCCTGCCTAGGAAATCCCATGGACAGAGGAGCTTGGCGGGCTACAGTCCATGGGGTCACAAAAGAATCAGACACAACTTAGCAATTAAACAACTGGCACAAGAACAAACAGATCAATCAGAGAATTCTGAAACAGATACTAGTATATGCAATATTTTCAAATAGGACAAAAGTAGCAAAACAAACCATTGGGAAAATGACATAATTTTCAACAAATAGTGTTTTCAACATTTGCAAGCAACTTAATTGTTCAATATTTGTAAGCAAATTATATATTCAGCTAATAACATAACTTTGGCCACCTGATACAAAGAGCCAACTCATTGGAAAAGACCCTGATGCTGGGAAAGATTGAAGGCAGGAGGAGGAGGGGACAACAGAGGACAAGATGGTTGAATGGCATCACTGACTCAATGGACCTGAGTTTGAGCAAACTCTGGGAGATGGTGAAGGACAGGGAAGCCTGGCATGCTGCAGTCCATGGGGTCGCAAAGAGTCGGACATGACTTAGCAAATGAACAACAAATACCATACATCAAATTAAATCTCAAGTAGACTGCACATGTCAAAGCAAAAAGTAAAAGCAGAAAGGAAAACACAAGTGACTACCCACATTTCAGGATGGGAAAGGATTTTCCTAATGCAAACACCATAGAAGATGATGTCACAGAGTAGCATATTGACAGACAGCACCAAATGGCCGACATCAGATTAAAAGGTGAATGGCTCCAGGGAAAACAAAAGCCTGGAATATGAATGCTGAATGTCCTCAGTGCACAAGGATGCTCACACTTGAGGAGGGCCACGTGCTCTAGAGAGGCTCAGCTGCTTGTACTGGGTGTGTTTCTGCTTTGGGAGATGCATAAAGCCCAGGGTTTTCAGGGGCTGGGAGCCCAGGCTCTCAGGCTGCTGTAATTCACCAACTGAGAGCAACTGGGCAGTCGCACATTACACCCCTTCTAAAACGTCTGTCTCCTCTAACCTGGGTTGCGCAGGGACGAACACCGCCATACTGCCTTGGGAAGGGGGCTGACTGACGCACAGGATGTTTGCCTCATGACTACTGGCTCTAGCGACGGATCTGCAAACAGTCCAAACACACTGAACAGAAAGGGACTGATTTAACAAAATAATACCTATATCCCTATAGTGGAAACTGCACAACTTTTTAAAAATAACGTTTTCAAATGGTAACTTGGAACATTTTGTGGTACACCACTCCATTTGAAAGCAGGGTGCAGAAATGTGCATGCCACTTATTCCCAGAGGTGAAGCCTGGAGTGAAATAGAGCAGACTGTCTCAGTAGAGGCTTAGCCCCCGCAGCCCCCGAGCACCGCCATCAGCAGGGTCTCCTCTGAGCACCAAGACGCTGTGACAGTCACGTGTGGGGGCAAGGGGGGAGGAGGCGGTGACACAGCAAACATGCGAAACCGAGAGGGCGCGGGGCCTGGAGCCTGTGAAAGGATACAACGTAAGAAGCTGCAGCGCTCAGCTCCCCAAGGAGAAAGATTTTCCATCAGATTCGGCGAGGCAGAGGCCACATGATGGAGCAGAGACGCAGCCCTGCTGGGAGGGCCAGATGGCCATGGCGCTTGGCCCCAGCAGAAGCGGAGGCTGAGTCGGGTAGAAGGCTGCTTTCGTTGTGTGTGGTGTGTGTGTGTGTGTGTGTGCGTGTGTGTGTGTGTGTGTGAAATAGTATTTGCTGTACAACCCTTTACATTTTATTTTTAACAAAATTACAAATGTACCTAGTTTTGATAGTTAGAGTTCCACAGAGCTGAAGGTGACAGTGTCACCTGCCATCTCCCCACCTCGGCCCCATAGGCTCTTGCTCTTTTATCTTTTACCCTCTTGCTATTTCTCTCCCCAGTTCTAACGATCAGTTTGTATGACTCTTCTTGAAGCCAGGATCTTGTGTGTCATCCACTAGCTGCCTCCACCCCTTCCTCTCCCCATCCCTCTAAGTGTTACACCTCCGTCCACCATCCAGCCGGGACCACAGGCGGTTCACTCCTCACACTGCACCTCCCTCCTGGACATGCGAGTCCTGGAGTAAAGGACGGCCTCCCATAATTTTCTGTGTACTTATTGTTGATTCACCTCCAGACTCTTGCCAGGGATCCGTGGCCATCTGACCCCTCAAACACATCAGGGAACAGCCCACCAGCTCCTCCGGGAGCCCCACCTTCCTGCTCCTCCATCCGAATGGCAGAGCCCTAAGGTGTCCCCTTACATACACACATACATATAGTTGCTAGCTGCTGCTGCTAAGTCGCTTCAGTCGTGTCCAACTCTGTGTGACCCCATAGATGGTAGCCCACCAGGCTCCCCCGTCCCTGGGATTCTCAAGGCAAGAACACTGGAGTGAGTTGCCATTTCCTTCTCCAGTGCATGAAAGTGAAAAGTGAAAGTGAAGTCGCTCAGTCGTGTCAGACTCTTAGCGACCCCATGGACTGGAGCCCATCAGGCTCCTCTGTCCATCAGAATCTCCAGGCAAGAATACTGGAGTGGGTTGCCATTTCCTTCTCCAGGGGATCTTCCCCACCCAGGGATCAAACCAGAGTCTCCTGCATTGCAGGCAGATTCTTTACCTCTTTACCGACTGAGCTAGAAGAAAAGCCCTGCCTGCTCCCAAAAGCCCATCCCAGGTTCCTGCTGTTCCGTGGGCCAACAGAGCTGGGACTGGGGTCACCGGCTCCATAACCCACTTGAGTGTGGCCATACTTCCCACTTGGGACCGTCTGTTCTGCATGTCCCTGGCCACTGCTTCACCCTCCAGTCTTCAGCCAGGGTAGGGAAGGGGTGTGTCTCGTTGTGGGAGGGGCCGAGTCTTAAACAGGCTTTCCACCGTCTTATTTCCGCTTCTCTCCCTGGATTACCAGGCGCCGTCATCAGTTGAGGCTGAAAGCTGATGACAGGAGAAAGCCGAAGAAGAAAGGTTGGAGGCACAATAAGGGCCTCAGATAAAAGCAAACCTTCTAGGGGTCGGGGCAGGGTGAGGTCCTTGATCAGTCTTAGGGCCGTTTGGGCCCCGGCAGCAGCAGGACAGAGGCCGGACAGGAAGGACCGGGTGTCTGTGTACAGGGGTGCCCCATGAACCACAGGCTGAAGGCAGAGGGGTCACCAAGAAGGACATGGAGTGGGGGGAGGCCCCGATGGAGGAGTCCCATGGCAGGGCCCTGTCTGCATTCACTGTTGGTGAGTTTTAAAGTTCTTTTCCATATTTTCCAGTTGTGTAGTGAAGGTAGTCAATATAATGCGGGGCGGGGGGCGGGGGCGAGTTTGAAAGCAGATAATCATTCTCAGTATCATGAAGAATAAAAGACTAGAGTGAATAAAATGTCACCAAACATTCGTGATCATGATTCCTTAATTCCCTGATCCTAGAGCGGTCGATGGCCCAGTCTCCAGCCCGGCGGGGAGCCAAGTGCCTGTGGAACAAAGCGGGTCAGGGGCCCAGCGGGGTCTGAGCGCAAGCGCACGGAGACGGAAAAAGGCCCATCTGCAGCTGCTCCACCGCACTAAGTTCTCGGAAGACGTGCAAATGGAAAACCGCATTCTTCCTGGGCCACCGTCCCCTGGGAAACATCCGGGGTAGATGAGCTCTGTTCTGGCTTGTCAGCCCCCTGGATCCCACAGGAAGACGCAGGCGGCTTCACCAGAGACAGACATATCTGTTCCAACCAGCTCACAACTCCTAACGGTTCCCTCCCTACCCACAGAAGGACAGGTACCCTATGAAAAACCTGCGCCTTGCCTTAGCCAAGCCTCAGGGGAGCCCCCAAATAAGCCACAGTCCCTAGAGCCACCGTTCTGCCGGGGTGCTGGCGTCCTCAGCACCCACATTCGGCCCACGGGCTGTGCACACGCGGACAGGGAGGTTCCTGGCCAGCTCGCCCCACCCAAGCATGCTGCTGTGTCCAGAACTGGTGGCCGGGTCTGAACCAACGTTTCCTGCATGCCGGGGTAGATATGTGGGCGACAGCAAAGTCCAGGGGAGAGAGGCCCAGCACACACAGGGTGCTGTTTATATGCCTGAGTTCCACAAGCCTTTCCTTGGAGATTTCTGTGAAAATTAGATCCAGATTTACACAATTACAAAGTTGGTCCCACGCCAGCAGGGATCTGGATGTCCTCTAAGAACCAGGTATTATAACAGCTTTAGTCTGAAACTATTCAACACACAGAGGAAAAAAGACCACCCAGCTCCCTGCTGCCACGCTCAGCAGCACAGCTGTCAAGGAGAGATGTGTCTGCCCTGCCCTCCTCCCCGGCCCCGCCCCTTCACGCTCTCGCTCCCTTAGGCCTGGCGCCCTTCCCCCTCCACCACCCACAGGGGGGGCTCTGATGCTTCCCGCAAGGCTCTGCTCAGATGCTCCTTCCCAGGGCTATTCTGACCACCCATCAGTGCCTCCAGACCCCAGTTCTTCTCTGTTCGTCCCCAGCAAGCGTCACCACCCGGCACACTTATTACTCGTATGTTTTATAGGCCCCACGAGAATGTAATAAAGAATGCTGTGATTCCAGAAGCATGCCCAGCCCATCACAGGCATTCTGTCAATATTTGCTGAACAAATGCATCAAAGTCTTTGCTCAAGCAATCTGTAACCTAAGAACTTTTCTCCTCAAACATTGTTCATCTGGTTACCCACCAGCCCAAAGCCCCCTGTGCTCGTGCTCTCTGACTCCTTGCCCCTGTCTCTCATGTCTCCCGAGGGGGCTGCTGGCAGCAGGCCCCGGAAAGTCACAGTGGCGCTCTAGCGCTTTCTGATCTGGATCGGGTGAGCTCAGGACCACTCGGAGCTGTGGTGAAGGTCACCAAAAAGGGCAGATACCAAGTTTGGAGCCCACATTCTGTCATCAAGGCAGCTCCCAGTTATCCTGCCGTCGCTGGATATGAGTGGATGTGAGCTCATGAGGTCAGAGGCTTCACCTCAGAGCCCCATCTCACCACCGACAAGCACAGTGACCAGTGATGTTGCCTCCCAAGCCTTGGAAAGTGAACAGAAGGACAGCACCACCCCCCAGGGCAGGGCAAGGGGCTCGGAGGAGCAGAACGGGCACAGAGCAGCCGCCAGCACGACCACAGCAGCCTTCCCAGCAAGGCCACTGAAAACTTTTAGAAAAATGAAGGCATCTTAAGGGTAAATCTAAAAGGAATCCTTTTAAGGTAGTTTTGCAAAACTGGAGTCACAGCCACAAAGAAATGTCCTTGGGGCCTGGACATGACACCATGATGGCCACAGTGCACACTGGGCACTGCTGGAACCTGGGACAAAGGCGCTGTCTGCTTGGCCCAGGCTAACAGCTGGTTCTCAGGCCCCTGCTGGACAGTGTAGTCAGGTGACTCTGGAGAAGGTTTTTAGGAAAGAGGGAAACTACCTCTTTTTACATGCTGGCTCTCCAGAAACCAGAGGGAAATGACACACACCACTGACAGGACGCTGCGCCTGACCTGTGATGGGGCCCTCGTGGGACTTGAGGCCAGGCCACAAGGAGAGTCAGCAAGACACATGGCTTTGTATGTAAGCAAGACTTCACAACTCAACTGATGTGGGAAGAATCACTCAGTTTAAAGACATACCTCTCCAAAGGCATCACAAGAAGCGCTACTTACATGGAACCATGTGAAGAGCTTCCCTCTGTAGGCAGCCCTGTAAACAGGTTAAAAAAATTATTATAACTGGAAATCATGGTAGAAAATAACTCAAAGAATGCTCCATCATCTTAGATATCAAATTTTATCAAACTAAATAAATGTTTTAAAAGAATGTAGCCATGAGTCAGTTATTTAGAAGGCCAAAGATAGTCTCCAGGAAAAAGAATTCCGTGAAAGATGGTTGGATTCTAAACTGAGTCTGGAACTTGAAAGACACCAGTAACCACTCAGAGCGCAGTCTCCCCTGAACCCTGGCCCACAGTGCTAACCCTGGTGGAAGTCTGGGCGGTACTGACTCCTACAGCCCTTGAGGTCTGTGGCGAGCAGCAAGGAGAAGAGCACAGTGAGGTGTAGACAGGACCCCCCACCACAATCCCCACCCACATGGTTTCAGCTCCAAGTTGAAGAACGCTGTGCCTTGGAGCAGGACCTTGGAGCCCAGCCTGTGCAGACTCCCCGGCAGGCAAACAGCTCTGCTCAGGCCTCCTCAGGGAGCCCTGGGGCATTCATCCAGGGAGGACTGATGGCCAGGGGAACTCAGGAGACATCCACTTCTGGCATGACAGTGAGGAGGAACCAGGTGGACTCTCCAGCCTCAAACAATGAAGAAACAGACAGAAGACATGAGACAGGTGCTCAGCGGTGGGACAACAGGCAGCACAGAACAAGGAGCCTGAGGGGGAAACACATGGGATGCGTGCTGGCTGCGCAGAGGACAGTTGGGAAGGTTTCAAGGCCATGGTGCCAGAAGCGGGACCCAGGCAGAGTCAGGGGAGTCTTGAGGTGAGGAAACAGCTGAGGTTCAAGGAGGCAACGGCAGCGAGAACCAGCAGGGTGGAAGACCAGAAAGGAGAGAACTAAGACGTGCTCTTGAGACCAGTGGGGATGCACCTGACTCTTCACCAGGACACTGGTCAACCTGTGTAACTGAGGCCAGGGAACACGTGACAGCAAGAAGCAGGACAAAGTGTCGCCATCACTGGCGCAGCCTCAGGAGTGGACCTCACTCCCACCAACTGGACCAGGGAACCTACGACACGGGGACCACTGGGCCAGGCACTTGGGAGAGCACAGACAACTAGGTGCTGCCTGCTGCTGTC